>NC_064628.1:339092729-339400229 GCF_023864275.1 Schistocerca cancellata
CATCGCACGGCCGACGTCTTTAATTTCCTGAATGAATATTTCGATGATCGTGTGATTGCTTTGGGCTATCCGAAACATACAGGAGGCGGCGTGGATTGGCCTCCCTATTCGCCAGACATGAACCCCTGTGACTTCTTTCTGTGGGGACACTTGAAAGACCAGGTGTACCGCCAGAATCCAGAAACAATTGAACAGCTGAAGCAGTACATCTCATCTGCATGTGAAGCCATTCCACCAGACACGTTGTCAAAGGTTTCGGGTAATTTCATTCAGAGACTACGCCATATTATTGCTACGCATAGTGGATATGTGGAAAATATCGTACTATAGAGTTTCCCAGACCGCAGCGCCATCTGTTGTTGAAAATTGTAACTACTGTAATTTCGAAAGTTTGTCTGCCTGAAAATGTACTGTTGTCCCAAGCATATTGCAACAAACGGTGTATTTCTATCGCTGCTCGTTTAGTTTTTATTGCCGTTTCAAATATACCGGTCATTTTTGAAACACCCTGTACATACAGAACATAGTCATGATTTTGAAACTGAAAAAGATATTCCCCTTTAGCGTTGAAATGCCGCTGAAATATCATGCAATCTCTCGTCCATCTTTGTCTCCAGGCATAGTCGTAACGAATATTTCAGTCGTTAAGAATTTTAGCAAAACCGAAGTTTGCTGTCAAAGATCAGTGGAACGAATCACATGCAGACGTGTCACTGCTACAATGTTGCATAGTATTGTGGTGAACGATGAGTGTCCTAACCTGCTGTGTTTGTGTTTGGAGACTGAAGCTGGGATTGTTTGTCTGTGACAGATTTGAAAAGATATCTGTGAGACGAACATCGTAGTGGCCGTTATTGTGCAGAGGCTACCCTGTGGATGTGCACGAAGGTTGGTTTGTTTTCAGAGCTATTTTGAACGGCATTAATAGCCGCACTTACGGTTGTTGACTAGGTTACACGTAATAAGATGCTAGCTTCCCGATTTCATAGTGTAATCTACAAGTAGCATATCGCCGGCCGTTGTGGCCGAGCGGTTCTAGGCGCTTCATTCCGGAACCAAGCACCTGCTACGGTCGCAGGTTCGAATCCTGCCTCTGGCATGGGTGTGTTGATGTCCTTAGGTTAGTTAGGTTTAAGTAGTTCTAAGTCTAGGGGACTTGTGACCTCAGATGTTAAGTCCCATAGTGCTTAGAGCCATTTGAACCATTTTTACAAGTAGCATATCCCAATTGAGACAAAAGGGTGAGCTCTGTGGTTCCGGGCTAAGATTAGTACTAGTAATAAGATCTGGAATAGGACTAGTTCCTGATTACCAATTACGAGATTCTATGGGGTGATCAGAAACTGTCTGAAAAACTTGAAAGGGTGTTGCAAGATAGCTTGTGCTGAAAAATATCTGTTGCGTAGTTTCCGGGCTTATTAATATTGAAATTAGTCAGCCAGGCCGTTGCTGGCGCTAATTCAAGCGGCCTGCCAGAGGCGGCGTCACCAAATGTCTCTTCGTTTTGTTTCCTAAAACCGAACAAGAGACGGATTCAAAAATTGGACATGGGACTGTAGTAAGGACTGAACCGTGCCAAAGGCTGAAAAGTGTCATGCGCTAACATCTACGCTATGAGAACAACTGACACGAATTTATCCGGCATGCTACTTCGAAACGCGCACACAAAAAGAAAATTATCTGATGAACAAATCACCGACTTCATGAATTTACTTCATATTATAGTAAAATACCATTATTTTGAATTTAATGGAAAACTATATCAGCAATTATGTGACCTTCCAATGGGGAACCCCTTAGCAGGTATCCTTGTAGATGCGCTCATTAATTCTTTAGAAGTAAAATTTTTCAGTAATTTTTCAGCGTCAACTGTAGGCGTTCTTTCATATGCTAGGTACGCCGATGACATTTTAATCATATACAAAGGACCTAATGACGGTACTGATAAACTTTTTAATACGTTCAACGAGTTTCATGAAAATATTTCTTTCACCTGTGAACGCGAAAATGAGTTCCTGCAATTGAATTTTCTAGCTCTCACTCTTACGATACTAGCTTCAATATCTTCCGTATAAAAACTAGTTCTGATTAAATTATTCCATCCACGTCAGTACACCCGCATCCTCATAAGATGGCCTTTTTTCATTCAGCTATTCATAGAGCCACTTCCACACCCCTTTCTTTTGAAAATCTCAATTCTGAAATCAATCTGATTAAAACTGTGGCTACCAACAATGGCTATGATCCTTCTATAGTAGATAGTAGTTTTAGTAGGAAAACCAATAAGAGAGTCACTACCCTAGGCCTATCTAATAACGAACCTAATCAAAAGAAAAAAAAATTCTATCCATACCAGTTCTGGGTCCAATTTCTTATAGAATACAGCGTTTACATCAAAATAAATATAACTGTAGAGAAGCCTTCTCCATTAATAATTCTTTAAAAAGTAGTGTCATACATAACTTGAAACCTACGCTTTCCCCTCTGCATAATTCTGGTGTCTATAAAATTGTTTGCGGCAATTGTCCTGCCTATTAAGTAGGCGAAACAGGCCGAGCTATTTCGACAAGCTTTAGGCTTAACATCTTAGAAGAGCTAAAGATTTTTAAACATCTGTCTCTGAAGGATGGTCTCATTCTGAACAAACAGTTGTAATTACGCAATAAAAACTTTTTTCAAGGTATAGAGCCGCTAATTAAAAATGGTCTGAGTGGTGATACTCTCCTCAATGTAAACTCTTAAACATCGGTTTCGCCGGCCGGAGTGGCCGAGCGATTCTAGGTGCTTCAGTCTGGAACTGCGCGACGGCTACAGTCACAGGTTCGAATCCTGTCTCGGGCATGGATGTGTGTGATGTCCTTCGGTTTTAAGTAGTTCTAAGTTCTAGGGGCTGATGACCTCCCCTGTTAAGTCCCATAGTGCTCTGAGCCATTTGAACCATTTTGAAACATCGTTTTCCTTTCTAGTTTTACATTTTTTATGTACATTTCAACTATATTTCGTTCATAAAATAAGATCGTTACGGTATGTTGTAATTTTCTTGCACTGATTCCTGTTGGTGCCTGTAATGTTAAATTGTCTATACAGTGCCTCATTTTCTCTTGTCTGTAATTCGATAACTTCTGGCTAGATGGCGCGAATCTGTTTTTGTGCCCAACTCCTGGCTGCCTTGGCCTGTTAGCCGTCTAGTTTGAACGTAGCGGCGGTTTGATGCAGTTGTTTGGCTCTAAGCGACGTCGTGACTGCCATTGTATTTCGATGGAACATTTTATTCCAATTGACAAACATGTTATATTTTCACAGTTTAATTTTTATTCTTGCGATTATTTCACTTTGACAAGAGCCTTTTTGCTCAGATGTTTTTCACCTATAGTGTGATTACCTGTAAGTACACTACTTGTACAGTATATGGAAGTAATCCTATTAATTATATTGTATTTTTGAGCAATGTCATTATATTTTCTGGGTAATACTATGTAATTTTTATTCTGATGAAGACCACCTTAGAGCAACCTGGTCAATTTGACAATAATTTTATGCAGCCGGGATAGCTATACGTACATACTGTAATTAAGTTAATGCACGGTTGCTGAACTTCAGCCACTAACAATGTTTAAAATTTCAATATATAGATACATCTTTTAAGTGTGATCAGTTTTTAATTAGGTTTGATTTTCAAACTTTAAAACTTAAGATATTTGAAGGAATTAAAATATTTCGAACGATATAATTCATTTTTCAATTACTGAAACATTTTAAGTCTTGCAGTCTATTTGAAAGTAACAAATTTTCAGAGCAATAAAATTCAGATCTAATGTCGCAATCAGTTTAAAATTTTGAAGGTCCGTAATTGCAGTAGTGAGTTATTTTAAGCTGCAGAGAGAATCGTTGCCAAATAATCTATAGTTGGTAAAGCACGATGTTTTGGTAAATGACTGTAATCTGCCTCCTCCATTTACGACAAACGCCAGCAGCCAGCAATGAACGTTTTTGGTAGTGCCACTTCAGGGCTTGTGACACATCTCTGTTTCGGAATAAACAGCTGGTTCTTGTCGCAAGAGTCTACTACAGCTGACTTCATGTGGTGCAGCTACTTCCTCGCTGCTAAGAAGAAGAGGCGCCAGAAGATCCTTGTAGATTCTACTCCTTTTACCAAATTTGAATAAAGAAAGATCATCTCAACCGTGTCAGTCAAATATATCCAGACCTCCAGTCTTAACCATATATCTCCACATTACGAAATGCTGATTTCTGTCTGTTAGGAAGTTCTGAATCCAGTTACGTAGCTGGTCCAATAACTAGTAACTTCGTATTTTATTCGCAAAATGACAATGCAGAACTGTACCAAATGCCTTCCGGAAGTCGAGGTACAAGTTTCAGCATGTGCGCGTACAAAATCAATCAGAAATGAGCACTGAACCTCAACAAGAAAGCAGTCAGCACCAATATTCTTGACAAGAACAAGTCTATATTTAGTAAGATTTTATGCTTCTGTGAGTTGGCAAACAGAACGTATATAAACGCCAATGATACTGAGAAATGGCTTTTGGAGAATACTGAGTATGGACTGTTTAGTCAAGACGGTGAAAAAGAAGGATCTCTTGATGTAAGCAGTGAAATAAGCCTGAGTGTAGCTGAAGTGGCGGTAATTTTCAGTATGTCGCATGTAGGTGGAAGATTTATCTTAATGGTTATCTTATCAAGAACCCACACTCCATCCGCTAACAGGAGTTTATACATCCTAAAAGTGCTCGACCAACACTGGGACTGGAATATTTCCATCTCTTTGAGGACCATCTGTTCTGTGAAACTGTGACCACAAGCGGAGACAGCATAGGAGATGACTTCATCTGCAAAACATTCAATGTGAAAGACGTATCATCAGAAGGTATGAAGTCATTTCATTGTGGAATACTGAATATGATTCTGAACATGAAGGCTGGCTTTTACAGAACTTTGGCTGGACCGAATTCCGTTCTTCAAGGATGTTTCGTCTCGTCCCTATCTTTTTTTTTTTTTTTTTCATTTTCGCTCAAATGGCTCTAAGCACTTTGCTACTTAACATCTGAGGTCATCAGTACCCTAAACTTAGAACTACTTAAACCTAACTAACCTAACGACATCACACACACCCAAGCTCCAGGCAGGAGTCGAACCTGCGACGTAGCAGCAGCGCGGTTCCGGACTTAAGCGCCTAGAACCGCTCGGCCACAACGTCCGCCTTTTCATTTTGGTGTCACCACACTTCCGGCTGTGTTGATGCGGCCCATCATGACTTCTTCTCCTGCATAAGTCTATTGAGCTTAGAATAGCTCTTACATCCACGTCTTCAGTTATTTTTTGGCCGTATCTAACCTATTGCACATAAGACCTCGCTATAGTGCAGTCGTTTGAATACAATCACTATCACAGAATCGTCGGCGGTCCTCAAACTGCTGTGGTTAACCTACAGAATTTCTACCGGTCCCACACCGTGTTTGTGTCTACAAAAGTGGAATGTAACTGCAAATTATTGCTCAGTAACGTTAAAACAATCTTTTACACATATCATAATTTTGACACTGATCATCACGTTTTGCCAGCCAGTTAACTACGTGAAATAGAGACCATTTAACTTATGATGTGCCATGTACGTGCGTCAGTAGTTAATAGTTCGTTACCGTCCGCATCACACGTGTGTACCTGTAAATCACAGATTACAGTTGCAGTTGGCCGTTAAATCCGTCAAACGCTAACCGCACTGCCAGTGTCGCAGCAGTGTAGACCTTTCGGTACTAGAACTGCTACAATGATTATTTATTTCGGATTATTTTCACGTTTCATGATAATTTTACACCCCTCCTATGACTTGGTTGGCTGTTTTAGCACAATTTACGGCCTTTTATTACTGTTAGTTATAAATTGACACTGTTGATAGAGCTATCACGGCATGACAAGCCGCCTGCAGTGGTTTAGCAGACCGAATCGCCCATAAAATATTGATATGAGCTGTGTCGGTGGATTTTGGCATTACTGCACCCTGCTGGAGCATTTTCACTTTCTCGCTTTGAGGAGCTGTGGCGTGAAATGGGTGAGGGGAGTGAGGGGGGCAGCGTTCTAATTACTTTGTTGATTGTCCTTCTAACAGATAACAAAGTACTTAAATTTAGTTTCTACATTGGTTTTGCGGACGGGAAGCCTGTCCGGATGACTGAAGCGATTAAGGCAACTGCTCTTGAGAAGTGGAGCATACAGGTTCGAGTGGCAGTCCTGTAAAAATATTCAACCTCCACCATTGATTTATTTCAGTGCCTGTAGGCGGACAAAGTCTTGATTTCTTGTTATATGTTACCATTTAGTTTGTAACGGTTGCCAGAATAAATTATCAATTATATAAATGTGAAGAGGCTTTGAAATAATTTTTGAAACAAATGATACTTGCATGAATACCAGAGAAGGAAAGTTGCTACTCACCATATAGCGGAGATGCTGAGTCGCGGTAGACACAGTAAAAAGATTCACACACTCATAGCTTTTAGTCATTAAGGCCTCCCTGACACTGCAGACGTGCGTGCAAGTTGCGTTTGCGGGAGTGTGTGTGTGTGCGTGTGAATGGCCGAAAGCTACGAGTGTGTGAATCTTTTTACTGTGCCTATCGTGACTCAGCATCTCCGCTATATGGTGAGTAGCAACTTTCCTTCTCTGGTATTCATGCAAGTATCATTTGTTTCAAAACCGTATTTCAAAGCCTCTTCACATTTATATAAAATATAAAATAAAAATGTTTTGTAATTCCAATAATAATGTAGTCGAATTAAGTCGGGTGATGCTGAGGGAATTAGATTAGGAAATGAGCCACTTAAAGTAGTAAAGGAGTTTTGCTATTTGGGGAGCAAAATAACTGATGATGGTCGAAGTAGAGAGGATATAAAATGTAGACTGGCAATGGCAAGGAAAGCGTTTCTGAAGAAGAGAAATTTGTTAACATCGAGTATAGATTTAAGTGTCAGAAAGTCGTTTCTGAAAGTATTTGTATGGAGCGTAGCCATGTATGGAAGTGAAACATGGACGATAAATAGTTTAGACAAGAAGAGAATAGAAGCTTTCGAAATGTGGTGCTAGAAGAATGCTGAAGATTAGATGGGTAGATCACATAATTAATGAGGAGGTATTGAATAGAATTGTGGAGGAGTTTGTGGCACAACTTGACAAGAAGAAGGGATCGATTGGTAGGACATCAAGAGATCACCAATATAGCATTGGAGGGCAGCGTGGAGAGTAAAAATCGTAGAGGGAGACCAAAAGATGAATACACTAAGCAGATTCAGAAGGATGTAGGCTGCAGTAGGTACTGGGAGATGAAGAAGCTTGCACAGGATAGAGTAGCATGGAGAGCTGCATCAAACCAGTCTCAGGACTGAAGACCACAACAACAACAACAACAACAACAACTCCAATAATAGTGAGCTGTACAGTAGTAAGAAATTACAGAAAGACACGGATTTTACCCAGTCCGCAGGTGACGGCAACTACAAACTACATCAGCACTTTAAGTGTTAGATCCTGATCTGATTTAAACCAGACTTTATCAAAACGCACTGAGCTTATTTCTTGATAAAAAATACTTAAGAATTTACTGCCAACTATTCCCCAAAATGGAAACTTTGTCAGTTGGGCTTACGATTATAGCCAAGAAGGAAGCTGTGGCCTCAATGACGTGTATCACGTAGATTCGCAGAGACGAACTTACCTGTTTCCCTTGGGGCCTACAGGGTGGTCGGAAATTCCCGTTGCAAACTTCTAGGACATGTAGAGGGTAGTGAGTACATAACATTTTAAACAGGAACCCTTGTCCGGAAACGTATCGTTTCCGTTCTACAACAGTTTGATTGCAGATGATTATCTCATCCACACCCACGTGAGGAATGTACTTAGGCATGACCCAGTACAATTTTTGCAATCCATTTGAAAAGAATACTGACTCGTTCTGTTATTACTTGCGTATTTGCATTACAACTTACACCTTATGGTTTACATTAGTCGACAACAACAAGAACCCAGTATCTACGGCACCAACCGCAAAGTACCGATGCATTACAACAACGGCTCGATGTGGCGACCACCATCGTTGTTACACACATTGTACCTCCGAAGCATGTTCTGGTACACTCTCTCCGTCCCACCTGGTGTCTCTTCAATGTCTTGTGCAGCGGCCAGAACTCGAGGTAACATCTGAATTGGAACTGTCGTAGAACGGAAACGATACGATTCCGACATAGCTTCCTATTAAAAATGTTCTGTACTCACTAGCCTCTAAAAGTCCTAGACGTTTGTAACTGGAATTTCCGACCACCCTGTATATGGCGTTAGCAGCTACACAAGAAAGCAGTTACAAGTCTACGGAAGCCATGGAGAAAGCTGAGGAAAATTAGTAAATCGGATTCAACGAACTGGTAAACAATCTAGTGAAAACCATTACAGTGCAACTATACGCGACAAATGAGCAAGGCACATGAAATCAAACACCAGTCATGCTTATAGAACATAGTGTAAAATGTCATAAAGGAAGCTCAGAAAACGGAATGATATCATTATGAGCCTCAAAACGCTTTGAATTATTTGTTAAGAAAGTCATAATACAAATTCCACACCTGCAAACGCCGAGTAATTGCGAACGAGAACACGACTAAATAACATAAAAAACTAAGATTGTCAGATAGGACATAGAGCCACGAAATACTCGCTAGTTCCACTATATACCCACACGAAATTGTCATGAAGCGATTACAGTGGGACTTAAATGGTTCAAATGGCTCTAAGCACTAAGGGACTTAACATCTGGGGTCATCAGTCCCCTAGACTTAGAACTACTTAAACCTAACTAACCTAAGGACATCACACACATCCATGCCCGAGGCAGGATTCGAACCTGCGGCGTAGCAGCAGGGCGGTCCCGGACTGAAGCGCCTAGAACCGCTCGGCCACAGCGGCTGGCTGGGACTTGAATGAATGCGGGTTCATCTCACGATAAAATGCACTATATACATTCTTCTATTATATGACAGGTTGTTGAGGATAATCTACAATATATGTAATAAATAATGAAGACTTTTATCACAAAAGCTACAGAATACAGCTCGGACCGTTTAACACATCCTAAACAGTCTTCTCTGCTTCAATCACCAGAAAAGTGCCTGTTCACAAAAAGACTTTTACATGCGTTTCCGCCAACGACGTTGATATCACATACCCTGACCAACCTCACAGAAGAAAACCAAAGTCTAATGCATACATGATTCACGCCTATTCCCTGCTTAAAGTATATTAACAGAGTAAGTAAATCTCAACTTCAGTGTACATTTCGTCTGCTGAACTAACAACAGCGTGTTGTATTCAGTTCGAAGACTGCTTTGATGCAGCCCTACACGCTAGTCTATACAGTGCAACCTTCGTCATCTCCGAATAACTACTGCAACCTATATCAATTTCAACCTGCTTACTATATTCGTGTGCTGGTCTCTCTCTACAACTTTACCCACCACATTTCCCGCCAATAACAGTTGAACTATTCGTTGCCCCAGAATGTGTCCTGCAAAGCGATCCGTTCTTTTAGTCAAGCTATGGCACAAATTCCTTTCTGCCCCATTTCTATTCAGTACCTTCTCATTTGTTAAGCGATCAATCCACACAATCTTCAGTATTCTTCTACGGTACGTCATTTCAGAACCTTCTATTCTCCTCTTATATGAACCGCTTATCTACCAAGTTTCACTTCCGTACATGAGCAATCTCATAACAAATACCTCCAGAAGAAATTTCCTAACTTCCGAATTTGTATTAGATGTCAAAAAATTCCTTTTATCTGAAATGATTTTTCTTGTTATCGCTGGTCAGTATTTTATATCCTCTATGCTTCAACCGTTCAAAAATGGTTCAAATGGCTCTGAGCACTATGGGACTTAACATCTGTGGTCATCAGTCCCCTAGAACTTAGAACTACTTAAACCTAACCAACCTAAGGACATCACACACATCTATGCCCGAGGCAGGATCTGAACCTGCTACCGTAGCGGTCACGCGGTTCCAGACTGAAGCACCTAGAACCGCACGGCCACACCGGCCGGCGCTTCAACCGTCATCATTTATTTTACTGCTCCAATAGCAAAACTCATGTAGCGCTTTTAGTGTCATTTCATAATCTAATTTCCTCAAAGGCCATGGACTGCCCTTCCTCGATGTCCTCGTCCATCACGAACGAAATGTTCGGCATGGCCACAGTGTCTGTGAAAAATCCACCCACACCTTTCTGTATTTGCATGACATGCCACCTTCATCCGGCACAGAAGCGCACCGATTTACAAATATTGGTGCATGGTGGAAGATGCTGATAACCTACCCAATGAGCTGAGCCACCTACGTAAAGTTTTCTTGAGTAACAGTTATAACGTTCACCAAATAAATGAAGTGATTTCAATCAAGAATCACAATAAGACCACCGACGTGGAGCAGAAGAAGAAACTTGCTTCTTTGCCATTCTGTGACTCCGTGTATGGCAAGATAAGCTGATTGCTGGAAAAACACAACATCAAATCGAGCTTCAGGCCTCCGACAAAACCCAATAATTTCTGCGACCAATTAAAGACTCGGGAGGTCTCAGAACACCTCGGATCCACAAGATACATTGCGAGTGTGACCAATCTTGCGTCGGACAAACAGTACGCACCGAGCGAGGTGGCGCAGTAGTTAGCACGTTGGACTCGTATTCATGAGAACTCTGGTTCAAACCTGCGTCCGGCATCCTGATTTAGGTTTTCCATGATTTTCCTAAATCGCTTCGGGCACATCGTGGGACGGTTACTTTGAGAGGGCATGGCCGACTTCCTGAGCCGTCCTTCCCTAACCCGATGGGACCGATGACCTCGCTATTTGGTCCCCTCCGCCAAATCAATCAACGAACCAACGAACAGTAGACATTTTGGAACAAAGCCGAAAATAATGACGAAGCATACGTATGGCTCGCACTAACTGCTTCTGGGACTGTGTAATTAAAGAAGCAATTGAAATAAAAATCACCGATACACCCTAAATAGAGACGGTGGCTTGCACCTCAACACGCCATGAGACCCAGCGATAGCCCGGTTGAAGCAGACACATGGAACGCCGAGTCGACGTGTGCCCATATACAGCCGCGAGCACCAGTGACGTCAACGCCGGCAGCTAGTGTATATGAGGTGCATACCAGCAGCCCACTGTCAGCCATACCACTTAACAATGGCCAAAGATTGCTTGACCGAAAGCTAGTGTAATTTCCATTATTTGATGCGGCTGGAAACCCGAGAACTTTTCATTCAGTGTTACAACAGCCAGACTCCTCATTCTTACATTAATTCCCCCAACATTGCCTGACTTAATTCGACTGCATTCTACTACCCTTGTTTCGTTTTTGTTTTTCATCTTATAAACTCTTTTCAAGACACTGTCCATTCCGCTGAACTGAACTTCCAAGTTTTTCGCTGTCTCTGAAAGGATTAAAGTGGCATCGCCAAACCTCAAAGTTTTCATTTCTTCTCCCTCAACTTTAAATCCTTTATCAAATTTTGCGTGGTTTTTTTCTACTGCTGGCTCAGTGTACACTTTGAATGACATCAGAGATAGGCTACTACTCAGCCACACTTCCTTCCTAACCGCAGCTTACCTTTCTGGACCTTAGACTCTTATAACTGATGTCTAGTTTAGTTACAAATTTTAAATAACCGATAGGTCTGCGTATTTTATCGCTACTGTTTACAGAATTTCAAAGAAAGAATTCCAGTCAACATCTTCGAAGCTTTCTCTAAGACTAATAATGTCATAAAAGTGCGTTTGTCTTTCCTTAACGTACCTTCTAAGATACGTCGTAGGGTCAGCATTGCCTCGCGTTTTCCTACATTTCTCCGGAACCCAAAGTAATCTTCGCCGAGACAAGGTTCCACCAGATTTTCCATTATACTGTAAATAATTCCTGTCAGTACTTAGTAACCGTAGACTTCCAAAGTGATTGGTAATATTGATATATGTGAACACCTCCTTTCTTGGAGAATGGAGTTACTACATTATTTTTGACGTCTCCAA
Source organism: Schistocerca cancellata (assembly GCF_023864275.1). NCBI lineage: Eukaryota > Metazoa > Arthropoda > Insecta > Orthoptera > Acrididae > Schistocerca > Schistocerca cancellata. Next base: position 339,104,820 of record NC_064628.1, read on the forward strand.
AGGCCTTGTTCCGACCTAGTTCTTCCAGTCTTCTATAACATTGTACTCACAGTATCGTCTCTCCCACCCGATCTTCAGTTACTTACTCTTCCTTCTCTATAATGTCTTGAGTTTCGCCGGCCGATGTTGCAGAGCGGTTCTAGGCGCTTCAGTCCGGAACCGCGCGACCGCTACGATCGCAGGCTCGAATGCTGCCTCGGGCATGGATGTGTGTGATGTTCGCAGGTTAGTTAGTCTAGGGGACCGATGTCTTCAGATGTTAAGTCCCATAGTGCTTAGAGCCATTTGAACCATTTTTTCTTCAGTTTCACTTCCGTTGTGTTTTTCATGGTCGTTAGTATTCAAGGAGTTTGTAGTTGAGGGAGTAAGTGGTTTGCTTCATAAGCACGAAGTGCATGGATCAAATCAGGTTACCAATACTTCTTTCATTCCCACGTTATTCTATCAGTGTGCAGTATTAATGTAATCCCTCCCAAAGATACTTATAAAGCGACTACAAAACTGCGCGTAAGGCGGTGATAAGAATAGAGAGATAGAAGACTGCATAAATATTCAATCAGTCGCACACCATCAGTTGCCTGTACCAATATTCGATGATATCCTTCCATACGCTTGGTAAGCTGCTAAGTTGCATGATGTCAGAGAACCGTATATGTATGTAAATCAAGTCTGCTTTGCAGTAGACCCATTGAAAAATCATGCACATGCAAATATTCGGCATTCATCACATACGCTGTGTGTCGCAATTGTTACTGTTTACCAAGTTCCTACGATCGCTGTCATCCTGGTTCGTGCAGTACTCTACAGGTTACATATTAAACTTGGCAAAAATCTAAAGACAATAATTTAAATGAAATTACTATACTGATACGATAGAAAGTTCTCGCATACTCTTTTCTTTACTTCCAATCTCCCTCCGAAAAAGCCCGCTACTGTGACCCAGCGGTTCTAGGCACTTCAGTCGGGAACCGCGCAACTGCTACAGTCGCAAGTTCAAATCCTGCCTCGGACATGGATGTGTGTGATGTCCTTAGGTTAGTTAGGTTTAAGTAGTTCTAAGTCTAGGGGACTGATCAGTTCAGATGTTAAGTCCCATAGTGCTTAGAACCATTTGAACCAATCCTTCCGAAAAAAATGTTTTCCTCTTTTTTTAGGATAAATACTACGCAAATGATTAACGAATCGTCCAGTACTGATAATTCTGCAAAGTTGTAACAAATCTGTTGTTAGAGTTACATGGGAACAGCAGCGAGATTCGATGAAGAGTCCTCGCGCTTATCAAGCTACGCACCTAATCACTCAGCCGCAGACTGCTTGAATATTTGCGACCATACAAAGAACACTACTCGACAGTTGCTGAGAAACAAATTGTAACCTCCCCCTCACTTATCGACCTTAATGACAGTGAAAAATTCAACCGCGTGTACCAAATGGAAATTTGGGAAAAGCAATCGTCACCGAAGTTAATTTGTCGGTAAAGAGGGAGGAAAGGGTTACATCTAAATGAAAGGAAAAATGCTAATGAAACTGGTGGAAATTAATTTTGAAAAGGAGTAAAGTTAATAAAGAAAGTAAATGTGCGGCCGTTACGTTAACAATTAACTAGCGGTAATTAGATATTTGAGATTTGAGGGAAATTACGGTCACCAGTCCTAAGGACAATTACTATAGTACTGAAAAAGAAAGGTTATTACACATATAATTAGCACTAGAAGCGTGGCAACTGAAGGTTGACACGTGTAGTGTGAAAGCTGAAAGTTTGTCAGAAGTAATAAATTTCGCTACACTCTGACTTAATTTAGCAAAAGAATTAATAAAACTAGAAAATCGAAAGTTAATTTAGTGACTGAAGTTAATAGTGAGCTTTCTTTCTGAAGCACATCGAAATTCAGTAAAATACGGTTAGTCTTGGACTACCTCAACAATCATTTCAAAAGCTACTTGAATCTACGCAGTTTAGAAATAAGAGATTTAACTTTGAACTTGAATTAAATGATTCGGAACAATTAACAATAGTAAAATTTAGTACGTACCAAGCTGAGTTGCAGTCACAGGTAAGCTAAAATACGGTAACAAAACTCGCACTCTTAATTTGTGCTTGTGTAATCTAAATATTGTAGCCAGCTATGAATACTTTAACTGAACTTTGAAATTAAAGCAGTGAAATCGAATGATGCTGGCGTTTGAGTTTCAACGACACTCGGGATCATTCCGGAAAAGGAAGGGACCCTGCTTGGTAATGAAATTGGGACAATGAGCAACAAACATTCATGTTAGGTTGCTGTAATTTTGTGATGCAACAATTATAAAAGTTTGAAAAGCTGAGGTCTGCCATACAGTTCTAAAACTTTACGTGCTTCCAGTCTTCCTTGTTGGTTGATTGAAGGTTTGAAGCCGTCGATCGAGGAGGTGGTGACAGTCACTCATTGTCGGCCGTCGCTTTTGCAGAAGCTGGATGTTGGCGTGCCTTCTTCTTCACACGGTCACCAGACGAAACGGGCTCTTGATGTGCGCCAGCTAATGCTTACCGTCCGCGACACCATGTCAGAAACTATCATCGCAAGTCGAGCGCAATTTCATGCTGCCAAACACCAAAAGCGCGGCAACTCGCAGGAGCTTCACACAACACACCTGCTCCACTGCACCACCCCAGCCAGACTCTCTCTGCTCTGCCCGCGCTCCACGCGGCAGAGCTAACACTACCATAGATCCTAAACACTTTGGTTCTCCACACGATCTATCTATTTAATGGTTCAATAGCATAGTTTCCCTAGGCCAGACCCAGCGTATAAATACAAATAATATTCACAAAACAAACCAACATAAATGCATATATATATAAACAGTAAAACAATTACAATATATAAAGAGACAGAAATGGTATATCTTGAGGTAACAAAAGAAAGAAAAAACATTATAGTACAAATAGATGGAAATAGGAGGATATGCATTTCCGGCGTTACATGTGCCCCACATTGTCTGAGGATGTTCGTGTAACGTAAACAGACTCAGAAAATGTCCCAAAAAAGAAACAGCGGAAATGCATATGCTCAAAACATCAACAAAATTTAGCATTCCTCTAATTAACCATAAATCAATTTTTTAGACCATAATAATTGAGTGGAGACACTCCTAATCTTATTCCACTCTGTCATCTTGCACAAAATAAAACAGGTTGACAACATATTATAATTCATAGAAAATATAGAAAATGGTTTAGCTATTCCAAAATCATCAAAATTCGTAACACTATCAAGAAATGGAATACTATTTACGAAATTAATCAGAGTACATGGTCATAAAACAGGTAGATCAAAATACGCAAATTAATTATTAATTACGTATTATACACATATTATATAACCTTTTCATAATTAATATTCTCGTCATGAGAGTCCAATTAACGCTAAACAAGAAAATAATATTCAGCAGATCGAAAAAACCATAAATATTGACAGCAGAATTCTTTCAGCTGTCCGGGAGGAAAAACTATTCCGCCTTCCGTACTCGCAAGTGCAAAGAATGCCGACAGCGGCACATGAGCCGACAGCGGCTCCGCCTCGCCACTATTGTTGCGCCCGCCTGTGCGGCACGCTTGATCTCACTCGCCTGTGTAACGGCATTTTCAGAACGTCCGTTTCACTTAATTCTTTCGGAAAAACTCACTCCCGAGTAATCTGAAGTAGTCCATTAACACTATCACAGTGGATAACTCGACACTGTCCATCATCACACGCATGTACTAGCCTGAAACTTAAAACAGCGTCTAAGTACATCGGCAATGACTAGTGAAACACACATTCATGAAATCTTACAGCTAGTTACAAAATAATATTTACATTGCTTCATCTACTGTGACTCAGCTGAAAACTTAAACTAGCAGCTTGGATTTTTCAGTAGATTAATAATCAGTTTCTCTTAAATCATTTAGTAAAAATTAATTACTTATTAATTACAACTTCTTTAATGTCCTCTTGGTCAGGCAAAATCATGGCAATCTAGCAAACCTTAAATCTTACAATCTATATTTACATACTGTTCAAATTACCCATTCTATGGTATTAATCAATCCTAGGTTGGTACAATTTCAAGTCTACAATGTTTCGTATACCTAATAGTTTTCCAGAGCTTGGATACTCTAAGCAATAAGCATTTGTGTGAGGTATACCAATGACTTTATATGGTCCATTATAAACAAATTTAGAGATTTTATTGTCTATCTCGCTCGATTTCTCATGAGCTTTTACAAGTGTTAAGTCTCCGATTGCAAACTTAGCAAAACGCGCTTTAGCGTCATGACGACCTATGCGAGCATCGGCTTTTAACTTCATTACTTCTCGCAAACGATCTTTTTTCACACCAATACTAATGTCAATCCATGGAGGGAATTTGATTATCTCTTCCAATTCACTTTCTACACTTTTGTCAATGCCGAGATTCCTCACGTTACGGCAGTTCAAATTCAATCCTACTTCAATGTCATCCAGCCAGTTAACAATGTGTATAGGCTGGTATTGCCTATGCACACCGTCTCCTGCCTCGTCAAAACTAACTACTGTTGCTTTATCTTGTGACGTTAATGTCGAAGTTTTGCTTTCGCAATTAATCACTGCACGGTACTTTAATAGCCAATCTAACCCGATAATTACTTCCGTAGTTAAGTCTGGCACGACGACAAACTCTTGTTCAAATCGTGCCCCACATATCCCGAAGTTGACAAAAATCTGTTTTGTGACCGGTTTACTGGCCTTCCCAGTAGCACCGATAATTTTCACTCCTGTTACTGGCATAACTACGATATTTTCCCAGATACAGCACTCAATTCTGCGCCGGTGTCAATCAACACGTTTAGTTGTAGGTCGTGCATATTAACAGGCACTACTATCTGTCTACACTTGTCCTCGACTGTTTCTTTATTTTCCCACAGTAAATCCTCGTCTATATCCAGGTCATTCCAGAAAAAACCATCCGGCTTTGATCCTAAATCCTGCTTATCTGGCGGCTTTTTCAGCCTCTGTTCACATACAGTTTTAATTTCAACACGTTTGTCCTGAGGCTTAGTCTGTACCTTCGCCTCCAATACCGAAACCTTTTCCTGTATCTCGTCAACTAGTGAGTGTCGCTTTGCTATCAATTCATTAATTGTCACCTTCGTTGATTCCTCTTTGGTCAGATTGATCTCATCTGCCAATCTACCTGGAGGAATGTGCCCAGTAGTATCTGCAATTACTTCCTCTAGATCTGCGCAATCCACACTGCTACCGTCTGACCGTATAATGTCAGCTCTAACCTCATACACGCTGTAATCTATGTGCTTTCCTACCAATAGTGTCCGGCTATCACTAAAATTTTCGCAATCTTACTCCTTAATACTCTCGCAATGTTTAAACTGGAGGTTTGCGTCGGATGGGTCGGCTACTTCTACCACTATAACTTTCGGTAAAGTCTGCCGGTTAGGGCCAGAACTTTCTATCACTTCACAAACACTATCTTCCTGCGGGACGAGACGCGGCAAATCCTGCACGCGCTCCCCATAAACACTTCTCCCATACAGGCCCCTATAATCTCTTAGTTCGTCGTATAAGCGACCGAACTGCCTTAACCAGACCTCATCCCTCTCTGCATCCCCTCGCTCGATGACGGACGTTTTATTCGACATCTGATCTTCTCTCAACACTTGCGAATCATTCTTAAACTCAATCTCCAGTTCCCCTGTGGGTATTACAGCTGCCACGTTATAATCGATTTCCGGAACACTACTAAAATTGTTCTCACTGACAGTGAATGTACTTTCTACTGCCGTGTATACAGCTGATCTACTACTTGTGGGCGCCCTCCAATCTCTTAACACTGGCACACTCTCCCGCCGTTGATTATTTCATACGGAATTTTCATAACGACGACACCTGGGTTTTCTTTTGTTATTGGGCCTCCAAAATTTCTCCACGCCCGGTCGGCCCCTCACCGGCGCGGCTAATGGTTTCCCTGTCTCGTCCCAGCACATACGCTCCCCGGATGCTGCTGAGATGGCTGATCACACACACTGGCGTTATTATTATTCTGCGAAGCTAATATCACGCTAGTGTGATACTGGTTTCCGTCACTTCTGTTATTATTTGCATTGTACCGATTGTCATTACGACCCGAACCACTATTGTTATTGCTGCCAAGATTGCGGTATGCATTATTCCCATAGTTAACATTGTTGTGGTTGCTGTGGTACCCGTTGTTGTTACCACGGCCTCTACCACTGTCGCGATTATTGCGCCAATAGTACTCACCCTCAACTCTATCCAGGAAATCATTGATTGTCCTGTAATTGCTTCCTACGTAGCGTTTTGTATCATCTGGAAGCTTCTTGTAGAGTTCCCAGACTATTTCGGATTCCGAGCGGCGATCACGCAAATATTCCAACTTGCGGATCCAGCCCTCACAAAACTCCTTCATCGAGCCGCGCGAATTCGCATCGAAAGGCCTCGATACGACAAATTCGCGCCAGACACTTTGCTGTTTTTGCTCTGACCAGTATTCAGGCAGAAACAAATTTTTAAACTCGTCAAAAGTCACGTTCGTAATGTTGAGGTTTAAGCCCCAACGCTTGGCATCACCAGCCAGCACATCAATAACCGCATTAATTTTTCTCTCATTAGTACATGATCTGGGTAAAACTCTTTCACAATTTTTAATGAAATCCGTCGCGTGTATACCGCCTTTTTTCAAGGGGTCGAACCGCTCCTCTTTCGTCAACAATTCCGAACTATGTGCACAGATTGGCACATAGCTCTGTTTTTCGTCAAGTTCCTTTTCTAATTCCGACACTCTCGTAATTACTTGGCAAGTGGTTGTCGCAAGCGTTTCTACATCCCTTTTTTTTTTTCTCTTCGCAGGTATTAGCCTGCTTCGTCACTTTGGTATCTACTTCGGATACTAAAGCCTTTAAAGTTTCCATCTTCTTTTGATCCTCTTTTTTCGCTAATTGAATTTGTTCTGTCACCTTATTCTCGATGATCGGAGCAACTGCTTCTCCTACACTTTTCTCGATTCTGCTAATTTCGGAATAAAAACGAGTATTTATGCTCGCAATTTCCGCCTGAACGCCTATCATTTCCTGCTTAAGATTGCCGATTTCGGTATTAATCACAACAATATCTTCTTTGATTTTATCAACTTTTGAGTTAACAACTCCAACATTGTTGTTAACAACATTAATAGCTTTGTTCTGATTGTCTAGCTTTCGTTCAATTTTTTCAGACTGAGCTTCTTGCTTGGCAGCCTGAGCTTCTTGCTTGGCAGCCTGAGCTTCTTGCTTGGCAGCCTGAGCTTCTTGCTTGGCAGCCTGATCTTCTTGCTTGGCAGACAGAGCTTTAATTTCTGCCGATTGACTCTTGATTTCGTTAATCAAAACATTCAATAAATCAGTTAAATTCCCGGAAACTACCGGTTTTACTTCCGTAGCGGCTTCCTCTTTAATTGTCCCCCCGTATTCGTCATCAAGGGATTCAGATTTGATTTCACTTCCGATTCCGAAACATTTTCTAAAGTTTGGAATTCCATTTCTGCTCTTTGTTGCGTTTCGGCGGTCGTGTCTTTCATGCTAGCCGCCTGCCCCTGAACAATGGGTACCGCGGTGCGCGTTTCCCACTGTTCGACCGATTGTTCCGTATCCAAGTCTACCAAATTTTGGCAATTGTTGCCTTCACTCATTTTAATAATTTTCAATATAAATGCCAAATCTCAAATCTAATTACGATTCCTCACACTAATATTCTCGCTGACGTATCGACCATTTCGTAACCAGTACTTTGTTACAAGATTTGCACAATGCAAAATTCGTGTCCAGAACAACCTTAAATCCGAAGAATGCAGGTTCGAGTCCTGTCACGGTCGCCACGTGTAACCTCCCCCTCACTTATCGACCTTAATGACAGTGAAAAATTGAACCGCGTGTACCTAATGGAAATTTGGGAAAAGCAATCGTCACCGAAGTTAATTTGTCGGTAAAGAGGGAGGAAAGGGTTACATCTAAATGAAAGGAAAAATGCTAATGAAACTGGTGGAAATTAATTTTGAAAAGGAGTAAAGTTAATAATGAAAGTAAATGTGCGGCCATTACGTTAACAATTAACTAGCGGTAATTAGATATTTGAGATTTGGGGGAAATTACGGACGCAAGTCCTAAGGACAATTACTATAGTACTGAAAAAGAAAGGTTATTACACATATAATTAGCACTAGAAGCATGGCAACTGAAGGTTGACACGTGTAGTGTGAAAACTGAAAGTTTGTCAGAAGTAATAAATTTCGCTACACTCTGACTTAATTTAGCAAAAGAATTAATAAAACCGGAAAATCGAAAGTTAATTTAGTGACTGAAGTTAATAGTGAGCTTTTTTTCTGAAGCACATCGAAATTCAGTAAAATACGGTTAGTCTTGGACTACCTCAACAATCATTTCAAAAGCTACTTGAATCTACGCAATTTAGAAATAAGAGATTTAACTTTGAATTTGAATTAAATGATTCTGAACAATTAACAATAGTAAAATTTAGTACGTACCAAGCTGAGCTGCAGTCACAGGTAAGCTAAAATACGGTAACAAAACTCGCACTCTTAATTTGTGCTTGTGTAATCTAAATGTTGTAGCCAGCTATGAATACTTTAACTGAACTTTGTAATTAAAGCAATGAAATCGAATAATGCTGGCGTTTGTATTTCAACGACACTCGGGTTCATTCCGGAAAAGGAAGGGACCCTGCTTGGTAATGCAATTGGGACAATGAGCAACAAACATTCATGCTAAGTTGCTGTAATTTTGTGATGCAACAATTATAAAAGTTTGAAAAGCTGAGGTCTGCCATACAGTTCTAAAACTTAACGTGCTTCCAGTCTTCCTTGTTGGTTGATTGAAGGTTTGAAGCCGTCAATCGAGGAGGTGGTGACAGTCACTCATTGTCGGCCGTCGCTTTTGCAGAAGCTGGATGTTGGCGCGCCTTCTTCTCGACACGGTCACCAGACGAAACGGGCTCTTGGTGTGCGCCAGCTAATGCTTCCCGTCCACGACACATTGTCAGAAACTATCATCGCAAGTCGAACGCAATTACATGCTGCCAAACCCCGAAAGCGCGGCAACTCGTGGGAGCTTCACACAACACACCTGCTCCACTGCACCACCCCAGCCAGACTCTCTCTGCTCTGCCCCGCGCTCCACGCGGCTGAGCTAACACTACCATAGATCCTAAACACTTTGGTTTTCCACACGACCTATCGATGTAATGGTTCGATAGCATAGTTTCCCTAGGCCAGACCCAGCGTATAAATACAAATAATATTCACAAAACAAACCAACATAAATGCATATATATATATATATATATATATATATATAAACAGTAAAACAATTACAATATATAAATAGACAGAAATGGTATATCTTGATGTAACAAAAGAAGGAAAAAAAATTATAGTAGAATAGATGGAAATAGGAGGATATGCATTTCCGGCGTTAGAAACTGACAGTTGCTGTAGAAGAACTGCCAATTGCTGAGGAAGAACCGATAATTGCTACAGAACACCTGATCAGCGAGAGTGCGAGTGGTGTCAATAAGTGATGCTACACATTTTTGTGAACGCATGTTGGTTTACTCTGGATTCCAATACATCATTTGATTCCCCACGCTCTTGGCTGCAAAACCCTATTTTTAACATAATCTCCGTTAAATGAGACGCTCTTACACCACCTTACTGGGAGGATGTGTATGCCTGCATGTTACTACTGTTCTGGTCAAAGTCAGAGCCAACTTCTTGCTGCATCAATAGCCTCCCTATCATGTACGTCAGTGGTTTCCAACCTTCCTGAAACCATTACACCTGTGTGCAATTAGACATTAGCTAGTGGCCCCTCTCTCACCTCCCCCCGCCTCCCATCGCTTGTTGCCTCCCCCCCTCCCCCCGTCCCCCATACAATCACTAACTTCGGCGCCTCTAGAATGAAAGACCGTTCTTGGAACACTTTTATTTTTAAAATGATGAACGATAGATGACATTTAGTTGTGTGTATATGTGTGTGTGTGTTTTATGGTGTCTGACGAAGGAATTCGCGCTGCGTTGCGAGTGGTACTCAGAACTCCTTCTCAGATACGTGAGCTAGCCATCCACAGTCAGTTCAGACACATGTTACAAAAAATACTTCATCTGCATTAGTCCTCTAAATTGTCACACTTGTTTGACTTGCACACCGCTACCCCATTCAAAATCAACCAAGTTAAAATGTATGCTTTATACTTACTGTTCGAAAATCACTTGAGTGCTGCACTCCTTATTTTGAACTGGCAGTTATTGGAAGACTTCAGGCTGTTAAGGCTTATGCTGGCGTAATATGTGACCAGCGCACCTGTCGGCAAAGATGTAGCACGAAAATCGATAGTAGGCGCAGGATCAAGCGCGCCTATCACGAGAGAGGTCAGAGACACACCGACTGGCAACACACCAGAACATATACAGGGTTATTACAAATGATTGAAGCGATTTCACAGCTCTACAATAACTTTATTATCTGAGATATTTTCACAATGCTTTGCACACACATACAAAAACTCTAAAAGTTTTTTTAGGCATTCACAAATGTTCGATAGGTGCTCCTTTAGTGATTCGGCAGACATCAAGCCGATAATCAAGTTCCTCCCACACTCGGCGCAGCATGTCCCCATCAATGAGTTCGAAAGCATCGTTGATGCGAGCTCGCAGTTCTGGCACGTTTCTTGGTAGAGGAGGTTTAAACACTGAATCTTTCACATAACCCCACTGAAAGAAATCGCATGGGGTTAAGTCGGGAGAGCGTGGAGGCCATGAAATGAATTGATCTTCACCACGACCGATCCATCGGTTTTCCAATCTCCTGTTTAAGAAATGCCGAACATCATGATGGAAGTGCGGTGGAGCACCATCCTGTTGAAAGATGAAGTCGGCACTGTCGGTCTCCAGTTGTGGCATGAGCCAATTTTCCGCGGGCTATGCGTGAAACTTGCCCGCACGCGTTCAACCGTTTCTTCGCTCACTGCAGGCCGAACCGTTGATTTCCCCTTACAGAGGCATCCAGAAGCTTTAAACTGCGCATACCATCGCCGAATGGAGTTAGCAGTTGGTGGATCTTTGTTGAACTTCGTCCTGAAGTGTCGTTGCACTGTTATGACTGACTGATGTGAGTGCATTTCAAGCACGACATATGCTTTCTCGGCTCCTGTCGCCATTTTGTCTCACTGCGCTCTCGAGCGCTCTGGTGGCAGAAACCTGAAGTGCGGCTTCAGCCGAACAAAACTTTATGAGTTTTTCTACGTATCTGTAGTATGTTGTGACCATATGTCAATGAATGGAGCTACAGTGAATTTATGAAATCGCTTCAATCATTTGTAATAGCCCTGTACTGTATTCGAACATCATGAAGTAGCTGAAGACAACGATTTATTGACATATAGTCTGCACGGATTCAGGAAATATCGTTCTTGTGAAACACAAGTAGCTCTTTATACTCATGAAGTAATAAGTGCTGTCGACAGGGCATGTCAAATTGATTCCATATTTTTGGATTTCCAGAAGGCTTTCGACACAATTCCTCACAAGCGTCTTCTACCCAAACTGCGTGCCTACGGAGTATCGCCTGCGACTGGATTCGTAATATCCTGTCAGAAAGGTCACAGTTCGTAGTAACAGACGGAAAGTCATCGAGTAAAACAGAAGTAACATCCGGCGTTCCCCAAGGAAATGTTATAGGCCCTCTACTATTCCTGATGCATATATATACGACGTAGGAGACAATCTGAGTAGCCGCCTTAGATTGTTTGCAGATGATGCTGTCGTTTACCGTCTTGTAAAGTCATTAGATGATCAAAACGACTTGCAAAATGATTTAGATAAGATAACTGCATTGTGCGAAAAGTGGCAATTGACCCTGAATAAAGAAGAGTGTAAAGTTATTCACATGAGTACTAAAAGAAATCAGCTAAATTTCGATTACGCGATAAGTCACACAAATCTGAGGGCTGTAAATTCAACTAAATACTTAGGGATTACAATTACAAATAACTTAAATTGGAACGATCACATAGATAATATTGTTGGTAGAGCAAATCAAAGACTGCGATTCATTGGCAGAACACTCAGAATGTGCAACAGCTCTACCAGAGAGACTGCTTACACTACAATTGTCCGCCCTATTCTGGAGTATTGCTGGGCGGTGTGGGATCCGCATCCGGTGGAACTGACGGATGACATCGAAAAAGTATAAAGAAGGGCAGCTCGTTTTGTAGTATCGCGAAATAGGGGAGACAGTGTCACAGACATGATACGTGAATTGGAGTGGCAATCATTAAAACAAAGGCGTTTTTCGTTGCGACGGGATCTTCTCATAACCCACCTGCATAGGGAGAAATGATCATCACGATAAAATAAGAGAAGTCAGGGCTCGCACAGAAAAATTTAGGTGCTCTTTCTTTCCGCATGCCGTTCGAGAGTGGAACGGTGGTTCATTGAACCCTCTGCCAGACACTTTATTGCGAATAGCAGAGTAATCACGTAGATGTAGATGTAGATGTAGATGTAGATGTAGATGATGAAGTTTTGTAAGCTCCTCTCAGGTTCACAGACTTGCGTAAGGCGTGGCCTTGTCATGGAGATGGAGAGGTTCGTTTTCATTTTTGTGGCGACGAACTCGCTGAAGTCGGTTTTTTTTTTTTTAATTTTTCTGAGGGGTAGCATAGTATACTTCAGAGCTGATAGCTGCATCACTACGGAGGACGTCAAAGAGAATAACCACTTCATTGTCCCAGAAGACCGTCGCCATGTCTTTACCGGCAGTGGTTGTGGCTTTGAAACTTTTCTTCGGAGGAGAGGTGGCGAGGTGCCACCCCTGGGATCGCCATTTCGTGTTCGACTCGAAATGATGAACCCATGTTTCATTGCCTGTGACGATGTTCGACAAAAAATTGGCACGATAAGTCTCGTCATGGGCAAGCAACTCTCCACAGATGGTCCTTAGTTGTCGTTAATGGTCTTCCATTAGGCCGCGAGGGACGCAAAAGGCACTCACCTTTGAGTATCCCAACCGGTGGACGAGTGCGTCAGTACTAGCAACAGAGACGTCCAGTAGTGCAACGAGCCACAGGTGTGTGCGGTCGGCAGGGACACGGGAAGTTGGGCAGGTTTGCACAACCTTGTTACATGACACACGCCTCACTCGACGAGTCACTATGCTTTTGTTCACTGCCAGGTCTCCGTACACATAAAGGCTTAGGAATAGCTGTGATGCTATGGTTTTCCGCCAAAAGGAACTCGATGATATCTCTCTGCTCGGAGCGCACTTCCGTTACAGATGGCACTTCGAAGGCTCTGTCATTTATCGAAAATTAATAAAATTATAGGCACTGAAGCGGTAATATTCCACGATGTCCCACAACTAAGTCTGCATTTTTTCAACCGAAATTGTCCGCGAAAAAATGTGTTGCATTATAGAACGCCCCTCGTAAAAGAAAATGTAGTAGGCGGAAAGTGTTAACTGCGTCAAAGCTTGGGCACGAACGCACTATGTGCTGTCGGATATTCACGTACGGTGTTTCAGAAAATTTGTTCTGGAACCGATTAGTGAAACGTACCGTGTGGTATAGCAACATGTCTCCAAGACATCATCTGAGTGCTTATGATCACGGACGAGCAATTGGACGGCTAGTAGCACGTCAAAGTGCCACTATTGTGGCCACAGTAATGGGTGTGTCCAGAAGTGTATTTTCAAGATTAAAAAAAGGTCTCTGAAGGTAGAAATTCTGTATGAAAGGTGGACGGAACACCACATCGCGAGATACGTAGCGCTAGTTGCGGAAAGGATCAGATATCTCACTCAGGCAGATCGCTGCAGGCCTTCCACCCTCTACCAGTACACATCAAAAAATGGTTCAAATGGCTCTGAGTACTATAGGACTTAACATCTGAGGTCATCAGTCCCCAAGACGTAGAACTACTTAAGCCTAACTAACCTAAGGACATCACACACATCCATGCAACAAAAAAAAAATGGTTCAAATGGCTCTGAGCACTATGGGACTCAACTGCTGTGCTCATAAGTCCCCTAGAACTTAGAACTACTTAAACCTAACTAACCTAAGGACATCACAAACATCCATGCCCGAGGCAGGATTCGAACCTGCGACCGTAGCGGTCGTGCGGTTCCAGACTGTAGCGCCTTTAACCGCGCGGCCACTTCGGCCGGCTACACATCCATGCCCGAGGCAGGATTCGAACCTGCGACCATTGCAGCAGCACGGTTCAGGACTGAAGCTCCTATAATCGCTCGGCCAAACGGCATTACACATCCCTCTGCCAGAACCATTCTGCGGCGATTGAATCAGGCTAGTTTGTATGCTCAGAAACCGGCTAAATGCATTCCTCTTAACCACGCCATCGTCGAGGAAGAGTTCATTGGTGTAGGGAAAGTGTTGGTTGGGATCAGCAGCTGTGGTCTTGAGTGGTGTTCTGCGACGAATGCCACGTCACTTTGCCAAGTGATGCTGGCTAAAAATGATTTTGGCTTCCAATGACTGTAGAGAGAGAGGGGAACATGTTACATACCACAGAATGTTTATGAACGTCGTCCTTATGGCCTAGGCGTTATGGTTTCAACAGGCGTTATGTACAGTGGCTGAACATCAAAAATGGCTCTGAGCACTACGGGACTTGATTTCTGAGGTCATCAGTCCCCTAGAACTTAGAACTACTTAAACCTAACTAACCTGAGGACATCACACACACCCAACATCGCTGCATGTTTTGCGTGAGGTACCACTACAGCACAGCGATATTGCAGGGAGATTGTTCTGGATCTTGTCTCTCTGTTTAGTGGTGCGGCAGGTCCCGACTTTCTGTTTATGGACAACAGCTACCCACACATGACCGCTGAGGTGTTAGACACTATGGTATGTGAAGATACTGTGCGTATGAAATGCCCTGCGTACTTCCCAAACCTAAATTCTATACAGCATGCCTGGGATGCTGTTAGCATACGTGTTTCTCAATGAACACCTCCTCCTCGAACGAGCAAGAACTGAAAACCTCCTTGAGAGATGAGTGGGACAATATCCGCCAATGTCTCCTGAACAGTTTGGTAGCCATCATGAATTACAGGTGCTAAATGTGGATTAGTGCCCAAGGAGTGTGCATTTCTTACTTAGAGTCTGATATCGACCTCTATTTGGGAGTCTCACCTGTGTCAGATAGGAATGTTCCTTATATCTGTTATCATGTTTTCCCACGTGCTGAAGTCTGTACCTTTTCTCGCTGTAAATATAGCGCCCCACGTCAATTACTTATGTAGTGTGCTTCATGTCGTCCATCACTACCAGTTATTATTCCCATTGAACAACGTTCCTGTTCCTCTACAGTTGCCAAGCAACATACACTCCTGGAAATTGAAATAAGAACACCGTGAATTCATTGTCCCAGGAAGGGGAAACTTTATTGACACATTCCTGGGGTCAGATACATCAGATGATCACACTGACAGAACCACAGGCACATAGACACAGGCAACAGAGCATGCACAATGTCGGCACTAGTACAGTGTATATCCACCTTTCGCAGCAATGCAGGCTGCTATTCTCCCATGGAGACGATCGTAGAGATGCTGGATGTAGTCCTGTGGAACGGCTTGCCATGCCATTTCCACCTGGCGCCTCAGTTGGACCAGCGTTCGTGCTAAAGGGTTGTAGTTAACTGTAACATTTGGGTTGCATTCAAAAAGTATTGATATAATCAATCAACCTGGCGCCTCAGTTGGACCAGCGTTCGTGCTGGACGTGCAGACCGCGTGAGACGACGCTTCATCCAGTCCCAAACATGCTCAATGGGGGACAGATCCGGAGATCTTGCTGGCCGGGGTAGTTGCCTTACACCTTCTAGAGCACGTTGGGTGGCACGGGATACATGCGGACGTGCATTGTCCTGTTGGAACAGCAAGTTCCCTTGCCGGTCTAGGAATCGTAGAACGATGCGTTCGATGACGGTTTGGATGTACCGTGCACTATTCAGTGTCCCCTCGACGATCACCAGTGGTGTACGGCCAGTGTAGGAGATCGCTTCCCACACCATGATGCCGGGTGTTGGCCCTGTGTGCTTCGGTCGTATGCAGTCCTGATTGTGGCGCTCACCTGCACGGCGCCAAACACGCATACGACCATCATTGGCACCAAGGCAGAAGCGACTCTCATCGCTGAAGACGACACGTCTCCATTCGTTCCTCCATTCACGCCTGTCGCGACACCACTGGAGGCGGGCTGCACGATGTTGGGGCGTGAGCGGAAGACGGCCTAACGGTGTGCGGGACCGTAGCCCAGCTTCATGGAGACGGTTGCGAATGGTCCTCGCCGATACCCCAGGAGCAACAGTGTCCCTAATTTGCTGGAAGTGGCGGCACTGCGTAGGATCCTACGGTCTTGGCGCGCATCCGTTCGTCGCAGCGGTCCGGTCCCAGGTCGACGGGCACGTGCACCTTCCGCCGACCACTGGCGACAACATCGATGTACTGTGGAGACCTCACGCCCCACGTGTTGAGCAATTCGGCGGTACGTCCACCCGGCCTCCCGCATGCCCACTATACGCCCTCGCTCAAAGTCCGTCAACTGCACATACGGTTCACGTCCACGCTGTCGCGGCATGCTACCAGTGTTAAAGACTGCGATGGAGCTCCGTATGCCACGGCAAACTGGCTGACACTGACGGCGGCGGTGCACAAATGCTGCGCAGCTAGCGCCATTCGACGGCCAACACCGCGGTTCCTGGTGTGTCCGCTGTGCCGTGCGTGTGATCATTGCTTGTACAGCCCTCTCGCAGTGTCCGGAGCAAGTATGGTGGGTCTGACACACCGGTCTCAATGTGTTCTTTTTTCCATTTCCAGGAGTGTATATATGCACTTTGAATACTTTCGAACTCCATCTTCTCGAAAACGGTTAAGGCATCCGTATTCCTGTTTACTTATGTCGTAAGATAATCGTGGTCCACATACCCTGTCCTTTGAATCACGTCGGTGTACAATCCCATTGTCAGTACCGCCTACTTTCTGGGCACTTGATGTTCTTACAATTGCTTCTCTTTCCTCCAAAGGGGTCTTTAATCTTTCTGTAGGCGTTAGGGACTTTTCGCCTAGTTATAAATGCTTCTACAGCCTTGAATTTACGCTTCAGCCATTCCTGTTTAGCCATTTTGCACTTCCTTCCAAAATCATTTTTAGACGTCCCCATTACCTTGCGTCCGCTTCATTAGGTACATTCTTATATTTGCTTCCTCTCGTGCATTAAATTCACCGTCTCCTGTGTGTGATAAGAATTTATTCCTGTCCATACAGCAACTTTTAAAGACATAATACGCGAATTAAGTGTACGAGTTCAGATTCAAGAAAAGCTCCGATGAACGAATTCACCAGATCGACTCGCCATATACGACCCCCTTAGCAGCCACAAAGCATCAATATTGAGTCTGGTGAAGCTGTGTGTATGCAGGATACGCCGTGCCTATATTCGTTGGAGCAGGGATAAGACCTGTCTTGTCAGCAACATAACCAGTGCAGCTTGGATGCTTGTTTTCCAAAAAGGTGAAGCAAAAGCAATGCTGCCTATATTCAGTTGAATTTCAGAAATATAGTTGCGTCCCCTCGTCTACAAATGGACAGTTGACGTTATGCCCCGTTTGTCAAAAACAAAGCTATGAAGCCTTCCGGACTAAGTGATCACTCTGGGTAACTGCATTCTGACGAAGTGGTTAGGCTTTTTCCTTTTTACAAGTTATTTGAAATATCTACAGTATCTACACTGAGTGCTGACAAAGACTCCTTGCTTTTAATAAAATCTCATTATTGACAGGGGATGTGGAAAGTCAGTTATAACTGGGGAAACGCATCTGTTACCCTAATGTTAAGAAACTTTTACTACTATGCCGTGATCTGACACATGTGCCAGTGTAACAACAAAATCGATGTTCTCTGTACTTACCTCACATTGGTTCTTTATCTGCTTTACTTAATGTGACATCCGTGTACCCATGCTCTTTGATGTAACTTACATATAAATTTTTTATTCAATCATTTATGTAACTGTAATTAATCTATGGATGCAATTTTAAAAGTAATGTTGTGCAAAAGAATGTAAATATTAAAACGCTACTTGTAGCATTGGTACATGCATAGGATATTTAGGATTGTAATGACGTAAAACTTGGAGGGAGGTTGCTCCGCAACGAAACTGGTTTGGCAGAAATAGAAAAGGTGGATTCTGGTGGTCGAACTACAAGGCTCCTTCGTGGCAAGTGTTAGGCGGTGGCTAGCAGGCAAAGCATTTGCATCTTCTGAAGTGAATGAGCCAAGAAGAGCAACAAAATTATTTTATATAGTCTCGGATCTGAAAGAAATTAGGCTTATTAGTCAATGACAATTGCTACGCTGCGCGATCGGTAAGTCGCACAACGGTCTCTAGTACAACATCTTTAACTTAGGAGGGCGTGGTTCGAGCTGTGATAGGAGGGGCGAGGGGAGTTGCAGTGTGGCCGGGAAGGTTAAACAGTACGCTTGGAGTGAAGCGGCCGAGTTTGAACCTGGCGGCGAGGCGAGTAGTGTGCCGCAGTTGATGGTTAGTACACACATCAAAAACAGTTTTGCATCACCCCAGTTCCCAGAACTCCTGACGGCAGACATTGACAGTGGTTTTTGTATCACAGACACAGTCCCTTTGACTGTTCAGAGATGTCACTAAACCCCCCCCCCCCCCCTCTCTCCCCGCCCCAAAGATGTAAACAAACATGCATGAGTAGCGCCTAGTAGACGAAGGGGAACCGACAGCCGATCAGTTCCAGTCATTCCACCAGGAAGTAGGTACACGGCTCGTGTTGTCTGTAGTTCAATCATGCTTAGACCGTCAATATCGCGGTTCGATGGCGTCCGCATTGTTACTTTGTGCTAGGAAAAGCTCTCAACAAGGGAAGTGTCCAGGCGTCTTGGAGTGAACTAAAGCGATGTTGTCCGGACATGGAGGAGATACAGAGAGACAGGAACTGTCGACGACATGCCTCGCACACGCCG
Organism: Schistocerca cancellata; assembly: GCF_023864275.1. Taxonomy (NCBI): domain Eukaryota; kingdom Metazoa; phylum Arthropoda; class Insecta; order Orthoptera; family Acrididae; genus Schistocerca; species Schistocerca cancellata. The sequence goes on from NC_064628.1 coordinate 339,123,925, forward strand.
CCCAAGGGCTACTACTGCAGTGGTTGACAACTACCTACAGCTCGGAGGAACCCTGACAGCAACGCCACCATCTAGAATAATGCTTTTCGTGCAGTCACAGGACGTCGTGCTACGACTCAAACTGTGTGCAATACGCTGCATGATGCGCAACTTCACTCCCGACGTCCATAGCGGGGTCCATCTTTACAACCACAACACCATGCAGCGCGGTATAGATGGGCCCAACAACGTGCCGAATGGACCGCATAGAATTGGCATCACGTTCTCTTCATCGATGCGTGTCGCATATGCCTTCAACCAGCCAATCGTCGGAAACGTCTTTTGGAGGCAACCCGGTCAGGCTGAACGCCTTAGACACACTGTCCAGCGACTGCAGCAAGGTGGAGGTTTCCTGCTGTTTTGGGGTGATACTATGTGGGGCCGACGTACGTCGCTGGTGGTAATGGAAGGCGCCGTAACGGCTGTACGGTACGTGAATGCCAAGTATGTCGGCAGCATATTGGCGAAGCATTATTCTTCATGGACGACAATTGGCGCCCCATTGGTATCTTGTGAATTTCCTTCAGTATAACGACAACGCTCGGCTCGAGTGGCCATCATGTTCTCCAGACACGAACCCTGTCGAACATGCCTAGGATAGACTGAAAAGGGCTGTTTAAGGACGACGTAACTAACCAACCACTATGAGTGATCTACCCCGAATCGCCATTGAGGAGAGGGACAATCTGGACCAAGAGTGTATTGATGAACTTGTGGATAGTATGCCATGACGAATACAGGCATGCATCAGTGCAAGAGGATGTGCCACTGGGTATCAGAGTTACCGGCGTGTACAGCAATCTGGATCACCACCTTTGAAGGTCTCACTGTATGGTGGTACAACATGGAATGTATGGTTTTCATGAGCAATAAAGCTGGCGGAAATGATGTTTATGTTGAGCTCTATTCCAGTTTTCTGTACAGGTTCCGGAACTCTCGGAACCGAGGTGATGCAAAACTTTTTTGATGTATGTGCAGGTTCGACAGTTAACAGTCACCGCTCTGAACATAGCAGCGATACGAGAAAGAAACACTCAAGCAGGTTCCTGGACTGCGAATGATCATCACCTTAGTGTGCGACGGCTTCAAACCTTTTGCCGTGTGGGGGTGAATACCGAGAGAAGGAGTTGTATGCTTCAGCGATCCCCCAGACCTGGAAGCGGATGGCGGATCGCCACTGTGTTGAAGTTGTGTGTCGGCTCCACGCTGATCTCCCTGGATATGACAGGTGAGCCTCCGATTTGGTTTATCGGATGTTACAGAGTCGATCATCGACAGTAACCATAGCTATAGCTGACAGTTCGTGTACCAGTATTATCACTGCTTTGTTCGGTAGTTTTCTGGTTGTTTGTTCGAGGTTCACATCCGCTGCAGTATCATACTTCTCGTTACTGATCCCGTTCCTGTCTCTAAGCAGGAAAATTTTATATACACTGCTATAAAACTACTGAAGGTGTTTCTTATTTAATTCTCCAATCAGAGTGTTATTTTTTTAATTTCGGTCTTATCTTCCTAGTTGTCGGCAGTAAGGCGTCGGATTTGTGGCGCCGTGCATTTATACATTAAGTGGTTCCGTTTTATGTACTATTACTGCAGCCCACAATGTAATCTGTTGTCTTACTGGGTGTTTATACTACCAAGTCTGTCTGCGTTATTTATTGTTTGTAAGGGTAGGGCCTCTTATCTTAATAATTAAGTCTCTCTCCGTGAGACCTTTAATTTTCGTTTGTTGCTACTGTCTCATACGTGGCTGTGATATTATTCAAAAGGTTATGTTCTATCTGCTGTTAGTCAGGGATTCGTTAGCCAAGCTAACGCCTTAGCTCTGGCTTCAGTGCTCCGCCGTGTATATCGGTTACTTGTTTACACCTCCATGTGGTGCGAGTTTGGTAACATTTGTGGTTGGCACTCGAACTTCCTGCTCGATAACTATATTAGGAACTCTGTTTAGATTTTGACCATCTTACAGATTTCATTGATTTGACTCCGTTAACTCACAGAAAAATTATTTACTTGCTTTTCTTGTTGCTGTAATTTTGATTGCCATGCGGCCGCGTTCGGTCTGTAGTAGATACCTTGCCCAATTCCTATATTAAATTACGTATTTCTCTGTTAATTAGTGAAACCCGATAGTCAAGGGAGGGCAGGAATCAGTTACGATTGTCGACAGGGCCGTAATCAGTTACTACCTGTTGCCTTTTACGGTTGTAAGTAGGTTATTTAGGTTTTCTTATTGGTAACGCCACATAGCGCTCTGTATGAAAATCACTGGCTGTGCTGTGTGCAGTCTGTGGCTAGTTTGCATTGTTGTCTGCCATTGTAGTGTTGGGCAGCTGGATGTTAACAGCGCGTAGCGTTGCGCAGTTGGAGGTGAGCCGCCAGCATTGGTGGATGTGGGGAGGGAAATGGCGGAGTTTTGAAATTTGAAAGACTGGATGTCATGAACTGCTATATACAGTATATTATGACTTTTGAACTCTATTAAGGTAAATACATTGTTTGTTCTCTATCAAAATCCTTCTTTTGCTAACTATGCCTATCAGTAGTTAGTGCCTTCAGTAGTTTGAATCTTTTATTTAGCTGGCAGTAGTGGCACTCGCTGTACTGCAGTAGTTTGAGTAACGAAGATTTTTGGTGAGGCAAGTGATTTGTGAAAGGTATAGGTTAATCTTAGTAAGGGCCATTCTTTTGTAGGGATTTTTGAAAGTCAGACTGCGTTGCGCTAAAAATATTGTGTGTCAGTTAAGTGTTGATCAGAATAGGTAAAGAGCGAAATGTCTGAGTGCGTTCAGTTCTGCTCAGCTGTTTGAAAATCAAATAATGTAAAAGGTTTATCAGCACAGTAATTCAATAATTTTTTTAAGGGGACGTTTCATATGTCGACCCTTAGCCGAGGATACCTCACTGGAATCTTCTGATTTTTTTCTTGTAGTTTGTGCAATTAGTGCAGCCTTTGTTTATTGCTAGCGTGTAATTATAGAGAGAATTTCCTATGTAGTTGTAGTTTTTCATTGTTGTACAGTAAAACAGTTGTGGCATGCATGTAGATTTGCACCAAGTATTTCGCAGCTGCAGCTGCAATTAACTAGATATTATTTTCAGTGCTATGTTAATGTGTTCTCTTATTTTTGCTCTTCAAATTGTGCTTTTCTGTGTTATCATGTGAAATATTGTGACAATAATGACGTGTGAAAAACGTAATACTAGGCTTCAAAGTAAACTGAGAAATGACAGTGAAGACGAAAGCAGTGTGTTAGCGCCGCCGAGTAATGAATTAACTAATGTTCAAAGTAGTAATTTAATAATTGTGCATAGGGAAATGGAGCGAGCTGCAAATAAAAGTGTAGGCAGTGAAACAATTAGTGAACAGCGAAGCATTATCGATCGATCGGTCGGCAACAGCTCGCCTCAGGAATCCGAAATAACAGAACACAATATTGCAAATACTGTAGACTCAGGTTTTGGGTCCTCACCGTTTTCTCAAATGAGTCAAGACACATTTTCTGCTTGTCAAAATGTGAATGTTGCCGGGGAAAATTCACTGCCAAAAAGCATAGAGAAACAGATTCCAGACACTAATACATTATTATTGCAATTAATGCAACAAATGGAACAAAATCAGAGACAAACACAGCAAAAGCTTCAAAAGTTAGTTACAATGGAACAAAATCAGAGACAAACACAGCAACAGTTAGACACAATGGAACAAAATCAGAGACAAACACAGCAAAAGCTTCAAAAGTTAGACATAATGGAACAAAATCTTCAAAAGTTAGACACCACACTTGAACAAACACGTGAAGATTTAACTACTGAGTTACATAACATTGAACCGAAATGTCAAAAAGTCTGTAATGACGTAAAAAAACAAATTTGTGAGCATTTCCAACCTATTTTTTCGCGGCATGAAAATGCATTACAGAATCACGAAGCAGCCATAAAAGAACTGCAAACTATTGTTCATGAAAACCATGAAACCTTGAAAGCTAAAATTGACTCAGTTGCATCTACCGATTCGGTTACGCAACTTACAAAAACTCAGGAAAACTTAAAGGACACAGTAGATACTCTGAAAATTGGTTCAGAAAGACACATGGAGGAAATTAGTTCATTATCAGAGAAAGTAGCTGAACTTTCAGATCAGCTAAATAATTTATCTACGAAGGTATATGATAATCTGAATGACACAAAATCGCTAGTCTTTAATGGCACAGAAGAGTGCGAATAAATTTGGAAATTCAAACAAAATCAGAATCAAATTAAAACGTAACACCAAAGAGAAATCCGGGAAGTACAAGATCAGCTGACACAGGTAATACAAGAATTACGTATTTCAGAGGACACTAGCGCTCCAATACGGGAAGAGGGACATAGAAATACGGAACAGCCACAAAACAATAACACAGGGCACTTCGGAAATTATGAAATAAATTGGCAAGGTACACAGAATTTGAGATGGAACCGCCGAAACGACGTAACAATGACCGACATACGACTCGCCGAAATGATAATTTTGACTATAAGATGTTCATTACTACACGTAATTTCAAAACATTTAAGAATTCTGGCAACGACATTCATCCACAAGCATGGCTCCATCAATTCTCTCATTGTTTTCCTCCCAACTGGTCATTAGAGCACAGATTAGAATTTATATGTGGCTACTTAGAGAATGAACCAGCTGTAAGACTGCGATCGGTCATTCACGATTGCCACAGTGAAGGAGAATTTTATCATGCCTTCCTCTCAGCATATTGGTCTCAAGCCACACAAGACCCAGTAAAACATAGCACCATAATGATGAAACATTTCGAACAATCTGAATTTTCCAGTCTTGTGAAATATTTTGAAGACATGTTGCACAAGAATCAGTACCTGTCAAAAGCATACAGCCCCTCAGAACTCATCCGCATTTGCTTAATCAAATTACCTGAACATTTACGACATATTTTGGCAGGACTTTGCAAAGACGACATTGAAGCTTTTCAGGGACTCTTACAATAATTAGAAATTGACACTGACAATTGCGGAACGCGAAAACAGGAACACAACAATTACAGGTCACATCCGTCGCAATTCCGCGATGAAAGAAATAATAACTGGACACGACAAGGCTATTCTCACAAACCAAATCGTGACCTAAACAGACACCACCCGTATGACAACCGTTGGCAGAGTAGTAATAATTACAGGGAAAGATCACCTCTCCACAGTAATGACTAGCCCGCATCTCGTGGTCGTGCGGTAGCGTTCTCGCTTCCCACGCCCGGGTTCCCGGGTTCGATTCCCGGCGGGGTCAGGGATTTTCTCTGCCTCGTGATGGCTGGGTGTTGTGTGCTGTCCTTAGGTTAGTTAGGTTTAAGTAGTTCTAAGTTCTAGGGGACTGATGACCGTAGCAGTTAAGTCCCATAGTGCTCAGAGCCATTTGAACCATTTTTTGAAGTAATGACTATCACAGAGACAATCAGAGAAACAGACAATATGGGAACCAAAATAAATATTATCAAGGGAGACAGAATAACTTTAGACGCAACGGACCAGCGCGCAGTTACGATTCAGATAGAAATTCTCCACCACGTGACCGACAAGGAAGAAACTACGGAATCTATCGACATGACGACAGACGATATGGTCGTAACGACAGACCTGAATTGCATCAGAACTGGCGGGATTCAAACAGGGCAGGGCCCTCCCAACAAGTTGAATTTGTAGAAGGTAGGTCTCCAAATCCTAATAACGACGCGCGCCAACAAAGATACTATAGGCAATGATTCATTCAGCTGGCAGCCACAAAACATACGTAAGAAACTGACGACGCAGCTGCCGTAGCTAGTAATTATGTAAAAATGGAAGACATTAGGAACATCTTACTCCAGGAATACGACGTAAAACATAACAACATTGCATATCCTGTGATTCACATTACAGTAAATGACGTAAAATTTATGGCAGTACTTGACTCTGTCAGTCGCATTTCAGTAATTAGTGAAACAGCCTTTAGCAGATGCAACAAATCGAACGATTGTCCCACACTTCCGTTACGTAAGATTAAATTACAAGGTGCAATTTTTGGAAAAAGTGTAGATGTACGCCAACAAACCAACTTAGAATTCTTTTGTCAAAGCCACAGCTTCTCTATGAACTTTCTATTGTTCCATTATTGTCGACGGAAATTATATTGGGAGTAGACTTTTTGAATGAATACAAATCAATCTTAAACTTTCACAATGCTGAAATAAGTTTAGAGAAAGAAGGTAAGTCAGTAGCTTTGAAATTTGAAGATTGGCTCTCAAACCATGAGGAGGAAATTAATCGGCTTTACCTTCTGTTAGACTACAGTTCAGAATTTTCTACGGTACTAGACATTAACAATCACTCTGCAAGTACTGACAGGGATGATATCGACAGCATATTTGATACTAATGATTTAATTCAGAATAAAATTCAAACAATTCAGAATTGTAATGACACTGATAGGCAGGTCTTTTTTTAAATTTTACAAGCATATTCCACAGTTTTTACTCACAAAACAGGAACAATCAAGGGATTGCAATACCAATCTCGTGTTTGTGAGCATACTAAATTTTGTGTTAGACCATACGTAATTCCAGCACATTATAGGGACCGTGTTAGAACAGGAATACAATCTATGCTTGACGAGGACATTATTGAGCCTGCAGTAAGCTCATACAACAATCCATTACATGTTGTTGAGAAGAAAAATGGATCGATCAGGCTTGTCTTAGCTTCGAGACAAATCAATACTATCATCATTCCTGAAACAGACAGGCCACAAACGATGGGAGAACTTCTTCAAAATTTTAATGGTGTTAAAGTGTTGTCTTCTATTGATCTCAGATCCAGCTTTTATCAGATCTAACTTCATCCAGAATGTAGAAAATACACAGCTTTTCTTTGTTTCGGCGTTTGTTATCAATTTCGAAAACTTCCTTTTTGTTTGAACATTTCTTCGGCAGCGTTCATTCGCGGGCTAAATTCCATATTACCTGATTTATTAAAACGTCACATCACCTTATATGTGGATGATATTCTAATAGCAGAAGCCTCATGGGAACAACATAATCGCATCCTCAACAGTTTGTTACGTATTTTTGCAGAATCTGGAATTACAGTTAACTTGGAAAAGTCTGAATTCGGTAGGACAAAGGTGAAGTTTTTGGGACATATTATTTCTTCTGAAGGCATTCAGCTGGATCCTGAAAAGTTAGAAGCAATCAGAGCCATTCCAGTTCCATCCACAAAAAGACATGTCCGCAGTTTTCTAGGTCTCGTAAATTTTTACCGTCGTTTTCTGAATATGCAAATTCTAGTTACACCAAAACTTTGTTCTCTCAATGGAAAAAATACTGTTTGGAAATGGGACGAACAAGCACAGTTGGAATTCAATTCTTTGAAAGAATCGCAACTTAACGCGCCAATACTAGCTCATCCAGATCTTTCACAAGATTTTTGCCTTAGCACGGGTTCTTCTAAAGTCGGTCTTGGTGCCCATTTATTTCAAGAAGCCAGAGAAAATGGCACTACTGTTCAGAAAACCATTGCTTTTGCTAGCCGAGTGCTAACAAAATCTGAAAAAAATTATTCCGTCACTGAATTAGAAGCTTTAGCTATAGTTTGGGCATTTAACAAATTCCATTTCTTTCTTTCTAGTAAGCACGTAAAAGTATACAGTGATCATCGTGCATTACAATTTCTTATGTCTTCAAAATTAAATCATGACAGATTAAAACGTTGGGCATTATTTCTGCAAGAATTCCACTTCACAATAGTTTGCATTCCCGGCAAGGAGAACATTGTTGCGGACGCACTGTCACGCGCACCGGCTGGGCTTGAGAAAAGTAACACAGAAGGCAACCTCGAGAGAAAATATCAGTATCCTTTACATTCAGAAAGTCGCCTTTGAAAACATCATCACCATATCTTTAAAGGACATTGCTCATGAACAAGATAAAGATCCGATTAGGAAAGACATCAAACGTAAATGGCATGAAAATCCGCACACTCAGTTTCGGCATTATTATCTGGTTAGAAACAACATACTCTTCAAACGATGCACTGTTGATGACAAGCTTTGGGTACTTTGCATTCCAGACGATTTTGTTAATAAGCTCATTTGTACATTCATTTCAGCTACGCACATTTTGGTCCACAAAAATGTTATCATATTCTTCGAACAACTTGTTATTTTAACAATATGGAAAAGAGAATTCGAAGAGTCTTGTCTATTTGTAAACTTTGTCAAAAGGCGAAACCATCTACTATCTCACATTGTGCTCCGTTGTTTCCTATCATTCCTTCTAAATTAAAAGAATTTGTTGCTGTTGATCTCTTGGGACCCCTTGTAAGAACATCGAATGGATTTTCGTACGTTCTAGTCGCTGTTGAACTTACTTCAAAATTTGTTTCTTTCACTCCGTTACGTAAAGCCACTGGATGGCCTGTATCCAACGACTTTGTTAAAAATTTCTTACGTGAAGTTGGACACGTTAGTAAAGTCATTTCAAATAACGGACCGCAATTCAGATCTGGTGTTTGGTCACGCATGCTTCGGAACCATAAAATCAAACCTGTTTTTATTTCATTGTACTCACCACATTGTAACCCGTCTGAATTGTTTATGAAAGAAATCAATAAGCTTTGAAGACTTTATTGTCACAGAAAGCATCAGCATTGGGACAGATATTTACACTTATTTCAAAACGTGCTGAATGAAATACCTCATGACTCCACTGCTTTACCACCTACTCTTGTACTGAAGACGGAAGAACCACCGAACAGAATCAGAGAGCTTGTACCTTTTCCGAATACACGTAAACTTCGACACAAAGACATAATTGATTTGGCTATTAAAAATATAAATTCTGCAGCAGACAAAAGGAGAAAACTACGCGGTAACGCAAATGCAACGAAATTATATATTGGTCAGACAGTTCTCATTAAAGTTCATTCATTGTCACATAAGAAGAAACACTTGAGTCTCAAATTCTTTCTGATTTACAATGGATCTTACAGAATCCGTCGTATACCACATGATAATTGCGTTGAAGTTGAAACTCTGCGTACTAGGAAGAGTCTACATCTACATCTACATTTATACTCCGCAAGCCACCCAACGGTGTGTGGCGGAGGGCACTTTACGTGCCACTGTCATTACCTCCCTTTCCTGTTCCAGTCGCGTATGGTTCGCGGGAAGAACGACTGTCTGAAAGCCTCTGTGCGCGCTCTAATCTCTCTAATTTTACATTCGTGATCTCCTCGGGAGGTATAAGTAGGGGGAAGCAATATATTCGATACCTCATCCAGAAACGCACCCTCTCGAAACCTGGCGAGCAAGCTACACCGCGAAGCAGAGCGCCTCTCTTGCAGAGTCCGCCACTTGAGTTTGTTAAACATCTCCGTAACGCTATCACGGTTACCAAATAACCCTGTGACGAAACCCGCCGCTCTTCTTTGAATCTTCTCTATCTCCTCCGTCAACCCGATCTGGTACGGATCCCACACTGATGAGCAATACTCAAGTATAGGTCGAACGAGTGTTTTGTAAGCCACCTCCTTTGTTGATGGACTACATTTTCTAAGGACTCTCCCAATGAATCTCAACCTGGTACCCGCCTTACCAACAATTAATTTTATATGATCATTCCACTTCAAATCGTTCCGCACGCATACTCCCAGATATTTTACAGAAGTAACTGCTACCAGTGTTTGTTCCGCTATCATATAATCATACAATAAAGGATCCTTCTTTCTACGTATTCGCAATACATTACATTTGTCTATGTTAAGGGTCAGTTGCCACTCCCTGCACCAAGTGCCTATCCGCTGCAGATCTTCCTGCATTTCGCTACAATTTTCTAATGCTGCAACTTCTCTGTATACTACAGCATCATCCGCGAAAAGCCGCATGGAACTTCCGACACTATCTACTAGGTCATTTATATATATTGTGAAAAGCAATGGTCCCATAACACTCCCCTGTGGCACACCAGAGGTTACTTTAACGTCTGTAGACGTCTCTCCGTTGATAACAACATGCTGCGTTCTGTTTGCTAAAAACTCTTCAATCCAGCCACACAGCTGGTCTGATATTCCGTAGGCTCTTACTTTGTTTATCAGGCGACAGTGCGGAACTGTATCGAACGCCTTCCGGAAGTCAAGAAAAATAGCATCTACCTGGGAGCCTGTATCTAATATTTTCTGGGTCTCATGAACAAATAAAGCGAGTTGGGTCTCACACGAACGCTGTTTCCGGAATCCATGTTGATTCCTACAGAGTAGATTCTGGGTTTCCAAAAACGACATGATACTCGAGCAAAAAACATGTTCTAAAATTCTACAACAGATCGACGTCAGAGATATAGGTCTATAGTTTTGCGCATCTGCTCGACGACCCTTCTTGAAGACTGGGACTACCTGTGCTCTTTTCCAATCATTTGGAACCTTCCGTTCCTCTAGAGACTTGCGGTACACGGCTGTTAGAAGGGGTGCAAGTTCTTTCGCGTACTCTGTGTAGAATCGAATTGGTATCCCGTCAGTAAACGTTTACACCACATTTGACATGTAAAACCGTTTATTGAAAGATAATCTGCTTTTTAACTTTGTCTTTGCCATAAAACTTTTCGCTTCGCGTTACTAGTATGAGTTGTCACACTTTGAAACTGTTATCTGGCAACAATGTTTTGAAGTTAACTATCCAGTCTAGAACCTAGGGAAGATATTTAGACAGTAATTACCACTGCATTGTGGTAGTGAACAGAGGACACAGTGTTACTGTGTGTGTACATTCTTGCTTGTTAGTTGCACGATTACGTAAGGATTATAAGGCTTACATACTTAGAACATATACTGCTAATGAGATTTTAATGCAACATTTTGGTTTACTTGAAAAGACATTCCTTATTTGAAGTAGTTTTTGTGAGCTTAAAGATGACTTAGTATTTGGTTTCTTTGACAGCTACACGATAGTATCACGACGCTACTAATGTGTGACACAATTTACATTGTTGCTTTTGTGCTGTATCTGCTTTATATCTGCTCAGTTTTTCTGAATTCTTCTCGAAAGTAAAACATGTTTTAGTAGTAACATTTGTGGTATAGCTACAATGAGACAGTTTTTTTCGTAGCACAACAATACGTTACAGTGTAGTACTTTCTTGATCACGGCAATGTATGTAATACCTATCATATCTATATGCATAGCATTTCACTTTTGTTTATGATTAGGTAAGTACATTCACTTCTGCAGAACTTAGATTTTGGAGGACGATAACTACGACACTTCCACATAATTATCTTACAGCAAGACGCACATTTAGCACTAAAGGACACGTATTGGAGTGATTAATTTTGTACTTTAAAAATAAATGTTTTAAGATTTTTGAATTACAATGATACATTTCATTCCATTGCTGTAATCTGTAACACCTGAGGGTATAATTACATTAATCCTCAGGGGGTACACGCCTACATTGTGTACTATGTGTCTGACAAGCACAAGGAGCCCTAGCTAATATGGTATTTGCTTATACAACTTTACACATCGGTACCATATTTCTCTAACACATAAATTACACAGCTATCTGATTATTTAACAGAGAAACAAACTTTTTTTTACTACGTCAGTGAGACATGTTTACGCAATTACACAGTTGGATAACTTCACACTTATGAAATTGTATTTTGTCTGATTTTTGTGAACTGTTCATATATTTTTTCGGAACCATTGTGATACTATGAGAGCTTTGAATGATATGTTTGGTATGGGATCATGATATTTAAAGTACGTTTGAGGTAGATGACGCTATTTAAATGAGCAGAGAATTTTTTTAGGTTTTGCAGAAAGCTACGACGTTTTTGAGATTTGACTGAGATGTTATGATGTTATTTTTACGATGACGATGTGTATTATGCTGTTGAGGTATGTTTATGATCAATAAGCTGATGCTATATGAGGAATTTGATTATGCTATGTATTTATTATGATGAAATATTGAAGTGTCGCCGCAAGATTGACGTGTCGACGAATATGTACATGTGTAATAAGGTAAGGAATAAGGATATAGTGGTTAGGGACTCTGATTTATAAAAAGGATATTGGAAACAAAGAATGATACTTTAAGATTTATGAAATGTGTGTATATGCGTGAATGTATCACAATGCCGCTGAAAATTTTTTGGACTCTGTTATATTTACAGGATTGTGTTTCTACACATTTGTAACGCAAATTTTCGACCTGTGAAATTTTTATATGAGGCTGTCACTGTAGCGGAAACTGCTGTCGTAAATATTTAGATAAGAAAGGTAAGTAACCGTGACTTAATGCGTTGTGAGCGGCCATGTGTGCCAGCCGCCTTGAGAAAAAGCCATTAGGTGGAGAAGAAAGAGGCCATTATCCTCGCTATTGACATTTCTTTGTAGAAAGCATCGCAAATATGACGCGCTCAAACTTGAAAACATGATTACACTGTAGAGGTCTTAATTTATGACATTTACTGAAATGAAATGATGAGAAACATTTCACATCTATTGTCTTGATAGTTGAAAGATTGTTTACTGCATTATGAAATGCCATATGGCTAGTGAATGACGTTTCATGCCTTACTTTGCCTATTTTGTTTAACATCTAGTTTCTAGCTGCACTGCAGCATTGGTTAAAATAAAATTTTATAGATGTACTAACATAAATATTTTCTGTCTACAGATCCAGTAAATAATAATTTTGTGATATACTTCCAAAAAAAGGAGGGAGCACAAAAACACATTTCCCTTCACAGGAACTGCATACATAATTTTCTTTTCAAGTACTTGGTAATTTATTTCATAGAATAAGTTTTTGTGGTGCACCACTTTAATTACATAGACATTAAGATGTGAATATACATTTCCCTTATCTGCATTGTTGTCTTTAGTGTACTATTTTTTCTGCATGTGGGTTTGTCGTGTTTAGATACAAGTTATTGCATTTGCTACTGCTGTTTGCCAGGTATGGTGCTACTAAATTTCACATTGTATTACTCTGTTAAGCCAGTTTTATTACGGATTTATTTTTCTCGTTTGCTGCACATTGCCTTATATTAGTTGCAAAATTGCATTTGCTTTGCTAGTTTATGCTGCTTGCTTTGCCAATTTCCATTTTTTTGTCATTGCTGTTTATGTTAATTTGTTATGCACTGCTGCATTGCCTCGCCCCTTGGTATATATATCTGAGTTCAGTAGATTTAAATTAGCTTAAGATGGGGTAGGCTATATAAGAGAACGAGTTGTGATGAATGGAAAGAAATGCATTGAGAAGCTATAAGAAAATGGTTTTGCCAAAAAATTATTTTGAAATTGGATATGAGCAAAAATTTTGGTTTAGGGACAACTGGTTTAGATAGGATTTTCTTGGAAATAAATGATGAGGTAAGATAATGCAAAATAAATAATGAGATGAAAAATATGTGAACATATAAATACAGAAAGCATGCTTGGATAGGATTTTTTTGGTGGAAACAAATGTTGAAATAAGACGAAAGATCTATGGACTGAAGTTTTGGATTGGACTGCAGTAGCAAATGTTACACTGAAGACAAACCCTGTCTGTTCCTCCTGTGTTATTCTGCTATGTGTTTATGTACCCTTGTGTATTTGTCTTTTTCCTGTCTTAATGTGTTTAGCTAATAAGATTTATGTTGTAGAATTTTTCAAATACTATGTTATTTTCTTTGTAAAGATGTTTAGACATTATTTATTCTGTTCTGTTTTAATGTTCATGTGTGAAATTAATGTTTCAGAAACTATTCTCATTATTTTATATATTTACTTATGTCATAATTCCTGTAACACTGATGTATATGTTTATTTCTATTCTTTTCTAAAGCCTGTATTACTGCAAATGTTACCTGTATTGTTATGTTCTTTAATGATATATTTTGTACCTTTGTTATTATATTCTTATGTTATAAAATTGTAATTGACACCAGTTCATCAAATTAAGTAACTTGTAAGTTGCATTTCAGTGCACACGTTTCTGTTGGTCATAGTACATGGACAATATGTGAGAAGTAGGGACTGATAGTGTTTGCACGTGTGTTAATAATTCAGCAAGGGACTGGATAACAGCATTGCTGGTTGTAAGGACAATTCCAAAAACTTTGTGAGTGCACAAGTGGTGGTTTATGGACTTGCTATATTCTCCACAAGACTCTTCGATGGTGATAGTGCACCTGCACAGTCGCAACAGATGGCTGCTGGCCGTCTCTACAAGGACTACAGTGGGCCTGCACCTTTGATGTCCCACCAATACCATTATTTCTACAAGGACTACAGTGGGTCTGCATCTTTGATGGCCCACCAGTACCATTATTTCTACAAGGACTGCAGTGGGTCTGCACATCTGGTGGCCCACCAATACCATAATCTCTACCAGGACTACAGTGGGTCTGTTGACCTACCTACCAGTATTCTTCAAAACTTCGGCTGAGTCTGATGTGGGTTTGCTCTGTTGTGGCCCATTACCTGTCAGCATGTCAAGAGTCAGCACTGTCTTTCTGTTGGAAGGTCAACACTACTTCTTCAAGACTGCATTGAAATCCACTACTTTTCATTGTCTTTTACTGCTCAGTCTTTGAAAAAAAACTGCAATTTTACTGTGATGAATGATCAGGACTGTCTTTATGGACTGTGAGAAAATTTTAACTTTTGACCAACCTTATATCAATAAGTGTGTGCATATGATTTCTTTGTTATTGTAATTGTGAAAATTTTTTTAACAAATATGTATTGGCCAGTGCCCAAAACAATTTGTAAATTTTTTTGTGGGGAGCATGGGGGCTATGTAAGTAGTCTATTTAGGTTTTTTTATTGGTAACGCCACGTAGCGATCTGTAAGAAAATCACTGGCTTAGCTGTGTGCAGTCTGTGGCTGGTTTGCATAGTTGTTAGCTATTTTGGTGTTGGGCAGCTGGATGTTAACAGCGTGTAGCGTTGGGCAGTTGGAGGTGAGCCGCCAGCAGTGGTGGATGTGGGGAGAGAAATGGCGGAGTTTTGAAATTTGTAAGACTGGATGTCATGAACTGCTATATATATTATGACTTTTGAACACTATCAAGGTAAATACATTGTTTGTTCTCTATCAAAATCTTTCTTTGGCTAACTATGTCTATCAGTAGTTAGTGCCTTCAGTAGTTTGAATCTTTTATTTAGCTGGTAGTAGTGGCGCTCGCTGTATTGCAGTAGCTTGACTAACGAAGATTTTTGGTGAGGTAAGTGATTTGTGAAAGGTATAGGTTAATGTTAGTCAGGGCCATTCTTTTGTAGGGATTTTTGAAAGTCAGATTGTGTTGCGCTAAAAATATTGTGTGTCAGTTCTGCTCAGCTGTTTGAAAATGAAATAATGTAAAAGGTTTATCAGCACAGTAATTCAATAATTTTTTAAGGGGACGTTTCACGGTTACACACATTTACTTTTAAAACAGTAATGCCAGACTCAACAATAACTAAAAAATACCACACGGTATTAATGAAGGAATAAAAAACTGTGTAAATAATAGTGTTTTCAATGTGGGTGTTGTGTGATGTCCTTAGGTTAGTTAGGTTTAAGTAGTTCTAAGTTCTAGGGGAATGATGACCATAGATGTTTTGTCCCATAGTGCTCAGAGCCATTTGAACCATTTTTTTTTGTTTTCAGAGCGTTACAATTTAGCAAATCACCGTAAAATACAGATACAGATAATGTTTAAAGCAAACAAGCCACTGTGATCATGGCTGAAGGCCTTACACGCCAAGAATGGCAATAAATTAAGAATGTTTAAGAACTCGCTGCAATTACAACTTGCAGGTATTGAAATATTAAAAAGTAAGTGGCCACAAACATGGCTGAAGGTATCAGACCCCAGGAATGGCAGTAAATAAGGTTTTAAGGCTTATTGCTAAAATATACAAATATCGAATTATTTTTTCAAGCAAATGATCACAATCACGGCTGAAGGCCTTACACGCCAGGAACGGCAATTATATAAAAAATTTAGAAACCTGCTGTAAAACAGCAAATACAAGCAAAGGTTGGTAAAAAAAACCACCAAACAGGTGAAATAAGCTGATGGTAACCTTGTAACGCAACCCTTACGCTGCTAGATTTATTCCAGAAGGCGACCGGAACTAGACATAAATAACCTTTAATGTAGGCATTACAAGGTATAATAAATAAATAATACAATAATAAAACACAAGGACCAGTCAGAGTTATATTTTTCTGTAATCGAAACACATTCATATCAGAGAAACTAAAATAAAAATATTGTCATACCTATTATCGCGAAAGTTGACTAGAAAAGACATATTACACAAAAAAATATTATCCACTGCTGGTAATCGAATAAATTTTGGTATCATCGTTCTTTCTAGGCCTACTTTTCAAAGTTGTCAGCAGAAAATTTGTCACATTCAAGTAGAATGTTCAGGTAGCGTGAAATTAGAAGTCACTTATGTATTAACACAATTTAGTATAATTAATTCCCCACGCGACCGCTACGATCGCAGGTTCGAATCCTGCCTCGGGCATGGATGTGTGTGTTGTCCTTAGGTTAGTTAGGTTTAAGTAGTTCTAAGTTCTAGGGGACTGATGACTTGAGAAGGTAAGTCCCATAGTGCTCAGAACCATTTGAACCATTTTTTATAATTAATTCCTTTAAAAATTAAGGAATTTTTTATAATTTGCTCAGATTTTCTTCCAAGACACGTTTTTCATTCTATTTTGACTCTGAATGTATCTTCAGTAATTACCTCTCAGTAGAGAGACTCATACGAAATCATCATTTCATAAATTTAATTTTTTGACATTATATTGGTTTCTAGTTTGCAGACACCATGTCTACACCACCTATACAAAAATCTCTGAGAGTGGTTTAATTCCCTGCGTCAGCACTGTAACTACGGTGGCAGCTTCAAGTAGCTACTGTAAACAACAGATGTACATTAGACCAGTCAGTTGTGAGCAGGCAGTATTGGATGGTTGATGTGCGACAGCTGTCTGTCAAAGTTGTTGTATCACAAATCTTAATGGAGCAACATCTCTAAATCAAGTGTTCAAGACATTAACTAGAATGTTTTTAAGAAGACAAAAATGTATGCAGCGTTTGTGCAGCACGCCTTGACTCACAAAAACAATTATGTGTTTATGCCTGCTGCGACATGATCGAAATTAAAAACGCAGACAGTTCTTAAATGATCACTGATGACAAGTTTTGCTGTTGGCAGTATGAATCTATCGCAAAATTAATATATATGGAAATTCATCTGGTCAACGCTTTGACGACATAATCAGCATTCAGGTCAATTTGGCGTGTGAATTAAGAAGTATTTCTAATAGTTTGAGCTGATTATATGACAAGCTTTGAGCGAAATTCAGTGCCTGTGTTGCGAAGAACAACTGTGGAATGCGGCTTGTGCGTTGTACCGAAGTACAAGGGGGAGGATGGAGAATACGTAGAATCACTGCAGCACGTTTACGTCTCTAAAATTTTATTAGTCCAAGTAACTTTTGGCCTGATGGTGTAAACTAAGTTCCTACAAATAATTCATATAATCAGAGTTGCCTTCGACTCTATTCCTGTACAACTGTTCCTCGTCAAAATCTTCCACGTCGAAATCGGCTGTTAGCAGCTGCTAAAGAGCCTAACAAGACCGAACCGACGTCTCACAATCGTTGCGGAAGAGAGGATGGACGAAGTGGCACACTGCAGGACTGGCCGATCTCCTCCGCGCTCGGCGAGTCGAGAACTGCCCGCTGAAACGCCGGCCGGGTCTATTTTCACACACGTGATCGCCAAGAAATAGGTCGGTGATCGTCGCGCCCCCTTCCTCTGCTGCTGGTTGATGCCCTCTGATGGACGTTGGCCGTGCCTACTTGTTTGTTGTCAGCTGTGGTACTTTCTTGTAAACACTCTTGCGTCGGCCAGTCTTGACAGCGAAGTCGACAACCTGCATTGCAGGTCTGTCTGTGAAGTTGCCGCTGCGGTAGACGTCTGTGGTGCCTGCAACAATTCTTGTATGTTTTTGAACCTAATCTGAATTTGGAATTTGTTGGGTGTTCTGCTTCGTATAATTTTTGTAAACTTCTTTAATGCTCAGCAGAAGTTTTTTTCCATTTTAACAATTAAGTTTTAATAAATTTTAGTTCATATTCCCTCCTCCCCCTTTTCAACAGCGTTTGTTACTGTTAATAGCAATATTTACAACATGCACGGTGAAATGCTGCAGTGTTGCTCTGTTATAAAAATATTTTCAGATTGCATTTGTACACGCATTTTTATATCTGTTTAATTCTTATTTTTTAAGATTATCAATGGCCTTACACAAGGCGCAATTTTCCTTTTCTGTTTTAATTTCCATACACTACTCAATGCAGTGTACACGTATTTCTGATGCACACATATTTAGCCCAAAAATTGGGGCAGTTAATTTTTCTCTTTGCTGTACGCATACTGTTATAATATAGATGCCATTGTGTGTTTTACTGTATATGTCACATTTTAAATTGACAAGAGCATTATGTCAATGGGGTACAATACTTGGCATCTGATCTTCACATCTATGTTGCTACATTCTTAGGCTAAGGCTTGTGAATTTTTTTTTTCTTTAGATGGATCACTTTTATACTTGGCATCTGATATTCACGTCTATGTTGCTACATTCTTAGGCTAAGGCTTGTGAATTTTTTTTTCTTTAGATGGATCACTTTTATGACAAGAGCTTTGTGGCTTTATTCAATGTACTTTATCCGCATGTGATATAACATGTGAGTACTCTTGTCTTACAATTTTTTGTCTTAAGTTGTTACTTCTTTGTATTGATTAAATATACTTTTGTAATCGCTAAATCAATTTTTAGGGTCCAATACACTTTCTGAAGAAGATAGTTCTAAAATTATGGTAACCTAGTCCAATGATTCCAGTAAACCTACATTTTCAACTGTTTGGCGGGTGTTTTCAACCTCTCCAAAGTTATTTTAATGTTGAATAAATACAGAAACTTAATTTTCATCTTTTTCACTGCATTTCTTATAACATGTGAATAAAAACACACTCCTTTGTTAGAATTAAAGTATGGTTTACTATTGTTGACACCGCAATATTGATTTCATGGAAAATATTGTTTCCATCGAGTGATACATCCTATGTGTCACCTTCCTTTTGATGCTGCCAGAAAGACTCTGCCTACCTTCATACGACGCAGGGTCAGCTTCAGCTGACATCGTGGCTTGTGACGTTATTTTCTGTTGTCAAATAGGTCAATCAAGATAATTATGATATATGGTTCTCAAAGGAGTCAGAGACATTAGCTGCCAATGGGCACTGATTTATATCAATGAGACAAGTTAAAAATTTGTGCTGTATCGGGGATTCGAAAGAGGGTCTCCTGCAGATGCACTGACTACTACACCATCTGAAAACGATCACCGCAACTGCATGGACTACCAAGCACACCTCCCATCAGACACAGATTCTCAACATATACCACACACTGCTGGTACTGTGCCATTGCTCATTAGCATCATTACTCGCGGCATCCAACCGATTTCCGTAGGAGTTCGACGTATCCGAAAGAACAGTCACCTCAGTAGGGCAAGCTGAAAATTTGTGGCAGATCAGCATTCGAACCCAGGTATTTTCTACCTGCCGAATTGTAGGCGAAAATTTGTGCTGGACCGGGACTTCAACCTAGGTCTTCTTAAACTGCTCCATCGTGAGCATAAATTTTCAACTTGCCCAACTGAGCTGTCTGTTCATTCAGACATTCCAAAAGAACAGACACCACATATATAATCAAGGTGATGATAGCCAATGATCCCTTCAGCACAGATGTACACCAATTTATAACTCTCATGGGAATGGGCGAGATGCCGAGAGTAATGACGTTAATGACCAGGGATACTACATCGGTAGTGGGTGATATAAAATGATAATTTGGGTCTGGAACAGGTGTGATAGGATAGTGATGGTGTAATGGGTAGTATATCTGCCTAGTTAGCAGGAGACATGGGCTTGAAGCCCAGTTCAGCACAAATTTGTAACTTGCCACGTTGATGTAAATCAGAGTCTGCTGGCAGCTAGTGTCTTTAATTCCATGCAGCTGAGATGACCATTGTGTCTGGATGGTGTAGTAGCAAACACATCTGCCTACTTAGCAGGAGACTCTGGTTTGAATTCCAGTTCAGCACAAATTTTCAACTTGCCCCATAATATTAATCAATGACCACTGGCAACTGCCCTTCATTCCCTACTGTCTTATTTCATAGTGGCTGCAATATCAAAATGGTGCACTAGATACACATGGTTCGGTTCAAACTACGTTTTATATAATATTAAATTCGTCCAAAGGCAAAGTGTAACTATATTTGTAGCGACTGATATTACGGTCCTCCTTGTGCAGTGACGTGTTGTGCTGTGTCGTATGTGTGTGCATTTATTTACATCGCGGCTGTCAAAACATTTTTCGCGCGAGACACCAAAGGCGCTGGTTTATTCATATTACAAATAGTCTTATTCTTAGACTGGTTATCTATATGTTTTTCAGAGGGATTATTTTACTTCGTTAGTTACAAACTCATCATTCTTGTATTCTCGAAGGAAGTTTCTACATGTAACACTTCTCTAAGGCTATTGATTCCCAGTTCGACGCGCCAGTCGCCGAAGTGGCGTCAAATCGAAAGACTTGCACCCGGCGAACGATCTACCCGACGAAAGACCCTAGTAACACGACATTTTTTTTATTTATTCTCAATAAGTCTCCTTTCTTGTGCCAAGTAATAAAGAGTATTTTTTTTCTTCTGCGAGAGTTACTTCTTTGTACTGATTAAATATACTTTTGTAATCGCTAATGCAATTTTTAGGGCCCATTATAATTTCTGAAGAAGATAGTTCTAAAATGATGGTAACCTAGTCCAATGATTCCAGTAAACCTACATTTACAACTGGTTGGCTGATGTTTTCAACCTCTCCAAAGTTATTTTAATGTTGAATAACAACAAAAACTTAATTTTCATCTCTTTCACTACAAGGAAGTAGCCTAGCCACGCTAAACCTAGACGAGTGCAACTTAGGCGGTATTGTATTTGTGTTATATGTTCGTCACGTTTTAAAAAATTGAACGGGCCAGAGTGTGATGGTTATTAGGGCGCAGTACTGTACCCGTCCTAACAATACAAGCGAGTACGTTTTCTGATATCTGCATACGAAAATCTCATGTTCCCGACGGCGTGATGCCGGTGAGGAACACAGTTCCATTATCTGCACCATCACTTGCTGTAGCAAATACGGCAATTCCGCCTCCATTGGTACTTTTTGCTTTGAAAATTCTCTGATGTAGGCGTAACATCTCACCACTGACCATCTGCCCTGTCCGGTATACATGCTGTGCAGAAGCCCAATAAAACCAACGGCAGCGCGAATGTCCAACGGTCTTCGTGACAAGCTGTAATCACTCTTCCTCTGAACGATGATTTTTTAAATGTTGTTGTATGGAATAAGATAAGCAAAGGAGACAAAGTCCGATTATATTGATAACGGGATCAATGAAATCGGCAAAGCTTGTATTGGCGACCTACACTTAACACGATTATCCGTGACCGTGAAATGATTGTTAGAACTTTCAATGTCTGTACTGATTTCGTGGAAGGATGACTATTCAAAATAGTATCGGATTTCATGGAGAGTATAATCTAAGTGATTGCTGGTTCTAACTTTGATGGTGCAATTTGCGCTTAAAGTCGCTACAGTGACAGCCGATCAGTTGCATCTCGTGTTAAGACGACCAAGGTACGACTATTACTTTCCTAAAAATGTTTAAAAAACAGATTATGTCAAGAAATGAACAGAATGACAAGCGACTAAAGTAAAGGTTCGTAATATTATAATGTCAGATTTTACATCATAAAATAACACAACCTTTCTCCATCCATCCGTTCACAAGGAATGCTGCCAAGCCAGAGAAGAGAAGACGACGCAGAGGCACCAGTAAAGTTCTTTAAAATAAGCCTCCAATGTAAATACAATTAGAGGACATATATAATATGAATGCTATCTTTGAAATATGGAAGGTTCGAGGATGCTAACAAATAGGTGATTACAACATAAGTGCAACTTTGAATATCCGATGCGAGAGCTTTAACATTCCTTTGCTTGCCCGGTGGTAGCTGGTTCTACGGTGGTGTTGGAGCCCATGCAACTTGGAGAGCCCTAGGTTCTGGGGCGATTCGAACTGCCGTCTCTGATCTGTAGTAATATGCGACAAACAGCGGAACCATGATATCCATGCTCTTAAAAAAAAATCTTGCTATTGTGTTCGCCAGGATGCCACTGATCCGGACTGTCTCGGCCCACCGAGTGTATCTGTCACTTGTGGTAAATGTGTAGGGATATCCTTCTGATGAAAGCAGTGCACCCACAAAATCTATGTGTACTTGGGAGAACCGAGTATATGTTTTCCCTAAGTCACGTGATTTTCTACAAATTACTAAATGAATCGGTTACTTTACGAGCCACATATATCCACTACCAGTACGTTTGAGAAAAGTAAACTGTCTGCACGTTATGGCTCTTGCTCTTTTTTCTGATTTTTATCCAGTGAGATAAGCAGATATTTCCTATCCTTCTAAATTTTCTTTTCATATAACGATGCCTGGTGGTTTTAAAGTGTGTGGTTTGTCAAACAAATAAAAATATACTTGTCAAAGCAGAAGAAATCAATTTTCAATCTATTTACTACTAATGCACAAAATATTTGAAACACTACACAGGGTCGCACATGTCAAGTAATCAAATTTTATAATTAAATCGTCCCTTGCACAACAAAGTAATGTCAACATTCTGAATGTTAGTAACATTTTATTTTCTTAACAATGTCTTTTATTAAAGATACCCGGCTGCATCTTCCTTCATGAACATTAGACTAGGAGAATATCTTGTCACAGAAGGTTTTGACATTCTCTTTATTGTGTAAATATTTCTGCAATTTCTTCACTTCTACAGTGAGTCTGAAGAGGTTGCCTAAATATATGACTCACCACACTGTTATGTAATCTCTTGCAGATACCAATCCAATTACTTCATTTTACTTGCTTGGAATGTGAAACACCTGTTTCACATTAAGTTTCTCATCAAGATAATTGTAGTCCTACACTGACTAATGGGATTGTTTATAGTGAAAAGATACTATATGGGCCTGTGGTACAGACTTCTGCCATCAGAATTTTTAATAGAGAAACGTCTTATCCTGGCCATGAGTGATTTCTCAGATCAACATAGGTGGAGATGTTCTGATACATCCATTGGTATCACATACGCATTACACTCCATTTGGCTGAAAGTGGATATGTATGGTTCCTCAAGCGATTCAAATATCTTGTACTATACACTTTATGAAGTAGCCCATCTCCATACCAAATTTCATCAAAATCCGTTCTGTGATTCATTCATGAAAGGTAACAGACAAACACAGCTTCACATTTAGAATGTAAGTATGTCTGTAACAGAACTGCACTAGTTAGCTAACACGTTGTTCAGTATTCTATGGCTGGCTACCAATGTAGTGATATGTGTGCTAGGAATGCAGTGATGTGAAAATGTGATACCTGGAAGAAAATCATGGCCTGTCACAAGTGTGATGGCGATAAATGAAGAAAGAAAGAAAAAATTTATTGCCTTGTATGACGATATGTAAGCGCCACTGAGTTACTACTAAAATCACGACTTCCACTGTAACATTCCAGCTGAGGCTGACATTTTGTTTTAACATGCAGCTTTTCAACAACTATTTCCATACTTCTTTCGACATTAAATCGTTAAAACACATTTAATGCACTAGTCTTTGTTTAATAATTTATTCTACAACCTATCGTCATAAAGCAATAGTAAATTCATGAAAATCTTTCAGTCATTGCAGTAATATAGTAGATACCACCAGCTGCACAGTATGTTTTAATATAGCAGTAGTGTTGCCTATGCGTGGATTATAATATAAACTGAATGCATGTGTACATGAATGCATTATTATTATTATTATTATTATTATTATTATTATTATTATTATTATTATTATTATTTCTCTTTCCTGTCTCAGACGTTATGTCTGGTTAAAAATGGAAAGAGACATGGACCTTGATCAAGTGTGACTTCCTTTTAACTGTACAGTATATGTTACATTTCATTTAGGAACTTCCGGGTAATTCAACATGTATCAATAATTACAGATTTCTGTAGTTGTATATATACATTTGGATGTAGCTGTATTGCGTTGATGTACTGGTGGATACTGTGTGGTATGACTCCTGTAGTTGATAGTATAATTGGTACAATGTCAACTTTATCCTGATGCCACATGTCCTTGATTTCCTCCGCCAGTTGGATGTATTTTTCAATTTTTTCTCCTGTTTTATTCTGTATATTTGTTGTATTCGGTATGGATATTTCGATTAGTTATGTTAATTTCTTCTTTTTATAGGTGAGTATGATGTCAGGTTTGTTATGTGGTGTTGTTTTATCTGTTATAATGGTTCTGTTCCAGTATTATTTGTATTCATCATTCTCCAGTACATTTTGTGGTGCATACTTGTATGTGGGAACGTGTTGTTTTATTAGTTTATGTTGTATGGCAAGTTGTTGAGGTATTATTTTTGCTACATTCTCATGTCTTCTGGGGTATTCTGTATTTGCTAGTATTGTACATCCGCTTGTAATGTGGTCTACTGTTTCTATTTGTTGTTTGAAAAGTCTGCTTTTATCTGTTGTGATATTAGGATCTTTAATAATATGCTTGCTGTAATATCTGGTGTTTATTGTTTGATCCTGTATTTCAATCATGAATCCTTCCATCTCACTGTATATATTGCCTTTTCTTAGCCATGGGTTGGATGCGTCTTGATTGATGTGTGGCTGTGTTAGATGATACAGGTGCTTACCATGTAGAGTTTTCTTTTTCCAATTTACTTTCTTCGTACCTGTTGATGTTATGTGATCTAAAGGGTTGTAGCTGATGTATTTATATCAGTGATTGCTTTGTGCATTTTGCTAGTTTCTGCTCGTTCTATAAAGAATTTTCTTAAATTGTCTACTGTCCATAATGTAGGTTTTTTTATGTCGATAAATCCCCTTCCTCCTTCCTTTCTGCTTAATGTGAATCTTTCTGTTGCTGAATGTATGTGATGTATTCTATATTTGTGGCATTGTGATTGTGTAAGTGTATTGAGTGCTTCTAGGTCTGTGTTACTCCATTTCACTACTCCAAATAAGTAGGTCAATATTGGTACAGCATAATTATTTATAGCTTTTGTCTTGTTTCCCGTGTCAATTCTGTTTTCAGAATTTTTGTTAGTCTTTGTCTATATTCTTCTTTTAGCTCTTCTTTAATATTTGTATTATCTATTCCTATTCTTTGTCCTTATCTTAGATATTTATAGGCATCTGTTTTTTCCATCGTTTCTATGCAGTCGTTGTGGTTATCCAACATGTAATCTTTTTGTTTAGTGTGTTTTCCCTTGACTATGCTATTTTTCTTACAGTTGTCTGTTCCAAAAGCCATAATTATATCATTGCTGAATACTTCTGTTATCTTTAGTAATTGGTTGAGTTGTTGATTTGTTGCTGCCAGTAGTTTTAAATCATCCATGTATAGCAAATGTGTGATTTTGTGTGGGTATGTTCCAGTAATATTATAGCCATAATTTGTATTATTTAACATGTTGGATAGTGGGTTCAGAGCAAGGCAGAACCAGAAAGGACTTAATGAGTCTCCTTGGTATATTCCACACTGAATCCGTATTGGCTGTGATGTGATATTATTTGAATTTGTTTGGATATTAAGTATGGTTTCCAATTTTTCATTACTATGTTTAGGAACTGTATCAATTTAGGATCTACTTTGTATACTTCCGATATTTGTAGTAACCATGAGTGGGGTACACTATCAAAAGCTTTTTGGGAATCAATGTATGCGTAGTGCAGCGACCTTTGTTTAGTTTTAGCTTGATATGTCACCTCTGTATCTATTATGAGTTGCTCTTTACATCCTCGTGCTCCTTTGCAGCAGCCTTTTTGTTCTGTTTTGTTTATAATTTTGTTCTGTGTTGTATGTGTCATTAACTTCTGTGTAATGACTGAAGTTAATATTTTGTAGATTGTTGGTAGGCATGTTATGGGGCGATATTTTGCTGGGTTTGCTGTTCTGCTTGATCGTTAGGTTTCAGATAAATTATTCCTTGTGTAAGTGTATCAGGGACTTTGTATGGGTCTGCAATGTAATTGTTAAATAATTTAGTTAGATGTGAATGTGTTGAGGTGAACTTCTTTAGCCAGAAATTTGCTATTTTATCATTTCCAAGGGCTTTCCAATTGTGCATAGAATTAATTGCTCAGGTGACTTCATGTTGCAAAATTATCACTTCAGGCATTTGTGGTATCATCTTGCATGAGTCTGTTTCTGCTTGTGTCCACCATACATGTCTGTTATGTTGTACCGGGTTTGACCATATGTTGCTGCAGAAGTGTTCCATGTCTGTTATGTTTGGTGGATTGTCTATTTTAATGCGTGTGTTATCTATTGTCTGGTAAAATTTCTTTTGGTTTGTGTTGAATGTTTGGTTTTGTTTCCTTCTATTTTCACTTTTTTTGTGTCTTCTAAGTCGTTTGGCCAATGCTTGTAATTTCTGCTTCTTTTCATCTGATTGCTCTATCGCTTCTTGTTGTGAGATTTTACCTAACCTTTTTCGTTTTTTGTCTGATATTTCATTTCTTATAAATTGTGTTAGCTGTCTGATGTCTTTTCTCAGTTTTTCTATTCGGATCTATAGCCTGTGTTGCCATGCTGGTTTTGTGGGTTTCTTCTGTGTGTTCATTGGTTCTGATCTCTGCCTAGTGTCTTAGTGTAGTGAGTGCTCCTACATAAACCAGTAGTTGTAACACTTCCATAGTTGTATTTTCATTTCTTTTGTTGTGTATGATTGTGTTGATAGTTGTTATTGTTGTTTCGACTTGTGGGTTATTTGGTGGTCTATGCAAGAATGGTCTAATGTCTGTATTTGTGTCTTTGTATTCTATATATGTCAACTGAAATTTTTCTTCTATATCTAACATGTGTGTCACGTCATGTTCTATTTGCGCTTGTTCTGGTGGCTGTCTTAAGATTTCGTTTTCCTCTGATTGCTTAATTGACACGTGTTGTTCTTTGTTTGTTTGCTCTGGGATGTTTGAGTCCACTACTGTATTTTCTTCTTCTTCTGATTGCACATTATTTTGTTCCAGTATTTGTTGTACTTGTTGTGTGATGTTTTCTAATTCTGACTGGGGTATCCTGTTATTTTTGATTATTACACGAATCTCATCAGCTAGTTGTTGTTCTGTTAAAAATTGTAAGTCTGGGTATCTGGTAATAAATGTTGTGTATACTTGTGATCTGTTTCCAGTTGTGCTGGTTCCTAAGTTTGTTGCTTCGTAATAACAGAACATGAGGTGTCGGTTAACTTCATCTGACCATCTCATCCTCTGTCTTTGTTTTCTTTCTAGAGTGGTTGCAGGAAGCATATCCTGCAAAACACCTCTATTTGGATTTAAATCATTTGCCGTGTGGCTTTATTATTATTATTATTATTATTATTATTATTATTATATTATTATTTGCAATGTGGCTATATTATGCTTCCTGGTAGGAAATCGTGTCAGGAGTATTGTATCCATCAACCTCACGCTTATTATGTCAACAAGAATCAATTTTTCTCTACTTAAAATTCTAGTTTAAAAATTCTACAAACACACAAAAGTATTATGAATGTGCTTGCTTCATTTTCGTTGTTAACACGGCCCTGGGTAGTCCGATATGATCAATGCCTCAATATTTGATTAATCAGGATAACTGAAAATAAATCCTGATGGCTACATAACAGTTATCTAATTAATTAGTTACATGTCCATACATCATATGCATGAATTTTTTATTGAAATGATGTGGAATGAGTCAGTTTACAGAATATGTATACATGATTAGTGTTAAAAATAATGATCACATTATTATTTTAGTCCCACTCATGCAATCACGATTAAAAACAAGTTTTTTAAATGATCTACAAGTTTTTAAACAGAAATTCGTCAGTGAAATACGAACCACTTTGACATTTAAAACCTGCTTTGCTAACTGTCAGACATTTTATGTTATTGACCAAATTATCAAAAATTTTTGCTGCTGCACATTGAAATCCTTTCTGAGTCACTGACATTCAGTAATAGGTGATAAAAGTCATTTTTGCCTGTAATGTTGTAGGTTTAGACATCGCTGTCCTCTCAAATTATGATTATCCTTTTTAAATTATAATTAATTATTTATACCAAATTTCATCAGTAAATGTATGTATTGTGATGGAGCAGTTAAAATGCCTAGCTCCTTGAAGAGGTCCCTAGGTGTCGTGAATTCCACATATTATTCTTACAGCTCGCTTTTTTGCAATCGACAGTTTTTTTTCTTAGTGACGATTAACACCAGAAAATCATTCCATAAGATATTATTGAGACAAAATCTGAAAATTGGGATGTTGATTCGTTTGTTTCCAAGATTAGCAATTGTATGAAGAACAGAAGTAGCTGAACTGAACTGTGTGAGAAGTTCAGTAGTATGATTCTTCCAGTTCAAGCTTTCATCAATATATACACCAAAAATTTGAAGGATTCTACCCCATTAATTGATGCCTACTCAAGAGCTATATGAATTGTTGATATGAGTCTCTTTGTTGTACAGAACTGATTATAGTGTGGTTTTTTTCAGTCTTTAGAGAGAGACCAATTTCTGAGAACCAACTCTTTGCAGAGTATCATTTACCATCTCTTCTGTTGTTTAATGGGATTTGTTACAACACTAATATCTTTTGCAAAAAGTACTAATTCTGATTGTTACACCTTAAGTTGAAGGCCACTCAAATATTTATAAGGAATAGGAGTGGACTCAAAAGTGAACCCTGTAAGACTCCCTTCATGATTTCTCCCCAGTCACTAACATTTTCTATCTTACTGACATTGTTTAAATTATTTAGCACAACCTTTTGCATTAAGTTTGTTAAGTATGATTCAAGCCGGCAGTGCATAAGACTTGAGTTCTTCAAAGAGAGTAACATTATCTACACACTCAAACGCTTTGGAAGAATAAACACTTTGGAAGAATCACAAAAAATACCATCTGGCGATATTTTATTATTTACGACTTGTACTATTTGATGAGAGAATGTATAAATAGCATTCTCAGTCGAGTAACCATTCTGGAATCAAAATAGTCACATACTGAGTGTATTGTTTCCACCTAAGCCTGAGACTAATCTTGAGTACTTTTCACAACATTTTGGAAAGAGATGTCAGTAAGGGAACTAGATGATAATTTTTCAAGTCTGTCTTCTCATCTTTCTTATCAAGAAGTTCAAAAGTTGCTTATTTCAACCTGTCTGGAGGAATTTCAGATGCCAGTGATGCATTGCATACATCACTACGAACATTACTTATAACAAAATTACTAAAAAATAACCTCGATCGCACCACCATTCATTAAAAATACGGCCGGTCTCGGCCTCTAGTAGCAGTCCAGATAATGCACCATCTGTCTGATGATGACAACACTTGGAAATATGTGCTGAACCGAGTCGCAGATTTGCAATTGGGATCAGCCAAGCTTTTCCGAGCGTCATCATCGTCAGCTGGATGGTGTAGATGGCTTGCTACTAAGGGCCGAGACCGATAATATTTTTAATGAATGACTGTTCGTTCGAGACCGTTTTTTTACTAATTTTACTTAACTTACAAATCGCTGTTTCCCAATATTGTTATCTATAGTTATGATTACTTATTATGTTGGAACAAGTTTGCAGAACTCTGTCTGGAATTCCATTAATAACACATCAGCTTTTTGCTTTTAGAATTTTTAGAATTCTATTAATATCAGTGAAGGATGTTGGCGCTACTTCTAGTTTCTTAAAGTTTTGTGGAATCCCATTTTAATATACTCTCTGCTTCCTTCAACTAAAGTATTTAATCCTCTTTTTCTGCTACATTCAGAAAATATTGTTAAAAGTACTTACATCTTGTGAGTTATCAGTTACTGCGCTGTCATTTCGTTTAATTTTGATGGTATCTTGTACACTGACTGGCTGTCATGTCTCCCATTAGACATCAATCCGTATAGTTTTAATCTTTAATCTACATTACTTCTTTCTGTCGGGACATGTATCCATATGGACATTTTAATTACGTTCCTTAATGTACTACAGTATTTTTTGTAGTATGTAAATAGTGACAGATCCTGACAAATTTCCCTATTTTTCCTTGTATTACATGAGATTTTAATTCTCTTAGTTAGCCACAGTTTGCTTGTTTTTTTAAAGGTACTTCTGCACAATTTTTTAATTTTTTAGGATAACAACTTCAAAATTTGGACATAAATGTACTTTGGAATAAATCGAATTTGACTTTAGCATCTTCTCTATATTTTCTCATCCCATACCACCCTATTTGGCTTACTCTCGAAACACTATGTTCTGTTCTCTGTGAAAAGCCTCACTGCTTTGTATGAACCTGCCTCCAGGTTGTAAGGTGCCATAGTATTTATTTCAATTAATTGTACTTCATGATAGGATAGTCGATCAGCAATTGGGTACACATTAATTGTTTCAGCCTGAGTACTGTCTACTGTTTCGCTGAACGTAAGCTGGAAAAAGGACTACTGAAATTAGATTGAAACACCCAAATAATAATTCTATTTCATTTTCCCTACTGTAAGTAATTTTTAAGAAATCTACATTGAAATCTCCGCAAACTAATAACTGTTTGATCTTGTCTGGTAGGTAGCTCAATAATGCAATTACATATTTCATAAATAGCTGAAAGTTTCCTGGATGGGTCCGTAGACTGTTACAATTATCAAGAGTTATTTTGCCATAACAACTCACGAGACACCTACTTGTTTCAAAATTTTTGACTCTGTGTCCAGGTTTTACATATGTTGCAACTCCTCCTGTTTCCATGTTAACTCTACTCAAAATGAAACAAGTCTACAAACCCTCGTATTTAACTTCTCCATCCATGTGATTACATGGTGTTCAGAGTGGCACAGAACATCTAACTTTTCAGAAAGTTCCACATCGTCTAGATATACAATTAGCCTTTCTATCTTGTTTTTCAATCCTCTAATGTTCTTATGAAACAAATTAATTTTCTTTTTCTGGCAGCTGTTACGTGTCTTACTATATTCTGTTTTCTTTCAATGTACTCTGTCTGTAAACTGACAAACTGACTCTAACCTAAAAAGGTGCCCCTTTGACTTAAGTACCAAGAGGAATTTTGTCTTGTGTGCTTGTTGCCCTACCTTAAACTTTCTGCAAAATGCTCAGCTAACCTTTCCTTCCTCCTCCTATTCAGGTGCAGGATATGATTAGCGTATCCCTATCTCCCAGCCGTAACAAGAGGCACAGCGTGGGTATTAGACTTTGTTTCAGTGAAAAGCAGTTGACTCAGCTCTTTGTTCACACGGCTAACAGCAGTGTGGTCATGCCACTGCAAAACTTTGACAAATACCACACAAGTGTGTGCTGTTACTGGTCATATTTTCTCCTGCTCACCTTTAATGCTATATTGTAAACTTTTAGCCAAGCTGTTTCCTGCTCCTCCTACTGTAAGTTCCTTACTCCCTCCATCAAAAATCTCTGGACGAGGGCTGCGCTGTCATTTGGCTAAAATTGGCGCACACGATGCTTGTGACCTGGTATTCTATACACAGCTTTACTTGTAGCAGTTGCACTACGACTCTTCCGTGACTGCTCTCTGGCAGCAAGATTTTTCTTTCTAAGTGACTCTTCTGTCGACCTAGCCTTAAAGTGGTTCCTACGAGTCTGCTGCTCCATACTAAGCACAAATCCTGGTTGAGGCTCTTCTCCTACTTCAGGTAACGAATCAAACTGATTGCTAACCAGAATCTGAAACGTGATCTCTGAGGTCTTCTGCTTTTGCCTGGCGTCACTTTCCTCCTTATCCTACTGTTTGTTTCCCCCTTCAACCTATCTAATTCAGAACGTGTCATTTCTAATTTTGCCTGACGATTGTGAATCTTTCTTTTCTGTTTCACCAATTTCTTGTCTCGACTGCATAATCTAATGGAAGAGCCTCATCTGACACTTTTTTTGGCTCCTCCGCTGCATTCTTCACAGTGAAACACCAGCCCATAATCCTGACATGTTTCTCTCATGCCAATGAACCAACAACCATATCCACATTTGTCACACACGACGCTAGTCTTAGAGTTAATCAAATAGCACTACAACACACCTAAACTTCAATAAAGTAATAATTAGTAAAATCTTATATTTCGGTGAGTTGTGCAGCTAAATTCTAGGCGTCAGGCAGACGCTGAATAACTCCATAGATGTCCAATAAACGTAGACTGTACAAGACAAGAAGTGAGTGAAAGCTAAAATGCACAATATTTTCTAACAAAGATTTGACCCGACACTATAAGGAAATTATGTAAATCACTCTAATGAATCTAAAACAACACATAACGATTAGAAGGCGGGCTTACATTAACATTAGTTTGTAAACACCGCCGTTATTCACTGGACGCAGGGTATAAATCACGGAAGACACGAAACGAATGAAAACTTTAAAAATCACGATATTCATAACAACAATATTAAACGGACAATATACGGAAATTATGGAGAGAACTGCAATGCATACAAAACAATCCGCGACGCTCTGCCAGTGCTACAGTGCCATACACCGTAAGTAGCTCAATAAAAGTGTTCCACTCCTGCCACCTGCAAGGTAACGGTCGCACATGAAGCCAGAGGAACTCTTATCGTAGTTTACACAGGTAGCCACAAGGCACAGAGGCAGAGCTGAGGTCGGCACTTCTGCCGCTGTGACTGCGCAGCCCCGAGGGACAGACAGCCCGGCGAGACAGCCAACACACATGCACCTGCCCGCTCCGTCCTGTGAATAAACCAACAGCCAGTAGGACGCTCAGACGCCCCGTCTCGGAGGTCGGTAAATACTGCAGCCTCCTCCAGTTGTTTCTCTACACTCTGCTCTGCCGAGCCGAGAGCGAGGCCAAAAACTTTGGTCCGCAGCACCCCCTTGTTTTTACGCCACCTGATAGCCGGGCGTTTCTCCTCAGTCCTAACTCTGGAAGCTGTTTGCCTGCCTATATGTCCTGGTGGACACTGTAGAGTGTGGACAAGCCTCTCCAGCAACAAGGATGACACTTCGAGGTCTTTCTTCTGTTTGCTTCTGTACTTTCTTCTCTTTTCCACAGACTATGAAAGTTAGGTGAGCCGTTTCGGCTCTTTTCACTTTCCCACTGACGACAGCTGGTATCTGGTGCCTGACCAGTTGATGCGTATTGTGTATTACTCACTTGTGCGGTCATCTCTGCCCCGGTTAGACTTCGAGTTGAGTATCTTGTATTATCTGATTTGCACTGCAAATGAAAATTTGCTGTCGGCCAAGAGGCTTTTGATTAACTGGCTTCGAACAGAGAATTTTCCCTTTAATGTTATTGTTCTGTTCAATACATATTGTAACCTTGTTCTAAATTTAACTGTAAATTACACACATCAAAAAAAGTTTAGCATCACCTCGGTACCGATAGATCCGGAACCTGCACAGAAAAGTGGAATAAAAATCGACAGAAACATCATTTCTGCCCTTTTTTTATTGCTTATGAAAACCAAACATTCCATGTTATACCACCGTACAGAGAGATCTTCAGAGGTGGTGGTCCCGATTGCTGTACATACCGGTACCTCTAATACCCAGTAGCACGTCGTCTTGCATTGATGCATGCCTGTATTTTTCATGGCATACTATCCACTAGTTCATGAAGGCACTGTTGGTCCAGATTGTCCCACTCCTCAACGGCGATTCGGAGTAGATCACTCAGAGCGGTTGGTGGGTCACGTCGTCCATAAACAGCCCTTTTCAGTCTATCCCAGGCATGTTCGTTAGGGCTCATGTCTGGAGAACATGCTGACCGCTCTAGTCGAGCGATATCGTTATTCTGAAGGAAGTCATTCACAGGATGTGCACGATAGGGGCGCGAATTGTAATCTATGAAACGTATGCCTCGCCATTATGCTGCCGATATGGTTGCACTATCGGTCGGAGGATGGCATTCACATATAGTACTGCCGTTACGACGCCTTCCATGACCACCAGGGGGCTACGTCGTCCCCACACAATGCCACAATGCCTGACCGGGTTGCCCTCAAACACGCCTCCGACGATTGTCTGGTTGAGGGCATATGCGATACTCATCGGAGAAGAGAACGTGATGCCAATCCTAAGCGGTCCATTCGGCATGTCGTTGGGCCCATATGTACCGCGCTGCATGGTGTCGTGGTTGGAAAGATTGACCTCGTCATGAACGTCGCCTATTGTGCACAGTTTGAGTCGTAACACGACGTGCTGTGGCTGCACAAAAAGCATTATCCAACATGGTGGTGTTGCTGTCAGGGTGCCTCCGAGTCATAATATGTAGCGGTCATCCACTGCAGCAGTAGCCCTTGAGCGGTCTGAGTGAGGCATGTCATAGACAGTTCCTATCTCTCTGTATCTCCTCCATGTCCGAACAACATCGCTTTGGCTCACTCCGAGACGCCTGGACACTTCCCTTCCCTGGCTCAAAGTAACAATGCGGACGCGATCGAACCGCATGGCTGAACTACAGACAACACGAGCCATGTGCCTCATTCCTGCTGGAATGACTGGAACCGATCGGCTGCCGGACCCCCTCCGTCTAATAGGCGCTGCTCATCAATGGTTGTTTACATCTTTGGGCGAGTTTGGTTAAATGGCTTTGAGCACTATGGGACTTAACTTCTGAGGTCATCAGTCCCCTAGAACTTAGAACTACTTAAACTTAACTAACCTAAGGACATCACACACATCCATTCCCGAGGCAGGAGTCGAACCTGCGACCGTAACGGTCGCGCGGTTCCAGACTGTAGCGCCTAGAACCGCTTGTCCACTCCGGCCGGCTTGGGCGAGTTTAGTGACATCTCTGAACAGTCAAAGGGACTGTGTCGGTGACAGAATATCCACAGTCAACGTCTGTCTTCAGACGTTCTGGGAACTGGGTGATGAAAAACTTTATTTGATGTGTATGTTTGGTGTAAGCTTTTTGGGTAAGCAGTAAATGCGAATTGTTATGTATTGCTAAATAGTTAAAAATTATCGTCTGGGGGTCCACCTAATGTCTTGGATTTGATCTCCTTGAAGAAATTTATCTAGAACTGATTTCATTATTTTTATTTGCTGGTTTGTTCAATTTTTTTTCAAATTTAATTTTCTAAATATCATTTTTTTAAGGCCAATGTTATTAAAGTCTTATTTCCGTGCATTTTGTCTGACACGTTATTATTTTAATTCAGTGACTGCGTCATTCGCCATTTTGAACGCCATCAAGTCTGTAAATCGAAAATGGGAAATTAACTTGGAATTTTCCTACCTGTTTTTCATAAAGGGGACCTGTTGTTACTTAAAAAAATATTTCTTGTCAAATGCATAAATGACGTCAGTTAAAGGGGCCTAGTCCTTCCCCGTCATTTCCCTAACCCTGGCAAAATCCGATTTCATAAGGGCCAGAACTAAAGTTCATAGGGAAGCTACCAGCTGGTAAACTTCGATACTGCTTTAACTATGCATAAACATGAGAATGTTCCTCACTAAATGCGCTCGTCGGTACAGTGTTTATCTGCATAGCTCAGCGGCTAAAACGGTCACCCACTCATCTACTGCCAGATCCAAGTTTCCTACCAAGTGGTTTCCAGACGCAATAAAAAATTAATTTTCAGTATTTCATATAATTATTGAGCGATTTTAAAAGTTCAAACGCTCTCATAATTTATTCATTAAGAGGATAATCTTAAAAGTTTAACATAGTAAGTCAAGTACGGAAGTTAGAAGCTTTGTACATGTCTTCAGGTAACATAATTTACGGTGTCCAAATTACCAAGAAAACAGGGTGTCCATAATTAGAGTTCCTGTTTCAAAACGCTGTAGAAACAAAATCACTACTCAGAATAACGACAGATATATTATTGACGCAGAGGGAAACATCATGGAACAAAAGAAAAAAATTAACGAAAATTTGACCAGTGGATGGAGCTGTAAGGGTTATAACATGCACAGTTGAGAGTAGATAATCCTAATCAGTAACATGCTTCCACAATTAATGAATTGCAACATACAGTTATGGAATTACAGTTTAAGTTGAATGTGCCAGAGAGGAGTATCAGTTCCTTTGTGTATAAGGAGGAAGTCGTTCTCTCTCTCTCTCTCTCTCTCTCTCTCTCTCTCTCTCTCTCTCTCTCTTATGGAAATACAGGTGAGGTTAACAGTGAGATGATAGGAAATGTTAGTGAATTACGAGTATAGGGTACCATTTTGCTAAGTTAACCAACCCAGTGATGCCTATGTTTCATGTTGTTGACAATCTCTCAGTCTAGAATGTTCTAGAAATAGTCAGCTTTTTGTCTTTTATTGTTAACTAGGAATACTAAATCCATATTCTTAAGATCGTGGTTGTTTTAACAGTGCGGTTATTGTACATTAGGGGAGTTACAAGAAAGGATTGTATGGGAGAGACTATAAACTAGTGTTATGAAGGATCTCATTAGTCATAATTTCTATCGTGTGCAGGGGCGTAATGAGACGTTATCAGAGTATGTACAGCAAACTGGAATGGCCAGTGTGGCTCTGAATGTTCAGGTCACGGAGGAAAAGGCTGTAAACAATATCCCAGAAAGGATGCAACCAGATGACCATTCACTCCAGCATCTCTATTTTAGAGTATACTTGGTGTTTGAGGAATTATGACATATTTTACTTTCCTTCATTGCAACCAATTTGTCAGGCTTATCGCACTGTAAATGGTCGTATATTGCCGTTAATTGGGTGAATACGAGTTTACTGTAAATTGATAGTTTGTCGTGGCCAGTAAGGTTGTTCGTAGCCCGCCCGGATAGCAGTGCGGTCTAACGCACTGCTTTCCGGGCGGGAAGGCGTGCCGGTCTCCGGCACAAATCCACCTGGCGGATTAGTGTAGAGGTTCGGTACGCCGTCCAATCAGTGGATGGTTCTTAAGGCGGTTTTCCATCTGTCCCGGCGAATGCGGGCTGGATCCCCTTATTCCGCCTCAGTTACACTATGTCGGCGATTGCTGCGCAAACACTATCTCCAAGTACGCGTACACCATAATTACTCTACCACGCGAACATTGGGGTGACACTCGTCTGGGGTGAGACGTTCCCAAAGAACTGCACAATAACCCTGGGTTTGGTGTGGGGCGGTGGGGGGGTGAGTGGACTGCGGTAGCCTGTCGTGGAGTTGTGTACCACTGCGGGCTCCGAAGGGGACGAAGCCTCTCCGTCGTTTCTAGGTCCCCAGTTCCATACAATACAATACAATACAATACAAGGTTGTTCGTGGCCAAGGGACTAAGTAAAGATCTATTGTTGGGTTTTGATTTTATTCAAGGTACTTGATTGGTTTTATATCATGTTGGCAGTCAGTTTTTTGTAAATTCCGACCTGATAAGTTGTATAAGTTGTGTGAGCGTAGTGGTGTTCGACGTGTGTCATGTGCTCGGTTGGAGACTACAGAAATTGAGCGTGGTCATTACAATCCAGTGAGGCGTAGCTATTCATCCAGTTACTGAGGGACTTTCCAGTGTTCTGAGTAACAAGCTAGGAGTAACAAACAAAATTAAGTATCAGATACAGTTATCAGATGAAATTCAAAAATTCAGATGTGTGGGAGTTCCTAAGGGACCAAACTGCTGAGGTCAGCGATCCCTAGACTTACACACTACTTAAACCAACTTACCCTAAGGACAACACACACACCCATGCCTGAGGGAGGACTCGAACCTCCGGCGGGAGAGGCCGCGCAATCCGTGGCATGCCGCCACAAACCGCGTGTCCAGTCCGTGCGGCGTTATCAGATCAGGTACAGGTTTGACAGATTTGCCAAGCCCCTTGTCGGCAGTAGATGGACCAGGGTTATTAGCCCCTCAACCTCATCTTATGCTTCGACGATGTTCCTGGTTCCCAAGGTCAATTGCGCCTGGTGAAGACCAGTTGTGGATTATAGAGCTCTAAATCAAAAGGTCATTTTGGAATAGGTTCCCTTCTCCTTAGTTTCCTCAATTGGATCGTGGGGGACACCTTATATTACCGTTCCATATCTCAACCATGTTTACCATAAAATCCTCTTCGCTGAGGATTCGAAACAAGTTACCACCTTTTGCACTGACTGACACTTATATGAGTTCAATTGGGTTCTTTTTTTGTTTATCTTCTGGAGTGGCTTTATTTTCAAGGCTCCTAGATTCATGTTTTGGAGATTTCGTGTTAAATTTGTTTATAATAATTTGACCGACGTTGTCACATATAGTTGCACATATTCTGAGCGTCGTGAGCATAGCTGCCACGTACTGATATTTTTGTGTAGCACTGACCTTACTGAAGCACCGTCTAAGGTTAATGTGGCCTGTGATGAAATTTCCATCATAAGGCATTTAGTGTTGATCAGTGGGTTCAAGATAGACCAGGAGTTCCGACCACTTAAGAATAAGAACGGAGTAGCACCTTTCACAGAAATGGTGAATTTTTTAGAAGGTCATACCTAGTTTTGCTCGGATGGCCGCACCTTTCAATCAGTTACGTAAGAAAGAGGAGGCGTTTCAGTGGACAGAAAGCCAGCAGGCAGACTATGGCTCTTTGAAATCCACCTTAAGCAATGCCACCTTTCTGGCTATCCCAGATTTCCACTGGGCATTGAAAGTCCAGACTGATGTCTCTAATCCAAGTGTCGCACCAATTTTGCTGCAGGAACAAAATGGTGACAGACGTCTTGTGACGTATGCCTGAACAGGTAAAATATTAAGACTATGAATTAGAGGAGTTGGTGGTCTTATTAGCACAAGAAAAATTCAAGTTCTCTCTTGAGCATTAAAAGTTAACTTTCCAAACCGATGATCAGGCGATTGCGAGATATATTATACCAAATAAAGTAATAAGAGAAGGTACAAAACGGGCTCTAATAGAAAAAAGCACGCCAAATCTAAAAGAAAGCAAAATCTTCAAGCCTAGCGAAGATCAACGAAGCTCGAATTTAGCGCTAACTTCAGTACGAGATGCGTTTAATTGTTTCCACAACGAAAATCTCTCTCAGGATTTAAATTTAAAGAGATTCAGGCCATATTTAAGTACACCAGCGGCAAGACGCAATCAATACCTTCACTGCACGATAGCAACTGTGGTGTCACTGCTGACAGTGGACTAAAACAGAGTTACTAAACACAGTTTTTTTGAAATTCCTTCACCAAAGAATACGAAGTAAATATTCTAGAATCTCAATCTGGAATAACTGCCAAAACGAGTAACTTAAAAGCAGATATTCTCATATAACGAAGCAGCTTAAGTTACTTAATACAGGCAAGGCCTCAAGTTCAGATTGTGTACCAGGCAGGTTCCTTTAAGAGTATTCTGATACAGTAGCTCCATATTCAGCCACGATATACGACCACTCGCTCGTCAGAAGATCCGTACGTAAAGACTGGCTGCACAATCACACGAGTACATAAGAGAGTAAATAGGAGTAATTTGCTGCATTAAAAGCCCATATCACTAACGGTGATCTGCAGTAGGATTTAGGAACATATACTGTGTTCGAACATTGTGTATTTCATCGAAGAAAACGATTTGTTGACAGATAGTCAGCACTGATGCAGAAAATGACATTCCTGCGAAACACAACTAGCTCTTTATTCTCACGAAGTAATTAGTGCTATCGACAGGAGGTGTCAAATTAACTGAATATTTTTAGATTTCCGGAAGGCCTTTGACACCGTTTCCCACAAGCAACTTCTAATCAGATTGCGTGCCTATGGAGTGTCACATCAGTTGTGCGACTGAAGTCGTAGTAATCAACGGAAAGTCGTCAAATAAAACAGAAGTAATATCTGTCGATCCCAAAGAAGTGTTATAGGCCCTCTGCTGCTCTTGATCTACATAAACAATTTAGGAGACAATCTGAGGAGTCCTCTTAGATTATTTCTAGATGATGGTGCCATTTACCGTCTTGTAAAGTCATCAGGTGATCAAACCCATTGCAAAGTGAGTTAGACAAGATCTCTGTATGGTACGAAGAGAGGCAGCTGACTCCAAATAATGAAAAGCGTGCAGTCATCCTCATGAATACGAACAGAATCCGCTAAATTTCGATTGCGCGATAAATCACACAAATTTAAAGGCTGCAAATTCAAGTAAGGACTTAGGGGTTACAATTACGAATAACTTAAATTGGAACGATCACATAGATAATGTTGTGGGAGAAACAAACCAAAGACTGCGATTTATTAGCAGAACATTTAGAAAGAGCAACAGGTCTACCAAACAGACTGCTTACATCACGCTTGTCCGCCTGTTATCGAGTATGTGGGACTGATGGAAAACATCGAAAAAGTTCGGAAGGGCAGTTCGTTTGGTATTATCGTGAAATAAAGGAGAGAGTTCCATGGACATGGTGCGTGAATATGGGTGGCAGTGATTAAAATGAAGTCGTTTTTAGTTGCGATAGGATCTTCTCTTCAAATTCCAATCACCACATTTCTCCTCGAATTGCGAAAATATTTTGTTGGCGCCCATCTATATACGGGGAAATGTTCATCACAGTAAAATAATAGAAATTAGAGCTCGCACAGAAAGATTTAAGTGTTCATTTCCCTCCGCCGCCATTCGAGAGTGGAGCAGCAGAGAAATAGCTCGAAGGTGGTCTGACGAATCATCCGCCAGGCATTTAATTGTGAATTGCAGAGTCATCATGTAGATGTAGATGCAGATGTAGCTGTAGAGTGGGTCCTTACTCGACCACGTGAAACAGGTCACATTGCCCACTGGCCATCCGCATTTTAACAGTCCATTTCTCCAACAGACATATAAAAGACTCCGACAATCTGGTAGCCGACGCTCTAAGCCAAATGTTTGAAGAGGATGTCGGTGAAACTGGTAGTCCTGGAGACACTGAGGGTGGGGCCTGGGTTTCTGTGGTGTTAGCTGAGATACTCTCATTTTCTGGAGATTTCAAGTAAAGGCAAAAGAAAGACCCTAACATTCAGGAATTGAAACAGAGATTTGCAACTGGTGAGGGAGAGCTTGGTTACTAATTACAGTATGTATTGGTCTCTTATCTTAGTAGTGGGAATAACAGGCTGAAAATCTGTCTTCCAAGGGAGTTACTGCCACCAGTTTTCAAATATTTTCACTTGTCAAATATTTAGTCTGTGAACGACCTCCTCACGAAGGAAATGACCACTGAAGTCATCCATGATAACTGAAGGAAGGCAAAGATTAATATTGACTATGGAGATCAGAGGGAGGTGAGGCGCTGCAACAAGATTAGGCACCCAACCAAACTGAATAGCACAAAGTAGTTCTAATTAAGAATTACAGTGCTCAGTGACAGGTTGATAACAAAATTTCTAGTAAGCTGTTACCCGATTTTGTGGGCGAAAGATTATAAAAGTCTTCGCTTCAGTTAGCCTAGTGGTTGAGGACCAATGTAAAGATAAGACAAAGTGCACTTAGGACGTGTTAAGACTGTTCCTGGTACTTAAATTGTTGTAAACTCCAACCCAAATGGTGTTTTGGTTTAAGGGGAGAATAAACTGTGACTGCTCCTATCAATACTGCGAACGCTTAGACTCTTTGACCGTTGCTAAGCAACAAATTCGAACTTGGTGCCTCAAAGCATGTATGTGTCAAATTCCGAGTCTTTTACAGACGTATTGGGCCCATGGGGTGGAATGTTGGTCTGCCAGTCAACAGTCAAGATTCCAGCTGGCAACTGCAGCGCCGTCTCCACACAGAGCGGAAAAGGTCAAGGGGTGGCTTCAGAGCTGCGCGTGGCCAAGTTCACTACATCGCCGGCGGGGCCTGCGTCAGTCTGCAGGCTGAAGGTGAAGTTGGCAGCTCTGCAACGGATGAAGGAATCACCAGGTCGCTGGACACAAAGATTGATGTATCTGTGGGGACTTGGGACAGCCCCGCTCAACTGGAAGAACTAAACTTGGTGAGCAAGTTTCATAACATTCCCCATTGCTGTGAACTTATGCCACGAAGCTGATTTTAACCTCCATTCCAGTGAGGTCAGTGCTACTTTCCGGACCTTGCTCCCTTTTCAGTTGCAGTCGGTTTCTACTTGTTGTGTGATACTCTTTCCGATGTACTTGAAAACAGTGCACAATTTATGCCTTGAGCACATTAATTTGTCTTGCAGTCGCGGGTCGGAATTTTGTGTTCCTCTCTGAAGGTTTAATTTGTTCATTTACCAGCTAGTATGCCAAGGTAGATCGGGCGAAACATTTTATGTGACTGAAACACTCCCGGTTAAATTTCGTCGATTTTTAATAACCGAATAGCAGCCTGAATCCTAATTTTTGTAATGATGATGATGATGTTTGGATTGTGAGGCGCTCAACTGCGCGGTTGTCAGCGCCCGTACAAATTCCCAGTCTTTACTCTGTCCAGTCTCGCCACTTCCACGAAATATGATGAAATGATGAGGAGAACACAAACACCCAATCCCCGGGCGGAGAAAATCTACAACTCGACCGGCTGTCGAACCCGGGACTCCGTGGTCCAAAGGCAGCAACGCTAGCACTAGGCCACGAGCTACGGACTCTGATCTTTTTATGTGGCCTTGACCTAATAGCTAAGTGGTAATCGAGTTTAGCAGTTTTGGGAGTCGTTTCTAGTCAGAATACTGCTGTTCGACAATGTTAAACACCATGGAGGTTTTTCGCCGTAATCGAGGTATTTTACGCTATTTGAGCAATGTATTCTGGTTATGCACAACGTGAGGCAGAGACTACTTTCGATTTACAATTCTGATCACGGTTAGTGCCAAGACAGATCAGCGCTTTGGTATATCGTCACTCGCTATAACAATGGTTAACACACAATCATCACAGCAGTCCAAAGTGTGGCCGTCACGGCTGTCGTGACATGGATCGTTCGGTACTTCTTAAACATTTTAAACATTCGTCAGTAACGCCACTTGTCACGACTCGGAATAATGTTTTATTGAGCGTCAACCGGCAGTGGTGGGGACACAGCCGATAGGACAACGCAGTAGACTTTCTCCCACCATTCCCATCATAATATGCTCGCCGACTGTCACAATTACTTAGTTAGCGCTCCCTGCACTTTATGTCTATATCTGAGTAGGAACAAATGGTACATCTGGTCTCACCTCGCTTAACGTGTGCGTTTGGTTTTAAGATTATTTTTAAATCTGGTTCCTCGTAATTGGTCTTATTCGATGCACTGCCTTTCCTTACTTCAACTTCATGAGACTCGCATTATTAGCACTGCCTTTGAAAGTTTCTTCTTAGCTGTGCTATGCTTGTACCAACTTTATCAGGACTTCCTTTTTAAATATTCAAGAGTTAATAGTTACTGCCATTAGATATGATAATTATTGTTTTAACTTGTCCTAGTTCTTATATGTGCGGTTTATGTTATTAAGGGATTGTTGTTGTTGCTGGACGGCTGTTCAGGAATTAACAGCTGTTGGCATTAGATAAAAACATTATTCTTTTGACTTGTTGTTATTATTATTTGTGAAGTTTAATTGTTTAAGGACTTTTTGTTGTTGGCCGAGCATTCAACAGTTGACAGCTGTTGTCGTAACATACAACCGTAATCATAATTTCTTAGACTTTGTCGGCGATTCGTCGTCATCTCGTAGAATCGTGGGATCTGCCGGGAGCCCAAGTCTTCCCAACACGATATTTCGACGACCTAACTCGGTGTCTTCATTGCGTGTTTTCTGAGTCTCAAGAAACTTGTTCTTGTTTTCATTTGTGGGGGGGTTTAAATTTTTTAGCATCTTGAAAGGTTATGTTAAATCTATTTCTGGCTGTGTGCAGTGTACTGCGTAATTTGGAGAACTTCAAACAGCTTCCCGCTTTGTGGGCTGGTTACTGTGTGTTTGTTAAATGTACTTCCATTTTATGTTTTAAAAGTACCAGAAAATGCACTTCTTTGCCAGATCCAGTAAAATGGTTTGTACGCTCTTATGAACTGCTTTCAATCCTGTCCACATTCATATCTTTGTAAAACCAAAGTAACTGGTCATCTATTGGCATTTAATTGTACTGTTGATTGCTATTTTGGGCAGTGCTGTCTTACTTAAATAAAACAATTTCTGACTGTGCGAAGCGCCTTGCTCTATGCTCGTTTCAGCAGCCACAACTGTTAACACATTTATCCCAGTGTGAGACAAATCTGAATGCCTTCAAGGAAAAATATAAGCGGTTATCTATGGAAACATGATTGTACCCAGGTGTTCACATCTTCGTCTGAACCAAAATCGAAGGCCAGGAAATGGCGTAGAGGGAAATGGAGACTGTATGGAGGAGGTGTAGCGGCTTTTGAAACGTAGTCGAAACGACCTTTGCAACAGTCAGCTGAATCGGAGCTGCGAGCATTAGTTCTAAATTTGAGGAGTCTAATCACGCGGTACGTTAT
Organism: Schistocerca cancellata; assembly: GCF_023864275.1. Classification (NCBI taxonomy): domain Eukaryota; kingdom Metazoa; phylum Arthropoda; class Insecta; order Orthoptera; family Acrididae; genus Schistocerca; species Schistocerca cancellata. Next base: position 339,168,573 of record NC_064628.1, read on the forward strand.
GTGCGGTGATACGCTTGGAACTCAGGTATTTAGGGTTCCTGCGCGTGTCTTCGTTTTTCCTGTTATGATCGATGCAATCTTCACGTCCACTCTGAATTGCGCTTTCAGCCAGGCAGGTTCCCACGCTTTGTGACGAGGGTTTCGCGGTGCCGATATAGAAAGATGCTTTCCGGGCAGTCTCGGCTGGAGTGGCCGAGCGGTTCTAGGTGCTTGAGTCCGGAACCACGCTGCTGCTACGGTCGCAGGTTCGATCGAATCCTGCCTCGGGCATGGATGTGTGTGATGTCCTTAGGTTAGTTAGGTGTAAGTAGTTCTAAGTTCTAGGGGACTGATGACCTCAGATGTAAAGTCCCATAGTTCTCAGAGCCATTTGAACCATCTTTCCATTTTTTTTTTTTTCAGGTAGCCGAACATAACCGAGGACCCAGTCTACTCCATTTAAATCTAGGCCACACTTTAAGGGAGCCACCATCAGGAGTCACCATCTGAAATCTGGATTCATCTGGCGAGGCCACGTTTCCAGAACGTCTAGGATCCAACCAGAAGAGGCCCTGCAGGCGATGTCGTGCTGTTAACAAAGGCCGCCGCGTCGGTCGTCTGCTGTCATAGCCTATTAACGCCAAATTTCACTTCACTGCCCTAACGGATACGTTCGTTGTACGTCACACACTGCGGTTATTTCACTCAGAATTGTTTGTCTGTTAACACTGACAACTCCACTTAAACGCCGCTGCTCCCTGTCGTTAAGTGAAGGCTGTGGGCCACTGCGTTGTCCATGGCGATTAGTAATGCCTAAAATATGGTATCCGTGGCACACTTTTGAAACTGTAGACCTCGGAATACTTACTTCCCTGACTATCTCCGAAATGGGAAGTCTTAAGCATGTAGCTCCAACTACGATTCTGATATTCAAAGTCTGTTCATTCCCGTTCTGTGGGCATAATTACATCGAGACTCTTTTTATATCAATCACCTGAGCACAAATGACACCTCCGTCAAAGCACTGTCTTTTTGCACCTTTTGTTCGCAATACTACCGACATCTATAGATGTGCATATCGCTATCCCATGACTTTCGTCACCTCAGCTTGAGCAGCAGATGTAATGGAGCAAACGTAATGTCTAGTCCAGCTGTAGTGAAATGGTGCCAGTAGTTTGAGGAACGCCACACAGACGAGGGTCCAAATCTTACAGCGTGCGATTTCCATCTTTCGGGCAAACTGAAAAAACAGCTTGGGGGAAAAGATTTTTCCAAAGATGAGGATAATTCTGAAAGGGCTTGATTGCCAAGTAGCAGATTTCTATCGTCGAGGAACTAAATGAGTGGTAGAACCTTCTACTCGTATTTATGGAGACTTTGGTGATTATGCTGAAAAATATCTGTGTCTGTTTGTAGCATAGTGTCACACACAATAAAAGTTACTCGGTCTGACATGATATGTGCAACTTCCTTATTGAAGCACACTCGTACTAGCGTTTTGTCCTAGAACACCCCATACCTCTTGAAGGCCAATGCTGCGAGCAAACTTTCGACCCTGCCGAGGCCGTATACGAATTGCAGTTCGCAAAATACTACCTAGTTTCTCGGCACCTGCGGAAATTAACGACTCCGCACCAGACTAAGTAGCTGGGAGGTGGTCTGGGGTAGTGAACGATGGCGCCTCAGCACGGAATATAACTTGGCCGGAACGCGGCAGCACAGTCACCGTTGTTCTCGGGCCGCCGGCACAAGTTGGCGCAAACACAGGGATTAGTCACTCGCGAGAGGGCTGATCCGCAAACAGAGCTCTGCTCTGCGCGCAACAGGCGGTGCTCGCAAATACGCGCCAAAATGCTCGCCCCGGGTGCTGCCGCCTTCTCACTTCCCTCCACTGCTCCCTAACTCCTCTGTGGCCCTATAATCTTCATACTTATAATTAAATGCACAGTGTTACGTAAGCTCCTACTCTCCGTAGTACATGTTTAAGAGAACGTGCAGAAGAATGTAAACACTGTAACTAAAAAATTGTTACTGATCAGTGGACAAATAAGCTTACCTGACAAAACAATCACTCCTTCAAGAGAACGCACCGGTGTGTTTGCTATTCTGTTAACGTAGGTTAGTGCTGCATAAATTCGTAGCGTATTTCTTTCGCATGTTGGTATGCCGGTTGTTGTAGGTTTATTTATCGACAATCATATTTTATTTGTAGTTAACTGTTCCTATTTGACTCTACATATTGACACTTTGTCATTTAAAGATAGCGAAGGAGCTGTGGACACTAGAAAATGGAGTTCCAAGCGGAGAAATCGGAATATTTCCTTCGTATTCTTCTGTTTGAGTTCAGTAGAGAGGTGACAGTAGCCGAGGCAGCCAGACATTTGAGATGTGTATAGGGATAATGCCTTTGGACAGAAAACGGAGAGACAATGCTTTTCTCTTTTTAAAGAGGATCGTTTTGACAATAGTGGTTCTTCAAGTTCAGGAAGACCTTCGGAGTTTGATGAAGATACTTTAAATGCATTAATTCACAATGATCCACGTCAGTATATTTGTGAAGCGGCAAATTTGATGAACTGTGATCATTCTAACATAGTGTGAAATCTGAAGAAACGGCGAAGGTTCAAAAATACCGGGTGCCGCACGAAATCATGAAAACCAGCGCGTGGCCATATGTGGGCCTATCACAAAAATAGGCGCGTGGCCATGCGTGCACCTCTCCCTGCTGGTCGTCAGTTGCCTAGTAACCAACATCGACCATTTCCATCCCGTATCGTTTACTGGTGACGATAAATGGTGTCTTTATGCTAGTATAAGGAAAAGAAAGGAATGCTGGGCGCAAACAAAGCACAATTCCCCGTACAGAGACTTGGGCGCATCAATAAAAGATATGTTATACATCTGGAGAAAGAGCGATGGTGTGGTGAACTACGAACTACTTCCCCGAGGTGTACACATCTCTGCTGACACTTACTGTCAAAAGACTGAGATGTCCTGTAGGCGCTGTTCAAGAACAACGACCAGGAAGAATGCGCGCAGTTGTGCTACTCCAAGATAACACTGACAAAAAACACTATACAAGAGTTGGGTTGGGCAGTCATTCCACACTCAACTTATTCCCCTGATCTTGCGCGCTCAAATTTTCACGTTTACCACTCTCTGTCAAACAATCTTCAAAGAACTTCCTCTTCCGGATGAAAGTACGCTCTGAACATGGCTCGATGAGTTGTTCGATTCAAAAACAAGTGATTTCTAAACTTGCAGAATCAAAAAGTTACCCCAGCGTTGGTAGACTTGTAAATAGTGAATGGCAATATATTACTGATGAGTAAAGTCTCTGTTATGTGCTGTGTATATTAACTTTTGGAAAAACGCTACGAACTTATGCACCAACCTGAGAGTACCGATACGTGGAGTTCATGTGACCTTCTACCGCTGACATAACTCACGGCTGTAGTGAGGTCTGTATCTACCAGTCGCGTTATAGGAATTAGCGCATTAAGATGGATCTCCTATATCCGCGCGTAGCTGGATATTGGTGCAGAGCCGCCGGTCAGAGCCGCCTGCTGAAGAATATTTCAAAATAACGATAGGCGAGCGGGACGTGACGGACAGACTGCGGGCAAAACAACAGACCAGGACGAGGACAAACAACGAAGATGACAACGAGACACTAAGCGAAGCCTTCAACACAACAATGATGGCAAGCCCCATAGCAGCGGAGACAGACAAATGCAAGATGCTACCAAAGAGTGTCACAGGGTGGCAATCAGCGTAGTTATCAAGCAGTCGTAGTGCAGCGAAGGTAGATCCTACTGTATGAAGCGCGAGCACTGAACTGACTGGTTATGCGCTGGGCGGCCGCCTATTAGGGCTGTTGATAAAATGTCAACATGTCGACATTCTTTCCAAGAAATATTGATAAATATCGGCGATATTTTTCTCCAGATATGTCGATATAACGGTTTCAAAATATGATTATCGAGAGCCATATTTTTATTTTGTATTATACACTCCTGGAAATGGAAAGAAGAACACATTGACACCGGTGTGTCAGACCCACCATACTTGCTCCGGACACTGCGAGAGGGCTGTACAAGCAATGATCACACGCACGGCACAGCGGACACACCAGGAACCGCGGTGTTGGCCGTCGAATGGCGCTAGCTGCGCAGCAATTGTGCACCGCCGCCGTCAGTGTCAGCCAGTTTGCCGTGGCATACGGAGCTCCATCGCAGTCTTTAACACTGGTAGCATGCCGCGACAGCGTGGACGTGAACCGTATGTGCAGTTGACGGACTTTGAGCGAGGGCGTATAGTGGGCATGCGGGAGGCCGGGTGGACGTACCGCCGAATTGCTCAACACGTGGGGCGTGAGGTCTCCACAGTACATCGATGTTGTCGCCAGTGGTTGGCGGAAGGTGCACGTGCCCGTCGACCTGGGACCGGACCGCAGCGACGCACGGATGCACGCCAAGACCGTAGGATCCTACGCAGTGCCGTAGGGGACCGCACCGCCACTTCCCAGCAAATTAGGGACACTGTTGCTCCTGGGGTATCGGCGAGGACCATTCGCAACCGTCTCCATGAAGCTGGGCTACGGTCCCGCACACCGTTAGGCCGTCTTCCGCTCACGCCCCAACATTGTGCAGCCCACCTCCAGTGGTGTCGCGACAGGCGTGAATGGAGGGACGAAAGGAGACGTGTCGTCTTCAGCGATGAGAGTCGCTTCTGCCTTGGTGCCAATGATGGTCGTATGCGTGTTTGGCGCTGTGCAGGTGAGCGCCACAATTAGGACAGCATACGACCGAGGCACACAGGGCCAACACCCGGCATCATGGTGTGGGGAGCGATCTCCTACACTGGCCGTACACCACTGGTGATCGTCGAGGGGACACTGAATAGTGCACGGTACATCCAAACCGTCATCGAACCCATCGTTCTACCATTCCTAGACCGGCAAGGGAACTTGCTGTTCCAACAGGACAATGCACGTCCGCATGTATCCCGTGCCACCCAACGTGCTCTAGAAGGTGTAAGTCAACTACCCTGGCCAGCAAGATCTCCGGATCTGTCCCCCATTGAGCACGTTTGGGACTGGATGAAGCGTCGTCTCACGCGGTCTGCACGTCCAGCACGAACGCTGGTCCAACTGAGGCGCCAGGTGGAAATGGCATGGCAAGCCGTTCCACAGGACTACATCCAGCATCTCTACGATCGTCTCCATGGGAGAATAGCAGCCTGCATTGCTGCGAAAGGTGGATGTACACTGTACTAGTGCCGACATTGTGCATGCTCTGTTGCCTGTGTCTATGTGCCTGTGGTTCTGTCAGTGTGATCATGTGATGTATCTGACCCCAGGAATGTGTCAATAAAGTTTCCCCTTCCTGGGACAATGAATTCACGGTGTTCTTATTTCAATTTCCAGGAGTGTATTTTTCACAGTTTTTGGTAGACATTTGGAGCTTTGCTTTGGAAATTGTAGTAGAACATAATTTTATTTTCACTGTGTGAAGGAGTCTTACGACTTTCTGAGCTTTCATCACGCCCAATCTTTCTCTTCGAATGTGTGAAGTAAGTACAGGTGGCACAAAGGAAGAACTCCGACGGTATTGGGGGTGACAGTGTGAATGGAATAACAAGATGTCCGATGTGAAGAAATAGCACACCAATTGGTTAGAAAAACAGTTTTAACGCTACTAGTGTACTATTTCTTCACATCGGCATTCTTCAAAACAGTTGTTGGTAACGATGAACAAAAACCTGAGTGACAAAGTTTGTCTTTGCGGTGGGCGGAAACGTATGGGGGAAATGCTGACGTAATCACCGCGCGGGGTAGCTTCGCGGTCTAGGACGTCTGGGCGCGGGTGTGTGTTGTGCTTAGCGTAAGTTAGTTTAATTTAAATTAAGTAGTGTGTAAGACTATGGACCAATGACCTCAGCAGTTCGGTCCCATAGGAACTTACCACCACCACTGACGTAATCGACGAACGGTGGTACCGATAAAAACTGCAACGTTTAGCTTCACCGCGCAAGTTTGACACTAAAACCTCTAGGTCGCTGACGTTGGCAGAAATGAAAAAAACAGCTAAGTCGATACGAAGTGTTTCTGACAAATCCGATATGTGACGAAACGGAACGACAGACCCATCGGACACTTTTCATTGTCCCACTTAGGTGCAGTTACCATCGTTATCAAAGCGGTTATCGCCAAGAATTAACATGCATCGTTTTCCTTTCAATTCTTTCTCTGAGGGGGGTAAGCATGCTGCTAGCTTATTCATGTATAGAATATCTAATAGCAAATCAATTCTTAAATATACAGCTCTAAACCCGACAGTATATTTACAACGCGCAGCCGACATTTTTACAGGTCAGTACGACGATATTTGTTCCGTCGACATATCGATATATCGACACTATTCTTTGACACACGGAGAGCCGGTAGTGATATCTTTTAAATATCGATATCTCGGATTCCCGATATTTTTTTCCCTATTTATCGGTCCCATGGAATGCTGCTGTCCGCCTCACTCACGTGGCGAGACGGTGGCGCTCTCGCAGTGCAAGCACAGCCTACATGGAATGGTGTACCACTCTTAGACTTGTAACACGATCTCAGAACAGTGGTCGTGAAAAGTTCCTAACCGACAGGGACTGGAGACGACTATCACACTCTGTCGATGACAGTTTCAAATCCGACAGGAATTAGTGAATGCAGGTCAGTATCGATGTTTCTAAGCGACTTCTGTGAATATACACTCCTGGAAATTGAAATAAGAACACCGTGAATTCATTGTCCCAGGAAGGGGAAACTTTATTGACACATTCCTGGGGTCAGATACATCACATGATCACACTGACAGAACCACAGGCACATAGACACAGGCAACAGAGCATGCACAATGTCGGCACTAGTACAGTGTACATCCACCTTTCGCAGCAATGCAGGCTGCTATTCTCCCATGGAGACGATCGTAGAGATGCTGGATGTAGTCCTGTGGAACGGCTTGCCATGCCATTTCCACCTGGCGCCTCAGTTGGACCAGCGTTCGTGCTGGACGTGCAGACCGCGTGAGACGACGCTTCATCCAGTCCCAAACATGCTCAATGGGGGACAGATCCGGAGATCTTGCTGGCCAGGGTAGTTGACTTACACCTTCTAGAGCACGTTGGGTGGCACGGGATACATTCGGACGTGCATTGTCCTGTTGGAACAGCAAGTTCCCTTGCCGGTCTAGGAATGGTAGAACGATGGGTTCGATGACGGTTTGGATGTACCGTGCACTATTCAGTGTCCCCTCGACGATCACCAGTGGTGTACGGCCAGTGTAGGAGATCGCTCCCCACACCATGATGCCGGGTGTTGGCCCTGTGTGCCTCGGTCGTATGCAGTCCTGATTGTGGCGCTCACCTGCACGGCGCCAAACACGCATACGACCATCATTGGCACCAAGGCAGAAGCGACTCTCATCGCTGAAGACGACACGTCTCCATTCGTCCCTCCATTCACGCCTGTCGCGACATCACTGGAGGCGGGCTGCACGATGTTGGGGCGTGAGCGGAAGACGGCCTAACGGTGTGCGGGACCGTAGCCCAGCTTCATGGAGACGGTTGCGAATGGTCCTCGCCGATACCCCAGGAGCAACAGTGTCCCTAATTTGCTCGGAAGTGGCGGTGCGGTCCCCTACGGCACTGCGTAGGATCCTACGGTCTTGGCGTGCATCCGTGCGTCGCTGCGGTCCGGTCCCAGGTCGACGGGCACGTGCACCTTCCGCCGACCACTGGCGACAACATCGATGTACTGTGGAGACCTCACGCCCCACGTGTTGAGCAATTCGGCGGTACGTCCACCCGGCCTCCCGCATGCCCATTATACGCCCTCGCTCAAAGACCGTCAACTGCACATACGGTTCACGTCCACGCTGTCGCGGCATGCTACCAGTGTTAAAGACTGCGATGGAGCTCCGTATGCCACGGCAAACTGGCTGACACTGACGGCGGCGGTGCACAAATGCTGCGCAGCTAGCGCCATTCGACGGCCAACACCGCGGTTCCTGGTGTGTCCGCTGTGCCGTGCGTGTGATCATTGCTTGTACAGCCCTCTCGCAGTGTCCGGAGCAAGTATGGTGGGTCTGACACATCGGTGTCAATGTGTTCTTTTTTCCATTTCCAGGAGTGTACAAAAATGGTTCAAATGGCTCTAAGCACTATGGGACTTAACATCTGAGGTCATCAGTCCTCTAGACTTAGAACTACGTAAACCTAACTTACCTAAGGACATCACACACATCCATGCCCGAGACAGGACTCAAACCTGCGACCGTACATTCTTTTTGAAGCACCTTGTATTATGGGCACTGTTGCAGCGTTCACAAAGCTTTACGAACAGTCAGGCACATTTTCCCACCCCGACTGGGGAACTAAAACACCAGATCTTAACCCCATAGGAAATTCCTGGGACTATTTGCAGCTGCGAGTGTAACGCAGCAATTAACATCTCCGCAGTTTGACAGCTGTAAGGACTCTAATCATCAGCATGTGGCTTCAGCTGGATATGGCACACCCGAAAAAAAATTGCTGATTCTCACCAAAGTATTAATATCGAAACAATACCAAAATGTTCTCGATGGCATAGAGCCATGTGGAGTATTTTGGCATGAGATGACTATCCTCTGGGCGCATTTCATGTACTGCTGTTTTATAATGCGGTATTGGGATATAAACAGATGGGTTAGTTGGTTGGTTTGGGAGGAGGGAACCTAAGAGCGAGGTCATCGGTCCCAATATACTGGGGAAGGATGGGGAAGAAAGTTGACCGTGTCCTTTCAAAAGAATCATCGTGGAATTTGCCTGAAGTGATTTAGGGAAATACGGGAAACCTAAATGAGGATGGCCGGAAGCCGGTTTGAATCGTCGTCCTCCCGAATGCGTGTGCAGAGTGTTAACCACTGCACCACCTCGTTCAGTTCACTGATGGGCCAAAATATTATGCCCACAGCCTACCACTAGATGGCAAGCCGCCTGTTTGCTTTGCGGGCACGTGACGGGGTAAGGAAAGTACACTATCCAGTCAACGTGACCACCTTCTGAAGCCTAAGTAAGCACCTCTTGCAGCGCCAATCGCTGCGAGACGTACATAAAGAGAGTCACTGAGGTTCTGAAAGCTACCGATAGGTTTATGGAGACATGGCGACTCCAGTATCTGGCCAGCTGTGCTAGGTTTCTTGAATGAGGATCCGTGTCAGGAACTACCCTATCGAGAAGGTCACACTGATTCTCTATTGAGTTTAAATCAGCAGAGTTTGATGACCAGGGGGAGTATAGTAAACCCAACATCGTGCTCTTCGAACCACGAACGTTGGAGAAAATCGCCTATTTTGGGGAGTTTTTTAATGAATGTTATAGAAGAAAATGAAAAACATTTATGCTATCGGAAACACTAAGTACATGTTATTTAACACGTTAGAATGATGAAGCATGACAGCTTTTTCTCTTGTTATACATTTTCGTTAAATATGCAGGAAAGCAGATAATGTAGCAAAACTGTCTGTCTTGAAAATGGGTTGCTAATTCTGAGAGGTCCTATGACCATTGTATGTAAATCAAGTAATCAGATATTTGGCACATGTTGCACCTTCAGAGACACCTATACAAACATATGTCCTATCTGAAGAACACTACGTGCTGTATGAACCCATTACACGCAATTTGAGCACCGAATCTTGTTCTCTCTTTCGTGATGTGCTCTCCACATCTTCATTGTCGTCTCTATCTTCACTTTCATCAGACAGTTCAGTTTCATCTGCAGCGGACCCCGATGAAGATTGAATGATCGTCCCTTTCTTGCCAGTTGGTGTGTCACGTGCAGGTGCCTGATTTGATGCTCAGCACTTACCACGCCCTGCATTCCCAACTTGCTTCGGTGTTATCACCCTTTGTTTTGTCCGCTAACTTATGGGTATAAGGAGATCCAGTTATTAGCTGAGCAGAACCACTGCGAGATCTTCTAGAATACATTTGGCTTCTAATTTTTGGAAGAGGGCTGATGTCAGTTGCCATGACAAATACGGATCTTGGAGTTTGAGAAACAGCACTTCCTTAGATTTCAGTGTTTCGGTAACGGCATTTTTTTGACATCCTCACGAAGTTCCTTCTTCTGGATCCACATTTGCAGATGCACTGTTTCCAGAAGGATCAGCCAGTTTTTTACAATAGCAAATTCATGGGGTCGGAAATTCTGACAGCTGCATGGCAACAGATGTGCCGTACAGAAACCGTTTGCTGCTATTTCTTCTGTTGCTGCCTGTATGCAAGCTTTCTGAAAAATGTTGCTTACTTGGTACACAGTTACATTTTAATTATCAATGCACTTGGTCCATCTCTCAACCTCTTGACATAAAATGTCTTCAGTGGCCCGTGTCTGCCCAATGGCTGCATTTTATGGGTGCTATGAGGCGGCAGAGACACAATGCAGCCACGTTTATCCCTGGCCAAATTAATGACGTCAATAGCTCTGTCATGGATGAAGTGTTCATGAGAACTGCAGGATCGTCTTTCGTTGGTTTCACATGGAGCAAGTAATTCCGAAATCATTGTGTAAAAATGTCTGCTTGAATTCACTCTGAAGGATGGCATGCATAAATGGTACGTAAAAGAGCACCATTCATTAATTCCATCTTCGTATTCTCCCTTGGGAAGACCAGCAGAGTGATATGAAGTGTCCCAAAGGGCTCATGCATGTCACTACAGTAATGAGTGCACAGCTTTCAGCAACATGTAGAGAAGCGGTTTGCTTTAGCCACTTCAGTACAAAAATTTTAGTGTGCTTATGTTGTACAACTGTAATTCCAGTTTCATCACATTTAATCAATCTGGCTCGTTTGCTCTTGATTTGCGCTAAGGCCAGCTCATAATTGTCAGAAAACTTGGTGATAGCTTTGGCTGCCAAACCCTTAACTCCAGCGAATGAAATTCCTTGGGAAGACCTAACAGAGAGATCGGTATTCCTTTTTAGGAAGATGTGTAACGATTTTTACCAGCTTACAGTTTTTCTTTCGAAAATTTTTTATAGCACGCTGATAGGCAAGTCTTCGGCCATCGTTTCTAGATAGACCATAGAATCGTTATTCCATCTGGATGTAGTAATTCTTCAGTCCTCTTCTTCAAGTTTTCGCGAGGAAAAATAGGTTTCCTCCCTATTTTGGTGGCCGTAGATTCATCAGATAATTTGTTGTCTGTAACACAGCGTTCCAGTGTTCTTTGAGGAACAATGAAGATTCCAGATGCCTTATACGAGCTCCCCACTTCTTTACTACGAATAGCTAAAATTGCAGTCTTCATTTGTTTGGGGTCCCAAACAAGAGACGTAGACTATTGCTTTTATTATAATACTTTCTTTGGTATGGCATTCATCACAGAAAATAAAAACATGTTTACAGGTATGTAAGTAGTAGTAGTTGTAGAGAGATAGATAGATAGATAGAGAGAGAGAGAGAGAGAGAGAGAGAGAGAGAGGAACTTAAAGTTACATGGAATAATCTGGGATCCCTATTCTGGGAGTCCCATATTGGGAATGCAAGACATCCCCAAATTGAGACACCTGGATGTGCTAGCAAACGTGTTCCATTAGTGTAGTGCACTTTGCAGTTCCTGAGTAACGAAAATATTTATATTACTGCATTCCTGAAGTGTTGTAGATATATTGCACTGTTTTCCGTGTCGCCCGCAGACACGATTTGTATAGCCTCTACTGCTGCTGCTCCCACCTATCATCTGAGTGATTAATGAACGTTGACGTCGAACATGGACGGCTGCCACACTAAGGTGACTGCACCTTATACGAAGTGCAACAATAAAGTAATGAGACTGATGTGAAAAAAATGTTGCTTACAATTTTAGTCAAGTTTAATGTTGTCTCCTTCAAAGTAGTTCCCTTGTGATTGCACACACTTTTTCCAGCACTTCTGCCATTGATGGTAACATTTCTGGAACTCATCTTCTGTAATATCCTCCAAGACCCTCGCCATAGCTTTTCGGACATCTTGTGTTGTTTGAAACTGGTGTCCCTTGACCACCGTTTTGACTTTTGGAAATAGAAAAAAGTCGCACGGAGCGATATGTGGTAAATAAGGTGACTGTGGTAGTACTGAATTTGTTTGAGGTTAAAAATTGCTGTACTGACAGAACAGTATGGGATGGCGCATTATCGTGATGCTTAATCCAATTATCAGCAATGTTGGCCGGCCGAAGTGGCCGTGCGGTTCTAGGCGCTGCAGTCTGGAACCGCGAGACCACTACGACCGCAGGTTCGAATCCTGCCTCGGGCATGGATGTGTGTGATGTCCTTAGGTTAGTTAGGTTTAACTAGTTCTAAGTTCTAGTGGACTAATGACCTCAGAAGTTGAGTCCCATAGTGCTCAGAGCTATTTGAGCTATCAGCAATGTTGGCACAGACACGAAGAACTCTTGTACGAAGTCTTTCTAAAATTTCTTTGTCGTAATATTGGTTAACTGTTTGTCCAGGAGGCATCCACTCTTCATGAACAATTCCCTTGGAATCAAAGAAGCACAAAAGCATGCATTGCACTTTTGACTTTGACATGTGAGCTTTTTTTGGTCTGGGTGATCCCTTTGAGCTTCGTTGCGAACTTTGGCGATTTGTCTCTGGATCGTACTGGAAAAACCAACTTTTATCACCAGTGATAACACGGCTCAACAATTCTGGGTTGATTTCCGTTTGCTGTAACAGATCGGCTGCCACATTTTTCCGCGTTTCTTTGCTGTTGTGGTGTGAGATTTTTGGGGACCATTTTTGCCCAAATCTTTTTCATACCAGGATCTTCAGTTATTATTAGACGAACCGTTTCTCGATTGATGTTCAATTCTTCTGCAATCATTTTCACGAATAATCTTCGATCAGATCGTACGGGTTCACGCACCCTGGTCAAGTTGACATCCGTCAGTGAGGTTGATGGTCTTCGACTGCGGTATTCATCTACAACATTCGTTCTGCCTTCACTAAACATTTTATGCCAACGCAAAACTTGAGCTCTTGACATAACCTCCTCTCCAAAAGCCTTCTGAAGCTTACCGTAAGTTGTCGTATAGCTTTCACCCAATTTAACGCCAAAGGAAATGGCGTACCGTTGAGCAACATTTTGCGGTTCCATTTCCGTGACGAGAGACACAAACACGTGTTAACTTATTACAGCACAACTCACGAGTGAGCAGTTGCTTCAATGTGCCGCTTGGACTAGAAGCACCTTATAGACCAAGGTCAAAGATATTGTGCCTACGCAAGCCTGCAGGGTTGCCAAATCTTGCAAATAACATTAGTCTCATTACTTTATTGTCGCACCTTGTATACCTTGTATACAGGGTATTTCGAAATTCATGTTACACACATCTAGAGGTGTTAGAAGAGACTTAGCAGGAGAATATTTACACAGGAACCCATGTCCGGGAACTTCATCCAACGACGCTACAGAGAATCAAATTTATAGGCGCTGGCGCCTGTAAATGTATGTTGGGTTGTTTGGGGGAAGAGACCAAAAAGGTGGTAGTATGGACCAAAACAAGAAAAACTGTATAGTAAACATGAGCTCTAAAAATGCATATCTTAAGAGCTATGAGCATTTTTTGAGTAGAAAAGAGGTGTTTCAGAATAGCGAAGATGAACAAGTGCTCATAGCTTCTCATTTCAGAGCCCATGTTTACTAGACAGTTCTTTTGTTTTGGTCTCTACTACCCCCTCTGGAAGTTGATTAACCTGCAATCTTAGCAACAACAGTACTAGTACGCGTATTACCAGGTCGGAGGTTTCAGAACTATTTTCGCTTGTAATTTTCGCCTCGGTCGTTCCGGTACAGGGACCCATATCTCAAATTGATATATTTATCCTTCTCCATCATCTTTGCAAGCCTGTAACGTCATCATTGAATCACCCTGTATATGACATATATTTACAGGCACTGGCGCCTGCAACTCTGACGCTCTGAACCACCGTTGGATGATGTTTTCGGACGTGGGTTCCCGCGTAAGACTTGATCTACTAAGTCCACTCTACAAGTTCTAGAAGTATGTAACATGAATTGTGAAACACAGTGCATAAGCGGAGCTGAAACGATTGTTGTACGTCTTACAAATGTGATGAAATTTGTAAAGTATGTTGAGGGTAGGTGGAACGCCGTATCCCGACAATATTGAATTTAGTGACTTGGCTTTCCTGTATTTCAGGAACCACTGTAGCCATTGACATAAAACTTTCACAGAACATTAAACTGCATGTTCTGAGTCCACTGAACTACAATAATTGCATTTTAGCCACTGCTTTCGGAAATAAAATTTATTAAATACATGGTTAAAATTTTGTCTACTTTTTTGCACATTATCCTAAATAATTTTAATTATACGTAACATTATATTCTTTTTTTAGTTCAGTAAATTCAGGATATATACACTCCTGGAAATGGAAAAAAGAACACATTGACACCGGTGTGTCAGACCCACCATACTTGCTCCGGACACTGCGAGAGGGCTGTACAAGCAATGATCACACGCACGGCACAGCGGACACACCAGGAATCGCGGTGTTGGCCGTCGAATGGCGCTAGCTGCGCAGAATTTGTGCACCGCCGCCGTCAGTGTCAGCCAGTTTGCCGTGGCATACGGAGCTCCATCGCAGTCTTTAACACTGGTAGCATGTCGCGACAGCGTGGACGTGAACCGTATGTGCAGTTGACGGACTTTGAGCGAGGGCGTATAGTGGGCATGCGGGAGGCCGGGTGGACGTACCGCCGAATTGCTCAACACGTGGGGCGTGAGGTCTCCACAGTACATCGATGTTGTCGCCAGTGGTCGGCGGAAGGTGCACGTGCCCGTCGACCTGGACCCGGACCGCAGCGACGCACGGATGCACGCCAAGACCGTAGGATCCTACGCAGTGCCGTAGGGGACCGCACCGCCACTTCCGAGCAAATTAGGGACACTGTTGCTCCTGGGGTATCGGCGAGGACCATTCGCAACCGTCTCCATGAAGCTGGGCTACGGTCCCGCACACCGTTAGGCCGTCTTCCGCTCACGCCCCAACATCGTGCAGCCCGCCTCCAGTGGTGTCGCGACAGGCGTGAATGGAGGGACGAATGGAGACGTGTCGTCTTCAGCGATGAGAGTCGCTTCTGCCTTGGTGCCAATGATGATCGTATGCGTGTTTGGCGCCGTGCAGGTGAGCGCCACAATCAGGACAGCATACGACCGAGGCACACAGGGCCAACACCCGGCATCATGGTGTGGGGAGCGATCTCCTACACTGGCCGTACACCACTGGTGATCGTCGAGGGGACACTGAATAGTGCACGGTACATCCAAACCGTCATCGAACCCATCGTTCTACCATTCCTAGACCGGCAAGGGAACTTGCTGTTCCAACAGAACAATGCACGTCCGCATGTATCCCGTGCCACCCAACGTGCTCTAGAAGGTGTAAGTCAACTACCCTGGCCAGCAAGATCTCCGGATCTGTCCCCCATTGAGCATGTTTGGGACTGGATGAAGCGTCGTCTCACGCGGTCTGCACGTCCAGCACGAACGCTGGTCCAACTGAGGCGCCAGGTGGAAATGGCATGGCAAGCCGTTCTACAGGACTACATCCAGCATCTCTACGATCGTCTCCATGGGAGAATATCAGCCTGCATTGCTCGAAATGTGGATATACACTGTACTAGTGCCGACATTGTGCATGCTCTGTTGCCTGTGTCTATGTGCCTGTGGTTCTGTCAGTGTGATCATGTGATGTATCTGACCCCAGGAATGTGTCAATAAAGTTTCCCCTTCCTGGGACAATGAATTCACGGTGTTCTTATTTCAATTTCCAGGAGTGTACATTTTTGCTCCCTGAAAATTTTTAATAGCCTACTCGAAATGGGTTCTGAGATTTAGGTAAAAATGCAACAGAGAATGTAAATTTTCAGGTACGGCTTCTAAAGTTTCAAAAGAATGTAACTCATTTAATATATGGTTTTTTTTTAGTCGCCGAGAAGCACCCTGCACATACTGTATATCATCCTTTTGCTCTTTTTCGAAGTTTTTTCTTCTTTTCTTTTTTCTGAAATCCATAGTGGCTAACTGTGCTGCATACCCTGCTTTATCAATGCGAACCTTGTCCATCAATTCAAGTTCTCTGATGCAGTTTCCTCCAGGATTAAGTACACTCTACCAATGTTGCCATCATTAAGAGCAATAACAGCATCCCTGACACACACACACACACACCCCTCCACTTTATTTGGTGTCTTCATTCCAACAAAAACATTTTTTGGTAATTGAGACCATATAAGATTATTGAACGACCCACTGAGATTTTGAGTCTGACCATGCAGACACTTCTTCAGTAATTCAGTATTTGCCAGGTATCTGTAAATAGGTTTTATGATATCCATGACTGCTGCTGGGACGGAATGTTTATTGCTGTATGAACTGTTTGAGTGCTGGGCATTGCGGTAATTGCACCATGAATCAGGTCCAGGAGGGCAAAGGTGGCGTACTGGTTTTTCATTAGTTGGCAGTCTGAGGATGAAGGTAGTAAGTAGCCCGTACTGCCTGCTTCATTTTCAACAAATCCTCAGTATTATTTCTCATGGCTATCCCATAATACTGCTTTCGTTCATCAATCATTTTGTCTGTCAACCGGCCTCTTTTGGTTTCACCATCAGAAAGTTTCTTGTCTGTCAAACTTTGTTTCATCTTCCTCAACCTGGTGCCCATCCTCTTTTAGACATGACCAACACTGTTAACCTTTATAACACAGCAATCCACAGCCTTCTATATAAAAAAAATTACCGATTTTATTACACCTTGAAGTAATGCACATCAAAATTTTAACACTTTCAACTGGTGTAAATCATATTTAAACAAATAAAATGAAATACTTACCGTCTGGGTTTATAAGTGATAAATATGCCATTTTATTCGGAAAAATGCGAATTTTAGAATGAGTGAAAAATCCGAAAATGTGAAAAAAAATTTCCTTTCTAACTCCCCTTAAGTATTTCAGACGAGAGTAAGTATTAGCAGTTATGACAGTGTTTAATCGGGTTTTTTCTCTTTGGTTATTGTCTTGATGGTCAGTGAGGTAACTGGAACGCCTACACAAAACTGAGTCCTCACTATCTTTTTACATATAGAGCGCAGCACAACATTAAATACCATAAATACCACGGTCTGTTTAGGTACAGTAACGTGAAATAAAGAACTGAGAGAAGTGTTAAAACTTACGTAACTGAGCTTAAATGTTTCTCCGTGGAGAAAAGAAAACTTTAACACATGCCACTGAGCGCATAGTATATACATGTCGAAATGTTACTATATGACATTGAAAATGAGATTTACTGGAGTAATTCTCAGAGCAGTCGCACTCGCATCCTACTTCTAATGATGCTGATATTGAATAGACAGGAGAAGACGGAGCTAGTCCATGTTCTCGTGTCTTAATTAAAAGAAAGACGGAATTTGTGTCCAACGATGCGATACGGAGTCTTAGTGGTTACAGTGGCTCTAGAGATTAATTATTCCTAGCAGACATATGATAGCATTAATGATAAGTTTGTAACATTACTCTACCCCTGGTGAAGAGATGCATACAGTTTAACATATCATATTTAAACATCAGTAACGATTAAAAACTTATTACCTGAGATTTTCTATCAAAGAATGTTTTTGAGATGTTCAAGAATTAGAGGTTGTTCTGACAGGTGGCAGTTCAAAAATGGTTCTCAGACCCAAAATGTTAAAAAGAATTTACTAAGTCCCTGTCTGGATGGCAGAATAAACACATGGTCACATCATTCATGGTTTTAACAATAATAAAGTTTGTCCACAGCAGTAAACTTTTGGACTTTACAGTGAACGTAAATGTGGCAAATAGATTTTCACACAAAAGAATACAATAACATAGCTTACAAAATAGCACATAAATATGCACCTGCATCTGAAACGTCCCCTTAGAAAAATTTATGAATTACTGTGCTGACAAACCCCTTACGTTATTTGATTTTCAAACAGCTAAGCAAAACTGAACGTACTCAGACATTTCGTTCTTTACTTATTCTGGTCAACACTAAATTGACACACAATATTTTTAGCACAACGCAATCTGACTTTCAATAATCCCTACAAAAGAATGGCCCTGACTAACAGTAACCAATACCTTTCATGAATCACTTACCTCACAAAAACTTCGTTACTCGATCTACTGCAATACAGCGAGCACCAATACTGCCAGCTAAATAAAAGATTCTAACTACTGAAGGCATTAACTACTGATAGGCATACTTAGCAAATGAAAGATTTTGATAGAGAACAAACAATGTATTTGCCTTAATACTGTTCAAAAGTTTATATATATATATATATATATATATATATATATATATATATATATATATATATATATATATATCACTTCATGACATCCAGTCTTACAAATTTACTCTGATGGACACACGTCCAGATCATCCGTCCTCAAAACTCCGCCATCTCTCTCCCCACATCCTGCCGCGCGGGATTAGCCGAGCGGTCTTGGGCGCTGCAGTCATGGACTGTGCGGCTGGTCCCGGCGGAGGTTCGAGTCCTCCCTCGGGCATGGGTGTGTGTGTTTGTCCTTAGGATAATTTAGGTTAAATAGTGTGTAAGCTTAGGGACTGATGCCCTTGGCAGTTAAGTCCCTTAAGACTTCACACACACATCTCCCCTCATCCACCGCTGCTGGCAGCTCACCTCCAACTGCACAACTCTATGTGCTGTTCACATCCAACTGCCCAACACTAGAATAGCGAATATTCCACAACAATGCCAACCAGCCACAGACTGCACACAGCACAGCCAGTGATTTTCATACAAAGCGCTACGTGACGTTACCAAAAAAACTGCAAACCACTATTCACTGCACGTAATTCAGTGGCGCTCGTAAAGTCGCTTGCAATATTATCTGCTTGGCTATGCTGCGCTAGTATTAGTCCTGGTCGTAAGAAAGGGGAATTTTGTTAAAAATTCAGTAAAGGCGTTGTTGGGCGATGAGGTCTGGGGCTGCTGGCAGCGTGTGGTAATAGTCAGCAGCCAGTAGGCCACGCAGAGTAAACAAGGCACGGAGCTGCAGCAGTGTATTGCACGAAAGATTTGTTTGGAGTGGAGCAACAGCAAGGCAAGGAACTGCAGCGCTGCTTTAAGTTATTGCGATGTATGAGGCGAGGCAGTAGGTCAGAGCCGGGAGTGGCAATGTGTAAGTGGCTGACGTATGGGAATTTATCCCTGCCATAGTTTCTGTCTCCCTTTGACACTACGTCAGAAGCTAGGGGAAAAGCAGTATAAATAGTCAGGCTCTTTCAGCCTGAGAGGGGGGTGTCAGGTCAGTCGAGAGTCGCGTTGGACCTGTGCTGGTCCACGCTTATAGGGGCCAGTCTGGCAGTGATGTTGTAAATATTCTGTGTAAGCCGATACTTTGTTTCTATGTACTTGTTCTGGCTGTTTTCCGCCTCTGGGGTGACAACACTGGGGTGGGGCAGGGCGAAACAGCAGCTGGGTACTTGGAGATTCCACGGTCTGCCTGAAGGAGGGCAGTGACAGCGGTCTGCAGCAGGTCCAGGACAAGCCACTTTCACTTCCCACCTGGCGTACCGCGGTCCAGGCGAGGCATACACAGCAGGAGGCGCAGCAGCACTGAAACAGCGTTAGGGACGGCAGCAGGTGTTGCCATTCGGCAAGCACCACTAGTGGCAAGTTGCGGCATGGTGTCCAGTAGAGTGCGGGTTCGAGTCCAGTCCTGCCCTGGGAGCAGCAGTGGCTGAGGGCCACGTGTGACCCGTACAACCACCTTCGTCCCATGGTCGGACAGAGCAGGCCAAATGGGGCAGAGGATGGCGGGGACCAGGGACTCCAGCAGTATCTGGAATTGCGGACAGTGGAGCGGGGCCTGTAGCTACGCCTCGGTGGGCGGCGACCAGGCGACCACGGCTGACTTTTGTCGTCGGGCGGCCTTGATGACGGCAGCAGCAGTGTTGGCAGTCCAGGAGTGCTGAGACAGCCAGACTCGCGGAACAGTGCGCGGGCGGTGCGCCGACATTACGCTTCTGTAAACTAACTGAATAAAGGAATACTTCCGAATACCGCTGTATCACTCTGCACTGCCCCTTGACGCTATTGAACTTGCTCCGCCTCTTGACGAGAAATGGCGCAGTGGGCCACAGCTTCAGCTCTGCCAACTGGAGTCCCGAGTTCGACCATCAGTGGGCTGCAACACAAATATCTATTTCTCGGCTTCATGGGATTGGATGCCTTGGTCATTGCTTTGGCCCCTTTCCAACATTTGTCCTAATTCCATAGAAAACGAGTGGCAAGTCTGGAAGAAACATCCCAAACCATCCCTGGGTAAATACGGTACAAAAATTTTCTTCCTTGAAGGCTTGGAGTAGTATATACCTCAAGTACACCAGGACAGCATTGTGATCAAACAGCTAAAAATGTCATACCAAAAGCCATTAGACAAATAAAGGACAACATTCTTCCTGTAGTCAAATTCTTCATTAAATTTATAAAAAAGGAATTAGTTGCAGAAGTATGCAAATATAATCTCGATAACACATTCGACGTTACTCATGTTGCTCTTTTAATAGGTGTAAACTGTATAGTATCAAGTATTTACTTGTTGTACCCTGTTGCTCACAGCGAGTTATTATGTACTCTATTTGTATGTTAATGCGCTTAGGGTGCGTTTAATCGTTTCTGTCTTTGCTGCAGAATAACAGTGTTCAAGCGACAACTACACTCCTGGAAATGGAAAAAAGAACACATTGACACCGGTGTGTCAGACCCACCATACTTGCTCCGGACACTGCGAGAGGGCTGTACAAGCAATGATCACACGCACGGCACAGCGGACACACCAGGAACCGCGGTGTTGGCCGTCGAATGGCGCTAGCTGCGCAGCATTTGTGCACCGCTGCCGTCAGTGTCAGCCAGTTTGCCGTGGCATACGGAGCTCCATCGCAGTCTTTAACACTGGTAGCATGCCGCGACAGCGTGGACGTGAACCGTATGTGCAGTTGACGGACTTTGAGCGAGGGCGTATAGTGGGCATGCGGGAGGCCGGGTGGACGTACCGCCGAATTGCTCAACACGTGGGGCGTGAGGTCTCCACAGTACATCGATGTTGTCGCCAGTGGTCGGCGGAAGGTGCACGTGCCTGTCGACCTGGGACCGGACCGCAGCGACGCACGGATGCACGCCAAGACCGTAGGATCCTACGCAGTGCCGTAGGGGACCGCACCGCCACTTCCCAGCAAATTAGGGACACTGTTGCTCCTGGGGTATCGGCGAGGACCATTCGCAACCGTCTCCATGAAGCTGGGCTACGGTCCCGCACACCGTTAGGCCGTCTTCCGCTCACGCCCCAACATCGTGCAGCCCGCCTCCAGTGGTGTCGCGACAGGCGTGAATGGAGGGACTAATGGAGACGTGTCGTCTTCAGCGATGAGAGTCGCTTCTGCCTTGGTGCCAATGATGGTCGTATGCGTGTTTGGCGCCGTGCAGGTGAGCGCCACAATCAGGACAGCATACGACCGAGGCACACAGGGCCAACACCCGGCATCATGGTGTGGGGAGCGATCTCCTACACTGGCCGTACACCACTGGTGATCGTCGAGGGGACACTGAATAGTGCACGGTACATCCAAACCGTCATCGAACCCATCGTTCTACCATTCCTAGACCGGCAAGGGAACTTGCTGTTCCAACAGGACAATGCACGTCCGCATGTATCCAGTGCCACCCAACGTGCTCTAGAAGGTGTAAGTCAACTACCCTGGCCAGCAAGATCTCCGGATCTGTCCCCCATTGAGCATGTTTGGGACTGGATGAAGCGTCGTCTCACTCGGTCTGCACGTCCAGCACGAACGCTGGTCCAACTGAGGCGCCAGGTGGAAATGGCATGGCAAGCCGTTCCACAGGACTACATCCAGCATCTCTACGATCGTCTCCATGGGAGAATAGCAGCCTGCATTGCTGCGAAAGGTGGATATACACTGTACTAGTGCCGACATTGTGCATGCTCTGTTGCCTGTGTCTATGTGCCTGTGGTTCTGTCAGTGTGATCATGTGATGTATCTGACCTCAGGAATGTGTCAATAAAGTTTCCCCTTCCTGGGACAATGAATTCACGGTGTTCTTATTTCAATTTCCAAGAGTGTATGAAGTGATTTTCGCATGTGTCTGTCAAATGTTTATAATGGCGAACGCAGCGAGTTTGCTTCCTGTCCACTTCAACAGCTTGGCGCTAGTGTCTCGTCGGAAAACACATGGCGGCAGTGGTAGCTCATTCAGTGACCAGTGTAAACGAAGTGGTGGCAATGCTGTAGCTCTGGTATTTGAGTGGCCGACAATGTACCTCAGTATTTATTAGTCATCTTAACTATCAGCTTAATAAGTCACGTCTACATAATACTAACACACTTTGCAGATGAATGGTAAAACTGGTAAAGCTAAGCTGGGGGAAGATCACTTTCGATTCCGTAGAAATGTTGGGACAAGCGAGGCTATACTGACCCTACGACTTATGTTAGAAGATAGACTGGGGAAAGGCAAACCTATGTTTCTAGCATTTGTAGACTTAGAGGAAGCTTTTGACAGTGTTGACTGGAATACTCTCTGTCAAATTTTGAAGGTGGCAGGGGTCAAATACAGGGAGCGAAAGGCTATTTACAATTTGTACAGAAGCCAGATGGCAGTTATAAGAGTTGAGGGACATGAAAGGGAAGCAGTGTTTGAGAAGGGAGTGAGACAGGGTTTTAGCCTATCTCTGATGTTAATCAATCTATATATTGAGCAAGCAGTAAAGGAAACCAAAAAATTTGGAGTAGGAATTAAAATCCATGGGGAAGGAATAAAAGCTTTGAGGTTTGGCGATGACGTTGTAATTCTGTCACAGACAGCAAAGGACCTGGAAGGTCAGTGAAATGGAATGGACAGTGCCTTGAAAGGAGAATATTAGAAGAACATTACCAGAAGCAAAACGAGGAGAATGGAATGTATTCGAATTAAATAAGGTGATGCTGAGGAAATTAGATTAGGAAATGAAACACTTGAAGTGGTAGATGAGTTTTGCTGTTTGGGGAATAAAATAACTGATGATGGTCGAAGTGGACAGGATTTTAAATCTAGACTGGCGATGGCAAGGAAAGCGTTTCTGAAGAAGGAAAAATTGTCAACATCGAGTATAGATTTAAATGTCAGGAATTCGTTTCTGAAAGTGTTTGTAATTGGGGAGAAGCGGCATTTATGGCATAAGTTGACTAGAAGAAGAGATCGGTTGGTAGGAAATGTTCTGTGGTATCAAAGGATCACAAATTTAGTATTGGAGGGAAACGTGGAGGGTAAAAATCATAGAGGGAGGCCAAGAATACACTAAGAAAATTCAGAAGGATGTAGGTTGCTGTAGTTACTCAGTGATGAAGAAACTTGCAGAGGATAGAGTAGCATGGAGAGCTGCATCAAAAAGTCTCTGGACTGAAGACCACAACAACAACTTAATGCGTTGAGGACACGTCATGTGTTCATAGTGTTCATTCGTCTGAATTGAGTGACACTACCGTTTCTAGGAGTGTTTACTTTTTTGCAACCACATTGATCGATACCCCACCACATACAGTTTCTCAATGTCGCAGTTGAAGTATATAGGTAAGTTCTGCAATTGTTTTTAACTGTGCAGCATAGTTTGGTGCCTTGCGCAGCTGAAGAGTATTGCAGATATGATTCAGCTCTGGCGATACTCAACATGGATAACGAATCGTCTTTGCACTTTCTATCTCTATTGACTGAAGGGCAGCGGCGGCAATGTCCAGCTCTGATGATATCCGACAGGAAAAGCAACTTGACTGCAGCTGTACCTTGTGAGTCTGAAGAGTATGCCGTACTATGTTTAGCTGTAATGATATTAGTCAGAGAAGTCTAGTCTGAGGCAGGTAATGTATTAAAAATATTCACAGTGTCATCTCACATATTCCTCACTTGCCATCAGTTTGCCATTAATGTTCACAAGTAATTGATTTCCCCAGATAAGGTGAGAGTATTGTCTTTGTGGTAACTTGAGTATACATAGAATACTACATAGTGTCACTGAACCACCTGTCATCAAACTATTTACACAAAAGCATCCCTATATATACATATATAGTCAGCTGGATGCGTATAAGCTATTTGTCTGACAAGTGACACAAATAGCTCGCACTAACATAGCGAGTAAACAGCACATAAATCTCTCCTTCCACCAACAAGCACAACCCCGCACAGAGCTAAAGTAATTGACAGAGCACTACCTCGCATGGGAATAGAGAAACGGAGATAAACGATGGTGTTCAAAACAGGATTGTACGCATATATATTTCTTTCATAAAATCAACAGAACCTTGTACAGAGCTAAAGCAACTGACAGAACACTACCTCATTTTTGAGCAGAGATAATCCCTGGCATTCAAAACACGAGAGCATGCATGTATACTTATATAATCGAACCAATTTCCCTGTGAGAATAAAACAACTCATATATATATATATATATATATATCCCTGTGAGAATAAAACAACTCATATATATATATATATATATATATATATATATATATATATATATATATATATATATATCTCTGTGTGTGTGTGTGTGTGTGTGTGTGTGTGTGTGTGTGTGTGTGTGTGTAAATACACTATGTAATCAAAAGTATCCGGACAACCACAAAAACATACGTTTTTCATTATAGATGCACTGTGTTGCCACCTACTGTCAGGTACTACATACCAGCGACTTCAGTAGCCATTAGACACCGTGAGAGAGCAGAATGGGTCGGTCTGCGGAACTCAAGGACTTCTAACGTGGTCAGGTGATTGGGTGTCACTAGTGTCATACGTCTATACGCGAGATTTCCACTCCCCTGAAACATCCTTAGGTCCACTGTTTCCGATGTGATAGTGAAGTAAAAACGTGAAGGAACACGTACAGCACAAAAGGGTACAGGCCGACCTCGTCTGTTGACTGACAGAGACCGCCGACAGTTGAAGAGGGTCGTAATGTGTAATAGGCAAACATCTATCCAGACCATCACACAGGAATTCCAAAGTGCATCGGGATCCACTGCAGGTCCTATGACAGTTAAGCGGGAGGTGAGAAAACTTGGATTTTATGGTCGAGTGGCTGCTCATAATCCACACAACACGCCGGTAAATGCCAACGACACCTCGCTTGGTGTAAGGAGTGTAAAAATTGGACGATTGAACAATGGAAGAACATTTTGTGGAGTGACGAATAACGGTACACAATGTGGCGATCTGATGTCAGGGTGCGGGTATGGCGAATTCCGGGTGAACGTCATCTGCCAGCGTGTTTAGTACCAAAGTAAATTTCGGAGGCGATGGGTTTCTGCTATGGTAGTGTTTGTCGTGGACGGACTTGCACCCCTTGTTGTTTTGCGTGGCACTATAACAACACAGGCCTACATTGATGTTTTAATCATCTTCTTGCTTCCCACTGTTGAAGATCAATTCGTAGATGGCGATTGTATCTTTCAACACGATCAAGCACCTGTTCATAATGCACGGCCTGTGGCGCAGTGGGTACACAACACTAACATCTCCGTAATGGACTGGCCTGCACAGAGTCCTGACCTGAATCCTATAGAACACCTTTGGGATGTTTTGTAACGCCGATCTCGTGCTAGGCCTCACCGACTGACATCGATACCTCTCCTCAGTGCAGTACTCCGTGAAGAATGGGCTGCCATTCTCCAAGAAATTTTCCAGCCCCTGGCTGAACGTATGCCTGCGAGAGTGGAAGCTGTCATCAACGTCATATTTAATTCCAGCGTTACCGATGGATGGTGTCACGAACTTGTAAGTTATTTTTAGCCAGGTGTCCGGATATTTCTGATCATTATAACGATTGTTCTGCTTTATGAAAGAGATTGAACTTGAATTCATAATTTGATCTCCGGAAGTTTTTCTTCTTTGCTTCCCAAAAACTCTTCATCCTGTCGGAATCCTCCTTCTTCCACTCATTTTTTACCAGGCTGGCGTGATGTTCTTTTCTCTCTCTCTCTCTCTCTCTCTCTCTCTCTCTCTCTCTCTCTCTCTCACACACACACACACACCACACACACACACACACACACTCACACACACACACACACACACACACACACACACACACATATATATATATATATATATATATATATATATTTTGTGGGTGGGTGGGTATGGGTGTGTGTGCAATTATTATAACCTTGTTAGAAATAAGCACAATCTTTTGCATGTAAAATGCTTAGTATCTTATGTTGGCTCTGTAACTGCGTTATCCACGTATGAGACTGAATATCACAAAAAGATATCTTATGTTTATACACAATGAAAAGCTGATGTGTAGCTAAATAATAACATCGACTATAACTAATATATACGCCACTGCACATATGTACAGTCAAGTAACAGTCATACTTACTTTATTTAATCCTTTTCAACTCTATGGTAGCAGGGGTATAGCCCCTTCCCCATATCAGATTCAGGATATACCAGCTTATAACCGCCTGGATATGGTATTTTGGCTTTTACGAATAGTTACATTGCTGCAGCAACATGTACACATGTACATAGTGAGTTTGGATGTGACATTCCAGCTTTTACATATGGTTGTATTGCTGTAGTAACAGTACATGTGTACATAGTAAGACCTTACTCTATTGTATTTTCTTGTACAACAGCTAATCGCTTGATCTCATGGAACGCAGTTTGGGGCATGGCAGAATATATTGTGCAGATACACATTGAGTTTGCACTCATATCCCGATGGATACTGGGACGCTCTTGAAACTGTAGAGTAGACTTCTCATGTCTGTCGTAATGTCCTCTTTGTGAAGCATGGAGGCAGGCAGACTCCTGTAATTTATCCTAAATGACAGATGGCACATTTTCACTGTGATCATGTTACGTGACTGTTTTTTTCCAAAACTGTCCTACAACAATATAAAATCAGAATACAAAGACCAAATAGATTGGAGTAATTAATCAATATCGAGAAATGCAATGCATATCAGCGACTGTGGTTGTTAATTAGCTTAATTTACATTTTATTCATAATTTTAATTTTTATGTAAGTAGAAAGCCACTTTGGAAGCACGCTGGGATGAACTGCCATCACTCAGATGAGCAGTGAGGGCACGTAGCCAGATATGGAAACCAATTCCAGTGGAATTCTCAGAGGAATGCATCAGCGGAAGCGCAGCCCAGTGTCTCTCAGTTGACCTGACTGTTCTTTGACACTGGACGCCAGACACTCCACAGGCAACATACATATGATCTCCCATGGCGTAATTCCTCTCGCATAGACCGTTTTTACGACTTGAAGGTGGATAGAGAGGGAATGGTATTTTTAGCAAGATCCAGGATGGTTCATGGTGTGGGTTCCTGTGGGCACGTCCTAGTTCATGAACCACGGGCAATGTATGAGTGGCCAAGTAAGTGGTCCTGACAGTCGGGATACCAGTTACTTTGGAATAAGGCTGGGCATCTCGGACATATTCTGAGTCTTGGTCACCTTGTGCTCAGACGACAAAGACTACAAAATCCACTGGTTAGTCCCTCAATCGTTAGGGGTAAAACTCAATGGGACCCAGGGCAAGTAAGTCTAGCAACCTGCATTAAATATGATGCTGGCAACAATCAGAGCAAAATGCCTCGGACCTTTGGAGGTGATGGAGTCCCACCTCTAATTGACAAACCAAGGACTCCTAGGATACGACTCGGCAAACGAATCGTAACGAGATGGGGAGCTATTAATACCAATGGGGGCTGCTCTGGGAAGAAGGTAGAGCTGGCAGAGGCTGCAAGTAAGATGGGGTTGGACGTTTTAGCTGTTAGTGACATTCGAGTAAGGAGTGAGAAAGAAGAGGAAGTGGGAGAATACAAGGTCTACCTATCAGGAGTCAAAGCAGGAATAGCACAATGGGGTGTAGGGCTTTACATCAAGAAAGAAATGGAACCCAGCGAAGTTGCAATAAGGTATGTAAACGAATGACTGATGTGGATAGAGTTGACAGTGTCTAGCAAGAAAATTAGGTTTGTGTCAGTATATTCGCATTGTGAAGGGACAGGTGAAGATAAGATGGATAGTTTTTATGAGGCACTCAGTGATGTAGTTGTTAGAGTAAAGGACAAGGACAGTGTTCTGCTCATGGGTGATTTTAATGCCAGGATTGGAAATCGAACAGAAGGATATGAAAAGGTTATGGGTAAATTTCGAGAGGACATGGAGGCCAACAGGAACGGGACACAACTCTTGGATTTCTGTGCCAGTATGGGCTTAGTAATCACAAACTTCTTTTTAAACATAAGAACATTCACCGGTATACTTGGGAAGGCAGGGGAACCAGATCTGTCCTGACTACATAATAACATATCAGGAATTCAGGAAGGCTGTGAGGGACACACGTGTATTCAGGGGATTCTTTGATGACACTGATCACTATTTAATCTGCAGTGAAATTGGTATAGTGAGGCCAAAAGAGCAGGAGGTCAGGTCCATATTTAGGAAGATAAGAGTGGAGAAACTTCAGGATAAGGAAATCAGGCACAAGCACATAACAGTCACCGCAGAAAGGTACCAGTTAGTTGAATGTTGTCAATTACAGTCATTGGAAAAGGAATGGGCAAGGTACAGGGACACAGTACTAGAAGTGGCTAAAAAATGTCTTGGAACAGTAGTGTGTAAAGGTAGGATGAAGCAAACAGCTTGGTGGAATGACACAGTCAAGGCAGCCTGTATAGCGTCTCCAGTGAGATAATAAGAAAATACTTAAAAACAGTATTTTTAAAGAAGAGACATTTAAAAATTGAATAATATACATTTTTCTCATGTATCCGTATTATAATAATTTCTCTGTGTAAGTTTCGAGGGCAAAGAACTGTAACAAAATGATCTAAAGAGACGACAAGATACGCTCTTTTGTTAATTTTTTAGCCGTCTTCACTTCTTCTCTTGTCTTGGTTGCGTGTAGATGGACATCTTGCGAGTGCTGGCAAATGTTAGCATATTTGTACTAATTAAGCAGATAATATATTGATTTAATATTATGTGCACTTTTAATTTGTAAGAGGTGATCCCGATTTCATGTCCGCCTTCCTTTGAATTAACCTGCATTCGAGTAATTTACCGTTCAACAATCGCAGCGGCCGATGCAGCCAACGACACCATTACGTGGCGATATTAACTTATAAAAAATTAGCGGAAGCGAAAAACTCGCCCGCTATTAACATAATATACATTTTTCTCCACAGCCGCCCGACGCTGCAGAAAATTCGTAGCTTTAAGATTCTTATTTTCAGTACAACAGCCGAGAGCCAGAGCCAGGACTCCGACGACAATGCGATGGTTGACGGAGGTAAGAAGTAATACTCTCGCGCGTGTGTTGGTCGCAATTGTAATTAATAACTAAAGATTTTTTGCTTTAAAGTGAACTGACTAGCCGAGGAAATTAATATGAAAAGTTTGTTCCATTGTTCAACTTATATGTTCATGCTTTAAGATTAAGTGAGTCTAACGTTCATTAACGTAAAAAATAATTTATACTGAAGATTAATATTGTTAAAAAAGGGAAAACTTCACAAAAGTATTTAATTTTAAATCAAAATAAAATGAAATATCATTTTTGTTAAGGCCCACCAGGTAAGTCGGCAACAATCAACATAATAATAATAACATATTAAACTACGACGGCCGACGGAAGCGAGATTGGCGCCGCAACTTTGGGGCCCGATCAATATGATTCTATTGTAATGAATGTAATTATGTATGTACCTAATTGTTGTAAAATATTAATGCCTATATGATTTCTTTTACATGTACAACAACAAAACCACCCCCTGAGGAGATCTGGAGAAGAAAAACTGTAGAAAAGAAAAACGATTATGAGAAACATACATAAAAAAGGTAAGGCCTATTGTGCAAGCATCCTATGTACCTCTGTACGGAAAATCGAGCCCATATGCACATGAGATACCTTCGGTGAAAAAATAGTAAGTAAAGTTCAAATTGAATTTTGTGTATTTGTGTATTTATGTGTTTATTTTTGGAAGGGATAATTATTCGTGTATATGTCAGTGTTAAGGATTTGTCAGTGATTTAAAGTGAATTTAGTATGGGTAAGATAGGACAACCTAAAGCATCCGTATCAGATGAACAAAATTCTGTTAACATGGAAAGTCAGGATCAATTGCAATACGTAAACGAATCCCAAGCCACTGCCTCGGATAACATAATTTCCGGAGCGGGGGGCGAGGCTCTGTGGACGGTGAATGACGCTCCACAGCAGAATAGGAATAGAATAACAACAACTCCACTGCCTGGGCAGGGGGGGCAATCGAGTTCTAGATTAAGCGGGGCACCAGTATGGTCACCAATTGCAGACCCTCTTGCAGAATTTCTGCGCAGGTTAGAAGAAAGAGATAGGGAGAGAGATCAGAAAATTGCTCAAATGCTCTATGAGCAAGAGCAACAAAGAGCACAGAAAGAAAAGGAAAAAGAAAGAATGTCAGAACAGAGGGAAAAAGAAAGAGACGAAAAACTGGCTCAGATGCTCTATGAGCAAGAGCAACAAAGAGAACAGAAAGAAAGGGAAAAAGAAAGAATGTCAGAACAGAGGGAAAACGAAAGAGACGAAAAACTCGCTCAGATGCTACGTGAGCAAGGGCAGCGCAGTGAAGCGAAACTAGACAGTATCCAAAGCGAACTTGCCGAGATGCGGTGCGCTTGCAAAGAAATACCCGATCTTGTGAAAAGCTTAGTCTGCGAGATGCAAAAATTACAGATAACGCAGGCTAGGCTTGAAGACAATGTCCAGACTTTAACCAACAGCGTGGATAATGTGGAGATAGATGCACGGAAAAGTACTGATACTGAAACGTCCCCTTAGAACAATTTTAGAATTACTGTGCTGATAAACCTCTTACATTATTTGCTTTTCAAACAGCTGAGCAAAACTGAACGTACTCAAACACTCACTAAAGTGACACACAATATTTTCAGCGCAACGCAATCTGACTTTCAATAATCCCTACAAAAGAATGGCCCTGACTAACATTAACCTATACCTTTCACAAATCACTTACCTCACAAAAATCTTCGTTACTCAAGCTACAGCAATACAGCGATCGCCACTACTGCCAGCTAAATAAAAAATTCAAACTACGGAAGGCACTAACTACTAATAGGTATAGTTAGCAAATGAAAGATTTTAATAGAGAACAAACAATGCATTCACCTCAATAGTGTTCAAAAGTCATAATGTATATAGCAGTTCATGGTATCCAGTATTACAAATTTCAAAACTCCGCCATCTCTCTCCTCACATCCACCACTGCTGGCGGCTCACCTCCAACTGCGCAACGCTACGCGCTGTTAACATCCGGCTGCCCAACACTACAATGGCAGACAACAATGCTAACTAGCCACAGACTGCACACAGCACAGCCAGTTATTTTCATACAGAGCGCTACGTAACGTTGCCAATAAGAAAATATAAACAGCCTACTTACAATACATATAAGCCAAAAAGTCGAAAAAGGATTTAATGAATGGCTAGAAGTAAAGGATCGCGAGATATCTGCAAAGATTGAAAGCGATGTAAAAACAGCTGCAGAACAAGCGACTGCGGCCGCGAGTGTAAATTTGACGCTAGCGCTGCCGCACTACAGGCCGAATTAACACAGATCAAATCCCGTGTGACAGCAGAGTTGCCGAATTGGCAACAGGAGGTCGCGCGGAGACTGTCTGCGTTGGAAAGCAATGTAAACTGTGGCGGACAGATAATGAATCCGACTCCGCAACTGATTACTATAATAACGCAGTCTTACGCATGGTGCAAGTGCGCAACCGCAACCTAATGTGAATTACGGGCACGAACAACATGCGATACCGCGCACATCACGAAGTAATGAATGCCACAGAAGGTAGTAATCAGATGTGCAAAAAGGAGGACAATGTGATAACACACAGGACATTCCAGTCCTTCAATAGCGAGAAACTAAATGTCCACTCTGTGGTGTTCATTAAGAGCTTCAGGAATGTGTTTCCCAGGACATGGACGGAAAGACGAAGAATACAGTTCGTGGTCTCCTTTATTCAAGGTGACGCGGCACTGTGGGCCACCGAAGTGTCCGAAAAATGTCTAACGATGCAACAGTTTGAAGGTGCATTCTTGCAAAAATTCTGGTCCGATAGCGTCCAAGAAAGACTACGCAAAGAGTTGTACAGTCCAGAAATGTACAGTCCTAAGATGGGAACGTTACGCAAATATTTTGAAAAGTATATAAACAAAAGCAGGTACTGGGACGAGCCCATGTCCGATCGTGACATAATAAGATTAATAAAAATGAAGTTGTCCAGTGAAATTAAAAGATATTTCATCAATGTGCCGGTATATGATATAGAACGATTCATGGAAATAGTGGATTCTGTTGACTTATTGATCGAAGACATGAAAACCGAAAACAAGTGGAATCATGCAGGCTGTAATCAACAAAAAGCCGATTACAATGGCAGCCACAGTAACGGTAGTAACTTAGTACCAAATGGTAACGGGAATAGGCAAGAGCACCGGCAACAGAATCGAGGCACAAACAATGGGAATGGTTATAACGGCAACGGTTATAATCGTCAAAATCGTAAGAGACATCATGATGGACGCATGACTAATGGATATAATGGTAACGGCAATCCGCAATGGCGGAACAACCGAAACCAGTGACGTGGTTTTAATGAACCGACACCACAGTGACAACAAAGCACAGCGCCACAATGGAACGCCAACCCAGGTCCATCGCAGAACATGTCAGGAAGTTACAACCGACCACCGCAAAACCAGAGCCATACACAGTATCAAAATACACCATCGGGGAGGCAGGGCGGTCAACCCAACAGTAGAAACAACAACAACCAGAACGACAATGTGAGATTAGTGGAAGTGACAGACAACTGTCAACCCACTAATGCTCATCCGTTAAACTAATAACAGCCACAATACGCTCTCCCTTGTTGGCTGCAGGATGGTGTAGTGAGGGCACATTCACGGATGACATCCATAAACTTTGTATGCTGAGATACAATGAGGGAATAAAAATAGAAAAGGAACTTGTAGACACACCGCAGAAACGTAACCGAACCGACAAAAGGGCTGTGCAGGCTATATTGCAAGCAGATATGTACGGAGCACCAATACAGATAACAGTCGATACCGGTGCGTCAACCAATGTCATGAGTGCAAATTTTTACAAGTATTTGAGTCAAAATAATAGAATACCAGTATTGCCAGTGAAGAATTGTCGTGTAACAGGTGCAATAGGTGCACAATCTCATATCATAAAGCACCAGGTGCAAGTCGAGTTTACGGTAGAAAATGAGGCAATGAAAAGCTCGTTCCTAGTAGTTAAGGGATTAGGTGTTGCTTGCATCCTGGGAATGGAATTTTTACGCCAGAGGGACGCAAAAACTTGACCTCTTGTGCGGTAAAGTAAGCCTTATGAATGAAGGTAGACGTGTAATTTTGCCATTGTTGAGGACACGGGAAGTGCACGGTAAATACTGCCGGAGCTTTCAGTCTAGATTCGAAGGAATACAGGTAATGAATTTATATTCTGATTTAAGTACAAGACAAGCACATTATAAAGAGTTTATTACTGAAGACAGAGCGGAAAAAAGGAAACTGATAGCCATGAAGGTCAGGGAGTCAGAACATTTGACTGAAGCACAACAAAACGAATTGACTCAGCTACTTACAGCTTATGAGAATGTGTTTTCGGAAAAACCCGGTGTTACCGAGGGCTACACCTATAACATGGAAGTGGTACCTCACGATACTTTCTGTCACGCAAACTACACCAACCCGTGGTCAAAGAAGGAGGCAGTTACGAAGGAAATAAGAAAAATGCTTGATTGGGGGATAATTGAACCATCTCTATTTCCTTACAGCAGTCCGCTCGTGGCAGTAGCCAAAGCGGACGGCAGTATACGTCTCGTGCTTGATGCGCGCGATATTAACGTAATAATTGTACCTGTCAGAACGCCACCAGAAAACCTGGATGAACAGATACAGAAGTTTTATGGAGTTCAATATCTGACCTCTGTCGATATGCGTTCGTCGTATTGGCAAATCCCACTAATTGAATCATCACAAAGTACACTGCCTTTGTGTTTGCTGGTAGAAGTTACCAATTTAAAGTTTCATCATTTGGATTAAATGTTAGTACAGGTGTCTTCATTGCAGCGCTCGATACAGTATTAGGACCATATTTGTTGGACCGAGTAACGTTGTATGTCGATGACTTATTAATAGCTACTCCCGATTGGGAAAGCCACATGGACACGCTGAGATGCGTACTAAAAAGATATTCTGAGGTAGGCGTAACAGCAAACCTCGCAAAATCCAAATTTGGCAGGGAGAGAATAAAATTTCTTGGTCATGTAATATCATCTACAGGTATTGTGCCCGATCCGAAGAAAATGGCAGCAATTGAGAACTTCCCCCTCCTAGAACCAAGAAGCAGTTAAAGGCATTTCTGGGTCTAGTGTCATTTTTCAGGCGATTCATACCTGACCAGATTTTAAATGATAATACCTTGTTAAACTTGTTGAGAAAGAATACACCCTAGATGTGGATTGAACTGTGCCAGCAGTCATTTGAGCAAATACGACAAGCCCTTCTAAATGCTAATCTACTGTCACATCCTGACATGTCAAAGGAATTTTGCCTTGCTACAGACGCTTCCACTGTCGGACTAGGCGCTTGTTTATTCCAAATCGGTGAGGAAGGTGGAAACAAGAACATAAGAATAATCGGTTTTGCAAGCCGAGTGTTGTCAAGTTGTGAACGATCATATACAGTCACCGAACTCGAAACACTAGCAGTAGTTGGGCCATGAAGAAGTTCAGATATTATGTGTACGGAAAAAAGTAAAAATTTTCTGTGATCATCAGGCCTTAAGTTTTTTGCTGACACGCAAGTTAATGCACGACAGGTTGACTAGGTGGGTGCTTGCTCTGCAGTAATATCAATTTCAAATAATGTATATAAAATGTTGTGACAACGTAGTACCTGATGCTTTGTCACGGTTGCCGCAAGGTCTGCCTGAGCTAACAACAATACTAGAACAGGCAACAGAGTACAAAATGTTAGTTATGAAAGACCCTACTTGTCGAAAAAAGTTCCTGCAGGCGTGCAAGCAACTGCCTTGGTTACAGGACGAAGATCCCGCCTTGGGAAAAGTCAAACAAGAACTCCTATCTTCCGGTGGAAATCAGATAGGTAGCCATTATTCTGTGCAAAATGGAGTATTATATTACCGGAAAGATGTTAACAAGGACTTGTGGTGTATTTGTGTAACGGAAGTATGTATCAGTTATTTAATCTGGCACGTGCACCTGTCGTGGGGACACGTGGGCATTGAAAAATGTAGAACACTTCTCGCAAGACAACGTCATTTTAGGAATATGAAAAGAATAATTCAGAATGTTGTAGGGACATGTAGTTTGTCAAAGAACGAAACCTACAAATCTGCCCACTGTAAGTGAATTGCACCCTATTGTTACTAACAAACCATTACGACTAGTTTCTGTTGACATTCAAGGGCCACTACCCACTGGAAGAGGTGGTATGAAATATATATTTGCTGTATATGATGCCTTTTTCAAATTTCTAAAATTGTATCCTGTAAAAACTTCAACGGACACACCCCTCATTCAGAAATTACGAACAGATTATTTTGTTATTGTTAATGTTGGCAAAGCACATGCCGGCCGAAGTGGCCGTGCGGTTCTAGGCGCTGCAGTCTGGAACCGCGAGACCGCTACGGTCGCAGGTTCGAATCCTGCCTCGGGCATGGATGTGTGTGATGTCCTTAGGTTAGTTAGGTTTAACTAGTTCTACGTTCTAGGGGACTAATGACCTCAGAAGTTGAGTCCCATAGTGCTCAGAGCCATTTGAACCATTTTTGCAAAGCACATATCATATTATCCGATAATTCCACCTATTTTACTGGTCTCAAATGGAAAACGTTTCTACAAGAGCAAGATATTAAACACATTTTTGTAGCTCGATTTCACCCTGAGAGCAGTCTTGTAGAGCGTACCTTTAAAGAGTTGAACAGGTTCATGAGAACTTACATTCCGAATCGCCACACCAAGTGGGCAGAATAAGTTTCGATTTTTGAGGAACTCCACAATAGATTGCCACATTCAGCCACCGGCTATACTCCACTGGAAGTCATGTTTGGGAAGTGATGTGTCGACAGGGGGGCCGACACATTGTTATTTTGAGGGGGCCGAATAGGCACGCTATAATCTCACCCAGAATATCGTGAAGTCTGAAACAGGACGCTCAATGAATGCTAATAAGAAAAGAACGTAATGTCGGTTTACTTAACTTTATTATCCTTGTGGTATACATCGTTCTTGTTGAGACATGCTTTGGACGATAATTATCAATTGCTATGTAAGGCTAATGGCGCCTTGCTAGGTCGTAGCCATGGACTTAGCTGAAGGCTATTCTAACGGTCTCTCGGCAAATGAGAGGAAGGCTTCGTACGTCTAGTCGCTAGCAAAGTCGTCGTACAACTGGGGCGAGTGCTAGTCCGTCTTTCTAGACCTGCCATGTGGTGGCGCTAGGTCTGCAAGTACTGACAGTGGCGACACGCGGGTCCGACATGTACTAATGGACCGCGGCCGATTTAAGCTACCACCTAGCAAGTGTGGTGTCTGGCGGTGACACCACATTCCTCCCCCGCAAATCGGCGAACAGTCGTGTTATAAGGCTTCCGCCCGCCGTGGGGAGGGCCCCATGTTGACGTATGCGATGAGGTGGGGAGCCTAACAACAGGCGAGGCTGTGCCACCCGCACCCGGCCATTCGGTCCGAGGGGAGCTAGGAAACGCCTGGAAACCTACTCCAGGGTGCACGTCAACATGCGGCGTATGCGCCCGTAATGAGACAGGAGGGGCCGAAGGGTCGACCTCCATTGCGTCGGGGTATCCGACGCGCGATGACGCCATGTGGTCCGGAGCGAAGGACAGCTGGTCACGGGAAGCGATCGGCGGCGCGTGACCCAGGGAGGCGGATGGCGGCTGCAGCGAAGCGTCCTCTACGGGCTGCGCCGGCGGCGGCGGCGGCGGCGGCGCGATGCCATGGGGCAAAATGGAAGGCATCGTCGGTAACACCTGGGGATGAGGCGAGCCAGTAGATGGGTCCCCAGGGCGCTGACCGGACGGCTCCGTCGCTGAAAGCAGACGGGGAGCGGCAGAACCCAGGCGACGACAGAGGCGCAGCTGATTGAGATGCCGACGCACCTCACCAGAGGCCCCCAAAACCAAATACATCGCGCGGCCGAGGCAGCGAAGAATGCGCCCTGCGAGCCAACGCCGTGAACCGCGATAGTTGCGATAGAATACCACGTCGCCAGGAGCAAAAGCAGGAGTCTGCCGCTGCACAGGAACCTGATGCGGCGGATGCAGCAAAGACATCAAGGTTCGATGAGGACGACCGTGAAGCAACTCAGCCGGCGAGCGACCATCGCGGGGCTGAGAGCGATACGAAGACAAAAAGAGCAACAACGCGTCCTCCCGAGAATGCGACTCTTTCAACTTCAACATCTGTGACTTGAAAGTCCGGACCAAACGTTCAGCGGCACCGTTTGACTGAGGCGAAAACGGCGCGGACGTCAGATGTTTAATACCATTGGCCGTGCAGAATGACTGAAATTCTGCGGACATGAATTGTGGGCCATTGTCGGAAACAATAGTCTGTGGAAGACCCTGAAAAATTTCGGTTGCGCGTTGACTTTTAGTTCCAAATGTGCTTCATAGTTCTTAGCGCAACCAAGGCCCGGTGCAAAAATGTCTGCAAATTCCTCACATAGACAAGAAACACTGGCTGAAGGCACAGTCTGATTCACTGATAGGACCAGATTTACTATTGACAAGTTAAACAATTGAAATAAATCTAAACCAAACAAGTTCACTGCAGCAGAAGAACGAAGAACGTAAAACGACACAAGTTTTGTTTGTCCCTTGTATGTTGCAAGAAGGCTGCACTGTCCTAACACAGGGATATACTGTCCTGAATAACTAGTGAGCTGAACTTACGCGGCACGCAACGGAGGTGCGCCCAGTTGTTTGTACGTGGCGTGATTGAGCAATGAAACTGCAGCTCCGGTATCGAGCTGGAACGGTATCACTTGTCCGGCAAAGTCAAAATCTACAAAAAGTTTATTGTCCTGCTGACAAGAGCAACTGTTTTGTGCAACTTGAACAGACACTGGTACAGAATCACTTGCGACGTGACGGGATTGCCGTTGACGTCGACGCACACTTTTTGTGGGACGAACACAGTCACTGTTAAAGAGAGGAACACTGGGCGGAGTGGCATTAACAACGTGAATGTCCATGGGCGAATGTTTCCTAGCCTGAGTGTCCTTGGTTTGATTCCAGCGCGAAGCAAAGGGCCTGGAATAGTTGGTAGTGTTCGATCTAAGCTTTTTCTGGCAAACACTTTGAACATGTCCTTTCTTATTACAGAAAAAGCAAATAGCTTGGCGTGACGGGCAATTCTCACGCGAATGTCGAGTTGCACACCGCGGGCATGATTTCAGCACTGCATTGGCTGGCTTTCGCGGGACACGTGGTTTTGTGGACGTGCGCGAAGGTTGTTTACAGTTCCTTGCAGCGCGCCCGGCGGGCCGGTTAATGCGACACACAGCTGGCGAAGTTGCAAATGCGTCGTGAGCAAAGTCAAGTGTGTCTTGCCTATCCAATATGTCTATCACTTGTTGAAGGGAGGGATTGACTAGTTTCAAAATCTGTTCCCTTATGCGAACATCAGAAACGTTCTGTGCTATTGCATCACGCACCATTGTATCTGAATAAGGAAGGCCACAGTCACATTCAAATGCGCAATCCCTAGTAAGGCCTTGCAAAGTTGCAACCCACTCCCTATTAGTCTGACCGGCCGTACGTTTTGTACGAAAGAACGTATACCTTTTTGCAACTACATTAACTGTTTCTTTGAAATAGGCATCTAAAGCCGACACAATTTCGTCGTAGGACAGAGTTGCTACGTCGGTCGGGGAAACAATTTCACTATCACACGGTACGTTTGCACGCCGACACAAGACAATAAGTGAGGCTGCCGCTCGTTACCTTGAATTCTGTAGGCGGCGAGATGAAATCCAAACTGGCGTGACCATTCCGGCCAGCTCTCCTGAGTTTGGTCAAACTGGCGAAACTGCGGTGCAACTGCATGTTGAGGCTGCGGTAGCGATGAAGCGGCGGTGGCCGCATCGGTGTGCAGTGCACGTTGACCCTGGACGAGCTGTCCAAGGGCCTCCAATAACGCCTGCGTCTGCTGATTCTGCAAGCGATAAAATTCGGACAGTACATCTGGAGATTGTGGCGAAGCCATGACACAAGCAAATGAAAACAGAGCAATACGAACGCGAAAGTCTTTTTTAAGACTCGTCGCCAATCTGTTGTGGCGTAGCAAAACAGCCACGCCACTTTGAGGTAGCCGAAAGGCACGCGTACACACACGCCGGCTGGCGTGAGTTCTGGAACAGGATACTTAATTAATGCTATAAGAAAAGTATGCAATTAGAAAGAACAAAACCCTTTTTTAACTCGTCGCCATGTGATGTGTCGACAGGGGGGCCGACACATTGTTATTTTGAGGGGGCCGAATAGGCACGCTATAATCTCACCCAGAATATCGTGAAGTCTGAAACAGGACGCTCAATGAATGCTAATAAGAAAAGAACGTAATGTCGGTTTACTTAACTTTATTATCCTTGCGGTATACATCGTTCTTGTTGAGACATGCTTTGGACGATAATTATCAATTGCTATGTAAGGCTAATGGCGCCTTGCTAGGTCGTAGCCATGGACTTAGCTGAAGGCTATTCTAACGGTCTCTCGGCAAATGAGAGGAAGGCTTCGTACGTCTAGTCGCTAGCAAAGTCGTCGTACAACTGGGGCGAGTGCTAGTCCGTCTTTCTAGACCTGCCATGTGGTGGCGCTAGGTCTGCAAGTACTGACAGTGGCGACACGCGGGTCCGACATGTACTAATGGACCGCGGCCGATTTAAGCTACCACCTAGCAAGTGTGGTGTCTGGCGGTGACACCACAGGAAGAATGAAACCGACAGCTGGCTGTCACCATTACCGACTGTACCACGCACGACAAATTGTACCTCACGAACAAATTATAACTGAGACTTTAAATAATTTAACGAGGTGCGCGGAGCAACTAAAGGAGAAGCATGACAAGAAGATAAAGAAGGTAACACTGTATCAACCAGCTGACTTGGTGCTAATAAGTTCTCATCCCAAGTCATCTCTTTTAGCGAAAAAGAATACGAAATGGCAACCTGTGTATGCCGGGCCCTACAAAATCATAGACATCCCACATGGATGTAGCTATTTGTTGGGTGACGTTGAATCTGAAGAGATCAAAGAACTCTATCCATACAAAGACTTAAAGAAGTTCGCTCAGTAGAGCAACTTTTACATATGTGAATAATAGGTTAAGTTTGTATTTTTTTTCTGTGTGTAAATGTTCAGATTTTAGTGTAACATTTAAAGCCAATGAGGGACACAAGATTAGTGCGATTCAATTTTGCAGATTTTAAGGATTAACAGTATTTTTAAGCAGTTGCATTTTGAAAAAAAAATAAACGTAGGTTTAAGATTACTTTACAAATTTCATTTTTAAAAATGCATTAAAAATATTTTAAAAAATTCAACAGCATGTAATGATGAAAGAATTTTTCATTAGTGTGTCATGAATATTTTTGAACTGTAGTGCTAATGAAACTTATGAAATTCAATATTATAGTGTATATGTTGTTCGGTATATTTATGTCTATACCGATCCTGAAATATGATCAATCATAAATTACTAAACAACATGAGTGCAGGGTGTACATCACCCAAGGTACCTCATATGTTGTGTACAAGGTACAAAGCAAATTAGTAAACGCGACTAACGCTAAGCACTGTTAAAATATACTGCCATCTGCTAAGGCAGAGATTTACACGAATTTATCGTGTGAACAAAAGTTACAAATCTAACACTAATCTAGGAACTTGCACACTAGGCCTAGATTCAAAAATGTGTAAAATAATGCGAGAGGCAAAGTTTTGTAAAGTCGAGCCTGGATCTGGAGGGCAAGGACGTAATGAGTGGGCAGACATGACATGGGGGCCTACCTCAGATGAGACGGAAATACAATTGTGTAGTCAAAAGTCTGAAGGCAAGCACAACTCTGTAAGTGTGTAATATCTCTTTATATTCGAGGAATTATTCTGATACAATTCTACCCTTCAATGACGTCTACAAATTTCCTATCTTCAAACTCGCAGAATCCATGCGCAAAATAGTTTCATACAATAGCTATGCCATGAGCGCATAATTGTTCTTTGTAGTACTCTCTCTGGTAGTTGTTAGAAAAAAAGCTTCCGAGATTATCTTCGTGCCGATTAGCCTGAGCTTTGTTTTGAAGAACTGTAATCTGATTATTGAGATTTATCACAGAAGATAACTGATGCGAACTGTACGATTAAAAAGGAAATATATATAGATTGCTCCGTCATACAAAAGGTGTGTATTTGACGTTTGAGAATTAATGATATTTATCGATATATTGCGTAGTTGTTAATCAGAAGGGAACTTCCGAAAGACTGGATACGAACCTGCATTTAATAATCCAAGAGCTCCATTACTCTTTCGGAAGGTTAAACTTCATCAAAGCCAAATATCCGCTTGATCTGAGGTTTCCCGACTGGTTATACAGCGCTCCCAAAATTACGAGGCATTTTATTTGTGCAGATTAGCAGACTGCCGCAAAGCACGAGCCTGCAGAGAAGAAGAATCATCGCCTGATTTCATTCTAACAAGTAAAATTTCAGAATCATTTTGAGTGACTGAGCTATGACTGTGTTTCCTATCATGAATGATTGATTGCTCGAACGAATTGAGAGGCACATAATCACGTAGATAGGAGGAAAAATTACAGTAGCGCCAGTGTGACAGGACTCTTTTGGATTGTTATATGATATATGTATTTTTTTTTTTTTTGTTTCATGAAAACCAACGAGAACGAGAGGTAACTAATCTGAAGAGAGATTCGGTGCCCATAGTAAAAGATTGCTGATACCAAGAAACGATTTCAGCTATTGGACAACACCGAGACTACAGAACAAGGCCAGAGACATCTAATTTTTTTTATCCTGTAGTTAAAATAGTTTGAAATAAATTTAGAAAGAACTTTTTTCCAGATAGTAGTTAGATTGTAGAACTGTATATTGTGTGATATTCGTATCTGGACATTGAACTTTATACCATCTGTGAAGTAATTTGAAAGTTAAGTGTGTCTACGACAGTAAATTTGAAACTGTATTTAGTGACTAGAACCTGATATTGACAGTTATTTAATGGTATTGACTAGAGCGGCATTTAAAATGTTATTGA
Source organism: Schistocerca cancellata (assembly GCF_023864275.1). Taxonomy (NCBI): domain Eukaryota; kingdom Metazoa; phylum Arthropoda; class Insecta; order Orthoptera; family Acrididae; genus Schistocerca; species Schistocerca cancellata. The sequence continues at coordinate 339,211,147 of NC_064628.1, forward strand.
ATCAGCAACGAGACGCGCAACAGCCTTCAGCTGTTTGCGCAGAAGCAGAGGCCACGGATAGCAATTCTGAGACTGTTGTGGCTAGCGGTAGCAATATAATTAATCCCGCTGGTTCTGAAAACATTCATACAACAGCTGATCAGAGTGTTGTTGACACATTAGTTGTTATTATGCAACAGTTGTCTATATTAGCCGAAGGCCAAGCGGAGGTAAAACGAGACTTATCCGTTATACAAAATGAACTCCAAAATCAATTAGCCGAAAATCAAACACAATTACAAAATCAGTTAAGAGCAACCTTTACCGAATTAGATCAGAGATTAAATACCCAGACACAGGAAATAAAAGAACAGGCAGTAAGGACCGAACAGAAGCTTATTGCTTAAATTGAGCAGGTCCGCCAACAATGCCAAGAAAACAATAGTAAATTAAAAGCGGAACTAACCGAATATGTATCCGTCAAAACTGACACGATACAAAAACAAGTAGAACTGTTTCCTCAAGTAATACAAGCTCAAGAGGACATACAATGTTCCGTAGCTATGATACCAGAAATTATAGAATCCGAAGATAATCCAAAGAAGCAATTTGACGAAGTGAAGGAAAAACAGACGACAGTGGAACATAGAATGAATGTACTTGCGGGAAAGTTTTCAGAAATGACATTAGAGCGGCAAAGTTTTCCTTCGGAAACCATAGAAGAAACTGTGAAAGTAGCTTTACAGTCAATTTCAGAGAGTTCCGAGGAGAATTTTTTCAACAAAGGGTTAAAGAAAGTTCGAGAACAACTTGGAGAAGAATTCTCGCGTTGGAAAGAAAATATCGAAAGATCACTAAATCTCTCGCAGGAGGATTTAGAAACAGCGAGAAGTAGGAAACAAAGTTCTCAATCTGTGCTTGACATTCCGTCCACGTCAAGATCCGATGTAGACAGAACTGGAACGTCACAAGTTAGATTCGATATAACGGAGAGCCACAGGGAAAAGTACGAACAGGATGATTTTTGGAATCGTAGTACCGTTGAGGAGAAGATGATCAAACAGAGACAATTTCATATCTTTAACCCTGACAAAAAGATTGTTCATCCTGTAGTCTTTATTCGAAGTTTCAGAGGTCTATTTCCACGATCTTGGACGGAATGGCAAAAGATTAGTTTTGTATCTGGATATATACAAGGATCAAGAGCATTGTGGGCATCCGAACAAACATCTTCTTGTAAATGTTACAAAGAATTTGAGCAGGCTTTTCTAGCAAAATATTGGTCTGCTGGAATACGTAAAGACTTAGGCAGGAAATATTATATCCTGAGCTTTTCTCATTTTCTAGAGAATCTCTAAAGAGATATTTTGAGAAATCCATTAATAAATCTTTGTATTGGGATGTACCGATTCCTTTGCCGGATATACTTAAGATACTCAAGTCCAGACTACCCACCAGTATAAGGAATCAGCTTTTATATATAAACGATAAGGATATAGACTCATTTATGACTACACTTGATCATATTGATATAATTGAGGAGGACAATAAAAGGGCAAGAGAAATGTCATATCAAAGAAGAGCAATAGAAGTGAATCCGAGCTGCAACTCGAATGGGAATGGCAGTAATGGTAGCAGTAACAATAATCATAACCAACTACACTCTCCGAGGAGACTTAGAAATGGACAAAATGCAAACAATAATTATTACCATGATGGAAACTTTAGTAATGGTGTAGCGACAGGCTATTTTAGGAACAATAGGAATTTTTATCGATATAATCCAATGTATGGCAACACAGGATAGTTCTACCAACACCAGCAGAACAACAACAATTATTACATGAATAAGGCAAGACAATATAGACAGAATTCACCACAACAACCGATAATCGCTGAAGTAGCTGAAGAGACAAATACCAATCGGACCAACAATCAGTCAAACTAAACATGACCGCAGCGTGCCCCGGAGGAGCGGTCAGGGGATCTGTTAGGGGCGAAACAGTAAAATTACAATTGTTAAGATATAATGATGGTGAGCTGTTGACTGAAGAGTTAACAAAGGATTTAATAACGTGTCATAATGACAGATCGAGTGTTCCGGTATCGGAAGTATTTGTTGAAATAGAGGAAGTTCCAACGAATGTGATATTAGACACCGCCGCTTCCGCCAAAGTCATCTCAAGCGCTCTTTTTCGGAGAATTATTAGGAAGGAGAAGGTACCAATTTTGCCGGTACAGAAGTGCAAAATCATCGGAGCTGTTGGAGCACGCTCTCCCAATGTCAAAATACAAACACAATTAGAGATGAAAATGGGAAATGTAGCAATAAAATGAACGTTCCTTGTAGTGGAGAAGTTATTAGTGGACTGTATTCTTGATATTGGGAGTATGCAGGAGTACGATTGTCAGATTGATTTTTTGGAAGGAATAGCTAAATTTAGATTAAATGGAGAAGAGAGAGCCCTGGCTTTAAATAGAAAGGAAACGGTGCATGAGAAATATTGTCGCGGTGCCTTAATTCAATTAATTGACACTACAAACGGTTGTTGGAAGGAGCTTTCAAAGAATTTGATCCAACAGGAGGACTTAAACCAAACAACAATGATAAAAGTTAGTGAATCAAATCAGCTTACCGGAGAACAAAGGCAGCAGCTTCATTATTTGTTAGAGGCATATGAAGAGATTTTTGACGAGAAACCAGGAATTATTAAAGGGTATATTTGTCACCTACAAGTGAAGCCACATCAGATGTACTGTTACACGCACAATCCGATCCCCTGGCGTTTAAAACAATCTGTTCAAAGGGAGATAAATAGAATGTTGGAATGGAACTTGATTGAGCCATCAACTAGTCCATATTGTTCTCCGCTCTTAGTCGTTCCAAAACCTGGAGGCAACGTAAGATTAGTTCTGGATGGGAGAGAGATTAATAAAATAATAGTACCAACAAATATTTAATAATCTGACACATACCTCAACTAACTTTACACCAACAGAGCTTATGTTTAGTCAGATTGAAAAGAACTTCTGGATAAACCATCTGCCAAAGTATAAAGACCAGAATTTAAAATGGGAGGAAAAGATTCGACTCGCACTTGTCAATTTAACTAAAAAGGCAATACAATGGAAATTGACATATGATAAACGGATTCACCGGATTCAGAAGTTTCATCTTGGAGAAAAGGTTTTATTGAGGCAACACATCCATTCCTCGAAACTGATGAAGAACATAAAGAAATGGAATCTTATTTATACCGGACCATATGTTATTGTAAATATACCAAATCCTGGATCATACTTGTTGGCATATCCCGAATCGAACAGAATAAAGGGATTATTTCCGCATAATGATATTAAGAAATTTTTTGAAGGATCGTAGATCTGTGATACCAAATATGGAGACGAATTCAGAGTGGAATTTGACTATGAATCGAATGTGTATATAAATATCAAGAATTTTATGTTGTCTAGAGGGTAAGAGACAGTGAGATTACTCCTGTGATATGTTAAGAGATGGTGAGATTACTCCTGTGATAGGTTAAGAGACAGTGAGATTACTCCTGTGATAATTCAGCACAAAATTTTAAGATAGGTAGAAGAAATTGTTAATTACTAGTGTTTTTAAGTGTGGACTATGAGCAGAAGCCATAGTGATATACAATGAAAGTGCCTCTACATTTCCTCAAGACACGGCACTTGTGTGAGAATTGCGTGTGAAACTTGTACAGTGCGGGATATGTAGGTAAATACGCTGTGTGTATGATGTGCGCTGTTCGCGGGAGAAAACAAATGAACTGTGAAATGGAGCAACAGTAGATAAGGTTACTGCTGCAAACAATTGAAGAAACTCTCTGGTTGCGCGAGAGAAAATTATTATAATTTTTAGATTTTTTCATTATGCCTTCTCTACCAGGAGAATTAATTTAAGAATTTTAATTAACATTTTAAGAATAGCAGTTTGTGTGTTTCATATTATGGACAAAATTGTTGAAATATATTTCCATAAATGTTCATGAGAGAATGAAGAAGATTCTGCGAGTGGATGATTTGTTAAATGAACATACGTCATCATTAATGATATTTATTTGCAGGTGGATCTATAAATCAATTAATTATAAGAATAATGAAAATTTTTCAGAGAATTTTTTTCTAGAAATTATTCTTTTTGTGGAGTCAGTGTCATATGCCTATGTTTAAAATTTTTCATCAGGTGTAAACTTAAATTTTATCCATAATTTCGTAATTGAAAGCAAACCTCGGGCAGATTCAATGCTGTACTTCCACCTGCACTATAACAAAACGAAGATTAGATTAAAAAATTTTTTTGAGAGGAATACATTCTATTTGAGCTACAACAAAATTTAAATGCCCACAGTCTATTTGGCAAGGTTTTGGACAATCAGCAGTAGTAACGCAAAACAACTTTGGTATTGAGGACTGCAAAAAAATTCGCGATTGTCAGGACTGATGGATGTTCCAGACTAGTACAGATGGAAGAATATAAGAATCCACTCCGATTTTGAGTTCAACGATGAAATATCGACTTCGTTGCCTTAATCCATTCTCTTCCAGGGATTTATTCAGTCAGAATCTTTTCTTATTCCACTTTAAACCTGTTCCATGTTCACGTCCCTGACCATCTGTTCCTGAGATCATCTTCCTGTTTCTGCGGAACATTACCAGCTTCTATCCTGTACCATAAGCCATCGCCTGTCCTCCGTGCCGCCTCCACCAAACGCTGTACGTCGCCTACCCGGTGTCCGTACCCAGTGTTCCTGTTCCATCGACTTCACAACGAGATCACCGACTACATCGTCGAAAGAAGAATTTTCAAAACAATATTTGGAGCACTATTATAAATTTTTTTGGCTATGAGGCACTTTTCCTTCGATCTAATCTATGGAGCTTCTATATATTTCAAAATTACTGGATTTAGGCTTTCCTATCTTCTTTAATACCTGAGCTGGGGTCTATTCTTCCGGGTTTTCCGGGGTTTCCCTATGAAGGCCAGTTCCCAAATGGGTAGACCTTTTTCGTAATTACACCAATGTACATATTCCCTGGTTATGTACTCGGGATGAAGGTATACCCCGGTACATGTGAAAGTTACAGCTTAGGTATTCTCGTAAGTTATTGTCTTAACATGTTACCCATACTCTCTATAGTAAACTTCTACTAATTCAAAATATTCCTCTTTTGAATAAACAACCCAACAAATTTTTTCTGTTAGCTCGCAAAGTGTAGTATCATTAACTTTGCTCGCTGCGAGGGGCAATTGTAATATGTCTTTATATTCGATGAATTATTCTGATACAACTCTATCCTTGAATGACGTTTACAAATTTTCTCTCTTCATACTCGCAGAATCCATGCGCAAAATAGTTTCATACAATAGCTATGCCATGAGCGCATAATTATTCTTTGTAGTACTCTCTCTGGTGGTTGTTAGAAAAAAAGCTTCCGAGATTGTCTTCGTGCCTATTAGCCTGAGCTTTGTTTTGAAGAACTGTAATCTGATTATTGAGATTTATCACAGAAGATAACTGATACGAACTGTACGATTAAAAAGGAAATGTATATAGATTGCTCCGTCATACAAAAGGTGTGTATTTGACAATTGAGAATTAATGATATTTATCGATATATTGCGTGGTTGTTAATCAGAAGGAAACTTCCGAAAGACTGGATACGAACCTGCATTTAATAATCCAAGAGCTCCATTACTTCTTCGGAAGGTTAAACTTCATCAAAGCCAAATATCCGCTTGATCTGAGGTTTCCCGACTGGTTATACAACGCTCCCAAAATTACGAGGCATTTTATTTGTACAGATTAGCAGACTGCCGCAAAGCACGAGCCTGCAGAGAAGAAGAATCATCGCCTGATTTCATTCTAACAAGTAAAATTTCAGAATCATTTTGAGTGACTGAGCTATGACTGTGTTTCCTATCATGAATGATTGATTGCTCGAACGAATTGAGAGCTACAAAATTACATAGATAGGAGGAACAATTACAAGTGGAAAATGGAACGAGGTAATTAATGCGAGAAACTGGTAAAATCCAGCACGAGCCAAAATCCAGTTCAGACTGAATGAAATACATTAGTGTTTGTGAACTAATCGATACAGTTACTTTAAGCAGTGTGAAAAACTGTGAAGGTGAAACTGTGATACGGACAGTGAAGTGCTAGTATTGAACGTTCAACAGCGGTGAAGACGCCAAACGCCAATATTACGCACGAAAAACTGTGTATTTGCTTATAAATGTGAACAGTTAACGTGAAGTGAGCCCACAGTCAATGTTTTTGGGGCAGACTGTAATTTCAGTGAGTACAATAATGCGAGATTGGAATGCGATGCGTGGACTGTTGCAAAACGGCGACCGCAGAAACGGCGAATGTTTGTGCTAAGCTCGTATTGAGACACTCACCAGTGCCTGCGAGTACGGCGAAAACATAAATAATTTTATCAAGGCAAAAACTGATGTGTAATGGGAACAGTGTCGCATCAAAACTGCATTCACGTATTCTGAAAGACAATGTTTGCTTGACACTCGGAAACTGGCGAAAACTTAACAACTGCAGCACTAATAAATGTTTCTTTCCCACTATCGTAACCATCTGCAGCGGGAGGCAAATATTACGTTGGTTGCATGTATGTTTCATATACTACGTCGTAGATGCGTAGCAGAGCTGACTCCTACCAACAAGCGCGGGGGCGGATATCATTGGTGGTGATATCATCCCACTCCGCCACGACCGGCCGAGACATGCGCATCGCCAACCGTGCAGCCGATCAGCTGATTCTGACGTTCCGCGACAGCGAGAAACACGCTGGCGTCGACCGGGCGTTGACCTCTCCGCAGCCGCCGCGAACGCCGAGCCCCGAACACACCAACCAGCGCCGTCGCGAGCTAAACGTCGCGGCGTAGATCATCAACGATACCGCAATCAATAACGACGATATATTAATTGTTATAATGACCTCATTTCTTTGCATAGTGCAACGAAAAATTGTTCGTATCGTATGCACATCCTGTACTCCAATGACATCCTAGAAAGAATTAAGTGAAAGTAACCAAAGCAGTTAGTCTGTCGCTCCGCCGAGGTTTTCCCCAGGTTTACCCTACGGCCGCACCAAATGGGAAGCGAACAGTTGACACCCATGGGCTTCAAGAATTACAGACTAACTCGTAACTGTATACCTTTGAACACTGCATAAGCTGCAAGCCCAAAATGAAGCAGCCAAAATGAATGTACCAATGTAACATGTCAGAACATAACTGTCAAACCAATTGTAGTCTATGTCCTTTTCTTTTGTACATGACTATATTCGTAACCAACTGTATATTATATTTTTATGTAAATAACTTCATCTGTATTACTTTGTGTGCAACAAACATTATTAAGTACAATGACTAAAACATACAATGTGACATATGTAGACTGTGAAAGAAAAATGTGTGTGTGAACACTGTGGACATGAAATAGGAAATATTTCTGTCAAAAAACACAAACATTATTTATGACAAAAAATTCGGCGGGCAATATAGCGTCTCCAGTGCCATAATAAGAAAAGACTTAAAAACAGTATTTTTAAAGAAGAGACATTTAAAAATTGAATAATATACATTTTTCTCATGTATCCGTATTACAATAATTTCTCTGTGTAAGTTTCGAGGGCAAAGAACTGTAACAAAATGATCTAAAAAGACGACAAGATTCGCTCTTTTGTTATTTTTTAGCCGTCTTCACTTTTTCTCTTGTGTTGGCTGTGTGTGGATGGACATCTTGCGAGTGCTGGCAAATGTAAGCATATTTGTACTAATTAAGCAGATAATATATTGATTTAATTTTATTGTGCACTTTTAATTTGTAAGAGGTGATCCCGATTTCATGTCCGCCTTCCTTTAAAGTAACCTGCTTTCGAGTAATTTACAGTTCAACAATCGCAGCGGCCGATGCAGCCAACGACACCATTACGTGGCGATATTAACTTATAAAAAATTAGCGGAAGCAAAAAACTCGCCCGCTATTAACATAATATACATTTTTCTCCACAGCCGCCCGACGCTGCAGAAAATACGTAGCTTTAAGATTCTTATTTTCAGTACAACAGCCGAGAGTCAGAGCCAGGACTCCGACTACAATGCAATGGTTGACGGAGGTAAGAAGGAATACTCTCGCGCGTGTGTGGGCCGCAATTGTAATTAATAACTAAAGATTTTTTGCTTTAAAGTGAACTGACTAGCCGAGGAAATTAATATGAAAAGTTTATTCCATTTTTCAACTTATATGTTCATGGTTTAAGATTAAGTGAGTCTAATGTTCATTAAAGTAAAAAAATAATTATACTGAAGATTAATGTTGTTAAAAAAAGGGAAAACTTCACAAAAGTATTTAATTGTAAATCAAAATAAAATGAAATATCATTTTTATTAAGGCCCACCACGTAAGTCGGCAACAATCAACATAATAATAATAATATATTAAACTACGACGGCCGACGGAAGCGAGATTGGCGCCGCAACTTTGGGGCCCGATCAATATGATTCTATTGTAATGAACGTAATTATGTATGTACCTAATGGCAATGGTCAATATATTGCAGTGCAATAAAGCGGCTGGGGTGGATGAAATTAAGTCGGAACTCATCAAATACAGTGGAATGCCAGGTCTTAAATGGCTACACAGGATAATTGAAATGGCGTGCGAGTCGGGACAGGTTCCATCAGACTGGAGGAAAGCAGTAATCACACCAATCTTTAAACATGGGAACAGAAAAATTGTAACAACTACAGAGGTATCTCTTTAATCAGCGTTATGGCTAAAATCTTCTCAGGTATTGTTGAAAGGAAAGTGCGAGTATTAGTTGACGACAAATTGGATGGAAATCAGTGTGGGTTTAGGCCTCTTAGAGGTTGTCAGGACCAGATCTTTAGCAAAATGGAGAAGTGTTACGAGTGGAACAGGGAATTGTATCTATGCTTTATAGATCTAGAAAAGGCATATAACCGGGTTCCTTGGAGGAATTTATTGTCTGTTCTACGAGATTATGGAATAGGAGGCAAACTTTTGCAAGCACTTAAACGTCTTTACATAGATAGTCAGGCAGCAGTTAGAGTTGACGGTAAATTGAGTTCATGGTTCAGAGTAGTTTCAGGGGTAAGACTAGGCTGCAACCAGTCTCCACTGTTGTTCACATTATTTATGGATCATATGTTGAAAACAATAGACTGGCTGGGTGAGATTAAGATATGTGAACACAAAGTAAGCAGTCTCGCATATGCGGATGACTTAGTTGTGATGGCAGATTCGATTGAAAGTTTGCAAAGTAATATTTCAGAGTTAAATCAGAAATGTAAGACCTATGGTACTGCAATTCTGATCAGATGAAGCGCCATCTGTCGAACATTTTTTGAACTTTTGTATTTTTTTGGTTCCAATAAAACCCCATGTCATTCCAAGCATGTGTGTCAATTTTTACCTCTCTATCTACATTATTCCGTGATTTATTCAGTTTTCAAATTTATACTGACTTTTTGATCACCCGGTATTTGCACTTCCTTCGAAAACGCGATGTTTGTATGCTGTAATCAGGAATTAATTTGTTTCGAAATTCAGGACATAACTGAGTATCAGTGCATATCAATACACTAATCAAAATGACCATATGTAGCTCAGAGGCGAATGCCAGTTAATGACAAAAACCTTTTTATACAGTAATGGCCACTGTAGTGAACAAAATATTCAGTCGTATACAATTGGTCTTTCCAGTGGCAGTGGTCTAATTGTAAGTCTAATTCATATTTTAATTAAGTTGTAACCTATAATTTTGTGTTATGTATTTAGGATTACTCGCATGTAACCACAAAAGATGCTATTTCATTCTGTATGAGCGTTGCAGCAAGAAACTGGCAGCGACGGCAGTCTTCGCATCCTAGAAAATAGTTAACGCCACCGGACATAATCACCACCATATTCGGCGCTAGAGGGATGCAGATTATGCCAAAAGTTTCAAGTTCTTGCTACGCTTATTTTTTATAACAATATATAAAGAATGAAAATGTAATTTGTGTTGAAAAATCTGTCAGTCAGTCATGCGATCTTGAAAGATCAAGAGCTGTGTTACGATGTTGTTGTTACGTTGTACAGCTCCATATACTGTGTGCGCAGTTAGCACTTTTGTGAAGTTGAAATCGATTGCAAGATATGAGTGCCCTGATTTATTTTGGAAATTTATGATGAGAACTTTTTGAAGAAGTGACATGACCCTTTCGGAAAATACTTTGCTAAAGACAAGATTCAATTTGTCGAACGCTAAAAAATTAAATTTATCTTTGGATTCTAAAAGTTTATACCGGTGAACAAATGGACTTTGCTAATATACTAGACGATCGAAAAAAATCTGAAGTGATGACTTGAGACCGAAATTTTCTTGAACTTGTTGTTGGTGCAGCATCTCATGCCCCAAATTCCTCTCGCCAATAATTATTCATTGTTCACATTTCCTCCCTCTTTAAAAAAAGATTCTGGCTAGAACAGCCAGAGACAGCGGTAATTTCTGTGCGAATTTTGTGTTTATGTGATTATATTATTGTGTGTGTGTGTGTGTGTAAGTGTGTGAGTGTGTGTGTGTGTGCTCTTTGCTTCCTTTCTGAAGAAGGCTTTGGCCGGTAACTTATGTGAACGTTCTTTTTATCGTGATTTCCTGCTACTCGGCGTGTGTGTTTATTCATTCCCTCATGAAGTTTTTTGTAAATAATCCACTGCACTTCAACAGGAACAATGATGAACATAGTTGCAATACCAGAAGAAAAGAAAGACATTATTACGCCGTATTAAAGTTGTCTGTAGCTAAACAGGGGTTCACAACGCTACAACCAAAGTTTTGATCGATTATTCAGCAAAAGTTTAGATCACTTACCCAGTGAAATACAATACCTGACAGACAACAAAGTAAAATTTGAAACTAAACTGAAAACGTTTCTCTTCGTAAACTCCTCCTATTCCGCAGAAGACTGTCTATTATTGTGATGTAGAAATGGTGATGGACAGGAATTACTTACTAACCTCTGTCTATCTTAAATTAATAAAGCAAAAATGTAATAAATGATCACCATGGAGGCATATTTACAAAAAAATTATCTGAACATATAGTATCTAGTTCCACATCGTTAGGAGTTATCACGCAAATGATACGTAGGACAAGCAACTATTTAACTATCACAAAGAATGATATAGACATAAATACTTTGAAAACGCCAAAATGAAGTTCTAAAGTAAACTGAAGCAGATGATCAATAATTATTATATGTTTGGTTATCCCTGAAAAACTGACAGAGTTACTGGCGATAAATATTCCGGGAAAATAAGAAAATAGGATGCTGCTGGAAAGGAGGCCCGTATTTTACACAGGCTACGGTATCATTACTAAAAACATGACTTACATACATGTTAAAGCAAGATATCCATTTTATAGAGTTTGAGGCCATTCCCTTAATCACATTTGTAGTGTTCCACAACGCTGAAACTAACAATTATATCGTTTTTTTACCCTGCAAAATTGCTGTTATCGGTTACACACAGAATGACGAATCATAGATAAAAATACAGAATGAGAAGATGTGTAAACTACAATGAAACTAATGCACTGAAAACCTCATAAAACAAGAATACTGTAGGTAATTTTTTTATTGCAGACGTGAACATTATAAATGTTATGTACACGAGTTGAAAGCCGCGCGTGATTAGCCGAGCGGTCTCAGGCGCTGCAGTCATGGACTGTGCGGCTGATCCCGGCGGAGGTTCGAGTCCTCCCTCGGGCATGGGTGTGTGTATTTGTCCTTAGGATAGTTTAGGTTAAGTAGCGCATAAGCTTAGGGACTGATGACCTTAGCAGTTATGTCCCATAAGATTTCACACACATTTGAACATTTGAACGAGTTGAAAGTTGAAAATGTAACAAACAAGAGGCAGTACCGGTAAGCAAACAAGCATTGTTTTCAAAGTTCCAACTTCATTTGCTGTCGATACCAATGCAATAATGGAATGAAACGGATTACGAAAGCGTGCTTTCCGCACCACTTCCTTCTATTCTTGATTTTCGAAATACATGAACAAAAAAGTAAGTTACATTAATGACGAAAAGTGTGTCGTATTACTAGAGCAAATAGGCATTTAAGAAGAGAAAATGTTCAAAATTACCTTCCTGGCACTATGTTATTCACGTAAGCATTGTAATTTTGAGTATTTAAAACAGTTGTTGCATGTGCACGACAGAAATAATGAACAAGAAGCAATCGTAAGCAGTAGTCTGCCGATTTCTGGGTTGTTTAAAATGGCTCAGGCCCCGTCCACTCTGGCTTCACAACAACGTACAGCGTAAATCTACAGTGCCCTCTCCTTTCTTTTCCTACCTCCACGATCGTAAAGAACACTACAATTAAACTTTTTCTCTGGGCCAGTGCAGCAACAGAAATTGGAACTAATCCAGTTGCAACTGATTTCGGAAATGATTTGAAGAAATAACACAAATTACCTGGTACACCACAGATTTAAGGCTACATTGAAGACGCGAAGCCGTACAATAACCTGTGAAAAATAAATTATCTTAGGATGTATGTGAGATACGATCTTCGTAGCTGACGAAGAGAATGTACGTCACCTTAGATACGTACTGCTGGGAAGATTACAAGGTTGTCACACATTAAGAAGGTCGTACCACTACACCATATTAACACGTGAAACAAATATTTAAATGAGACAGATTTTTGCAACTCTCTGGCGGTAGACACGCGCGCATGTAGCCCAAACGCATACAGTAATTTTTCCTTGATAATAAAATTACTGGTGTGGTAAATAGAAAATTTAAATAATGTTCTTGCACAAAGATACATCACAAGAAGTACATCCGAATGGTGCGATATGCACCCCTCTAAAAATTAATATTATACAAACAATATATAGAACATGAAAGCTATTTTGATGGAACATACACGCATAAATACGGGATCAGGAGTTTTTCGTTTTGTGTATGCTTGTTACGATCGTGGAAAAAAACCATTTATTTGAAACCGATAACAGAATGGAAGGTGCTACGATTGAGCAAGAGTAGGTCAGTTATCATACTGTACATATTTCATTTTATTAGTTTATTTTTGTTATAGGAGAGATGCTACGGATATAGATGCATGCATATTTGTTATTCGGTTGTGTCTACGTGATTAGTGGGCCTTAGTCCGGTGACAATAGTCGCACGTAAATAGTGGATGCAGCAATTCGGTTAACATACTCCGAGGTATATAAATCTGGATAGACTTAGTCTTTGTGTAAATCGACATTTCAAAACGACTAAAAACAGTGAAATGCCGGACAACTTAACAGTTCTACATCGACCAGAAGCGAACGGTCGTCCAATAATGGATGCTGTCTCGTGTTATGCCGGCGGGTCATTCTATCCAGAACGACTTTATCGTTAAAAGTGCCATGGGAAGCGACGGTATCACATAAACGTTATACCATTCCTCCTGCACATTTAATTTCCTTGCAGTTTCTCGTATCATATGATATGGGCAACTTCACAGACTGGCTTACTAACTACTGCATCTCATTTAGAAGCGTGGACGACTGTTTTTGGTACGTAGCCAACGGACACGCTGCCCATCCGAATATTCGTTGGTCGACGAACAGACCGTTGCAAGTATGGCACCTGTGCTACGGTTTTATCGTGCGTAGCTCTTAGCTATTAGCGCACTTGCAAAGTGGCTCTTCAAACGGGGCACTAGCAGCAACTGCCAGTTCACGTAAAAGTCTGTGACGGCATTTGAATACTCACATTAACATTGTACACTGTGTCCAAAAACAGGTAACTGAACTGACGCTGACTATGGTGCCTGCAAAGTGAGGGAGAGAAGTGGGTAGGGAAATCACAAGATTCTTTTCAGAGTCGGTCACTTTTCTTAATAAATACTTACGAACAACCATTAAACATGAAGGCCAGTATAACTATATTTCTATTTTTAGAATACGAAAGTGTAATTTGGTAGCTGATGATAATAAGTCGTCATTACAGAATACAGATTTGCTTTGAGTTGTACAAATGTGGCGCCAATGTTGAATAAAATTGTGCTCATAGTTAATGAACCGTGTCTCTAGTTTTGTCTTGTATAAAAGGTATGGGACTGCGGCTGGTCAAAGACTTGAAGAAAATAAATACCGAGAGCCATAGATTTATTAATTATTGTGTTGGACTAGCAGTTTCGGTGCTCGTTGGCACCATCTTCAGGCCCCAATACACGTAGTTTGATAATTCATCTAGACGTGGATGCCATTATAGCGATTGCTAATTTTAGATGGCTTCCTTAGATTTCTGAGACTAAAAACTTTCCAGTATATAAAGAATAACTACGACTCACAGTAATATTTTCACGAGTGAACATAACTATGTTTTACCATTAAAATGGAACAAACTAAAAGTGAACAAACTGATGTAAATATTTTAAATACCCAGACTCAGAAAATAATAAACGCTTAAGTACCGATACAAACAATCGGTATGGGACGTCATCAGAATGGCGACACCATTAATGACGATCCGGATTTAACGGAAAATATCAATTACGAAATTTTGCTAGATAATATTTCAATGTAGACATTGTGAACTAACACAATAGTCAACAATTCGAAGTATTTTTTTCCCAGAGCAGTTTAGAAAGAGCTATTGGAACGACAGAAAAATTCAGAGAGCCTAATGTCGCCCGAACGGAAAATGTTTATGAGCATCACAAACATTAGGCAAGATTGCTGAAGCTGATACGAACAGAGCAAAAGGATATGTTTGAAATTTTAAATAAAACACTCGACCAACAATTTACAAATGTTGAGCAAAAATTGGATCAGAAATTTCCATAAGTACTAGAACAACAACAACAGGAAACTGCAGCTGCATTAGATGAGCTAACGTCGAAAGGAGAAGATTTTAAAACTGCGCACGATGAATTAGCAGAACTGTGAGAGAAGTTCAGACAGAGATTTCTGAATGGCAGATAGTCTTAGAACATCTTCCTGACAAGACACAAAAACTGTCAGAGGAGGTCGGATTTATAAAGACTGAACTAAAGCGTGTTAGTACCGTTTTAAGCGACCGGGCAGGAGTAGGCTTATTTAACACTAACACCACAGTTACATAAAAATTTGTAATACAGCACAGAACTTACGTCGAGGAGATAGAAAAGTTGATGTCTGAGAAAGGAAAGAACATTGATGATGAAGTAGACATCGATAGCAAAACTGCAGTGCAAAAAAATTATTTGGAGCTGATCACTGATAGGTATTTTCGAATGAAGCAGATAAAGTTAACATAACAACCATGCCAGACGGTTTTTTAAGGCAGATGAGAGGGTAACTCTCCACCCTTCCAGATTCTCGACTTTAACGAAAGAACTTCCGACACACATAATCAACTGACGCCGTTAATGACGAAACAAACGAGTTACCGCACAACACCATACATATCAATTTTACGTACACTGGGAACAGATTATTAACTTTTGTCGATATTAGCTGATGAAACTCTTTTGAAACATAGACAATTTCAGGTGTTCACTACTGAATCGAAAAAAGTACACCCAGTCATATTCATAAGAGCATTTCGTAATGTGCTGACAATTAGCTGGTCTGGAAAACAAAAAATACTCTACATGGTGGGGTTTAGTCAAGTTGACGCCTTTATCTTTGCTGCAGGTATAGCAGACCAATTCGAACAGCCCTTTTCGGTCAAATTTTGGTCGACAGCCATTCAAGAACGATTACGGAAAGAAACATTTGAGCCACAACCGTTCAGTGACAAAAGGGGAGGATTAAGAAAATAATTTGAAAAATATATAAGCACAATAAGATATTTGAACAGACCTACATCCCATGTGAATGTACTGAAAATTTTGAAAGGTTAAATGCCACCTCATATTCGAGAAAAGTTAGTCACTATACCGGGGACTGATGTGGAATACTTTCTTTCCATATTTGACTCTACTGATCTGATTAACGAGAACAGCCGAGACCAAATGAATAACTCGGGTGTGCCGCCGAATTTCCAGTGTAAAGGTAATGCACAATACCAGATAAAAAAATAACAATGATCACGATTGGCAGCCGAATGTGCCGCCACAAGACAATAGGCACAGAGAGAATAATCACGAAAATAATCATTATCAGATAAAAGAAGATCGTGGATACAGTCCTCAGTGGCGACAATGACCCAGTCACGATAACACAAACCGGTACAACCTGCGGCAAGGCAGTATAGATAATAAGCGAAGAAATAATGAAACACATAATGAGTGTGGGCCAGTGTCGATTGTACCAAGGCACAGAAGAGAGTTTAGGCAAGTGGACCAAGGTTTCTGCAGCAACCAAGATACAAACTTGAGAAATACCGAACACGTGGTACACATCGTCGAGGTGGTTGATAACAGTATCGCCGTTCCACCATCACCAATGGAAAACAGCGATCGGTTGCAGAAAGCCCCCTGATTACGTCCGATAGAAGCAGGGGGGGGGGGGGGGGGGCGTATGGAATGAGGATATGATTTTTTAAGAGATGACCAGGATACAGATATGAGAGATGATGTGTATTCTGATGAGACTTGTAATGGTGGACAGGCAGATGAAGTGATGCAGACAATAATAAAGGCAAAAGTAGGTACACTTTAATTTTGATACGAGTTCTTCAGCGAATGTAATGTCAGTCATCATATTCAAATAAATCAAAAGAAATGTATATGTACCTACCATACCTGCACAGAATTCTAACAGCAGTGGGTATCAAATCTCAAGCAGTGAAAACACAAGAGCACATACCTATTAAGATAAATGATACTGCAATAATGTGTGACCTTCTTATAATCGAAAAAGTAATAGTCAACAGCATTCTGAGTGTGAAATCCTTTCGACAGTATGAAGTGAAAATAGACTTAGGTGTAAGTAACTGTCAATTTCAAGTCGAAGGTCATATAGTCTCTCTTGATTTAGTCAACCTGAGGACAAGTCAAGATACCAAGCAATATGAAGTAGATTTACAGTACATTTTCCAAGAGATATTTTTTGTAAATAAAATATATCGTAACCAATAGTCAGATACACCTACCGATGTGCGAATCATACATCATAAGGGGCATGTGTTTTCTAACCTATCTGTAACCCAAAGAAATGAGATAAGCAGCTACTTTCATAATATACAACAAATTTTAGAAATGTCCTGGTAGTATTAGAGTTATGAGTATAAGATGGAGGTTTGTCTCCATGAAATATTTCGTCACTCTTCGTACACAATACCATGGGCAAGAAAAGAAGTAGTACGTAAAGAAACATGGACAGTGATAAATTTGAAAGTATTTGAACTATCACAGTCACCATATTGCAGCCTCCTTCTGGCAATTGAGAACCTGAATGGCGACGTTCATCTAGTTTTAGATGCCAGTCAAATCTAAACGATCATTATCTCAGTTAGGGCAATGCTAGAAAATTTAGAACAGCAATTGCTACAATTTCACAATGTAAAGTACAACTACTTTAGATTTACATACTCATAGTGGTAGATAGCCCTCCACCCTGATAGCAGAAAGTATACAGCTTTTACTTGAGCATGTAGAAGTTACCAATCCCATGTACCTTCCTTCAGACAAAATGTCAGTGCACAAATATTCATGGCAGCCCTGGATACAGTCTTGAGCCCAGAGCTACTAAGTAGACTGACTGTGTATGTGGAGTACCTATTGATTGCCATCGCAGCATGGAAAGAACACCTGGAAATGCTGAGTGAAGTGTTAGAAAGATTCAAAGAGAACAATCTCTCAGTATTTACAAAAGTCTGAGTTTCGACATCAGAAAATAAAATTTTTGGGTCACATTATTTCCTCAGAAGGAATGGTACTAGACAAAGAAAAGATCAATGCAATAAAGAATTTACCAGGTCACCAAAATAAAAGGTAACTCATAACTCGTATGCAGTCCTGATTGTGGCGCTCACCTGCACGGCGCCAAACACGCATACGACCATCATTGGCACCAAGGCAGAAGCGACTCTCATCGCTGAAGATGACACGCCTCCATTCGTCCCTCCATTCACGCCTGTCGCTACACCACTGGAGGCGGGTTGCACGATGTTGGGGCGTGAGCGGAAGACGGCCTAACGGTGTGCGGGACCGTAGCCCAGCTTCATGGAGACGGTTGCGAATGGTCCTCGCCGATACCCCAGGAGCAACAGTGTCCCTAATTTGCTGGGAAGTGGCGGTGCGGTCCCCTACGGCACTGCGTAGGATCCTACGGTCTTGGCGTGCATCCGTGCGTCGCTGCGGTCCGGTCCCAGGTCGACGGGCACGTGCACCTTCCGCCGACCACTGGCGACAACATCGATGTACTGTGGAGACCTCACGCCCCACGTGTTGAACAATTCGGCTGTACGTCCACCCGGCCTCCCGCATGCCCACTATATGCCCTCGCTCAAAGTCCGTCAACTGCACATACGGTTCACGTCCACGCTGTCGCGGCATGCTACCAGTGTTAAAGACTGCGATGGAGCTCCGTATGCCACGGCAAACTGGCTGACACTGACGGCGGCGGTGCACAAATGCTGCGCAGCTAGCGCCATTCGACGGCCAACACCGCGGTTCCTGGTGTGTCCGCTGTGCCGTGCGTGTGATCATTGCTTGTACAGCCCTCTCGCAGTGTCCGGAGCAAGTATGGTGGGTCTGACACACCGGTGTCAATGTGTTCTTTTTTCCATTTCCAGGAGTGTATATATATATATATATATATATATATATATATATATATATATATATATATAATTGTAACTATGTCATAGTTGAAGCAAGTGTCAGCGGAGGCAATGCACACAGGAAAGCCATTAAGAAAAATTTGAGAATTTGTCCAGGTTTGAGAACTTTATCGAAAGGTGTATTGCTGTCATGGCTTAATGAAGCATAGTTAAACTTGGAGTTTATCAATTGAAGACATAAAGTCTGAATATGAGTCCGCGAAGATCTTATTTTTAGCACGTTTATTTTAACGATCTGAAGATGGCGACAAGCCGAAACCGGTTGTAAAGTGTAAATAAATCTATGTGATCAAGACGGACTTGTGAAAATAAAAGTGCTGAACTTGGAGTCTTTGTCCACATTTATGAATCATTGAAATTACTTCCCCATTTTCACTTTATGACACTGCAATCATTTGTTGTCATTCGGAGAAAGAAGTCTGATCACTGGTCACGCAGAGGAAGTACACACTGCAACCGGTGAGAGTGGTTCAGCTAGGCAGCAGGCAAGAGCGGGATGGAAGACAGTGGCAAGCGAGTGGTCAACAGCAGATCACTGCTCATGGACCTGTCAGTTTTAAACGGCTGGCGATTATGTGACGTAACGCGGGTCTACCCCATTCCTGTATGCGGCTTTAAGACAATTGTTACAAGCTCCCCCCCTCCCCGAGGTATGATTTGTGAGAGAGGAATGACTCACGCCAAAGCGTGCATAGGAACACAGGTAAGTGTGTCATTGATTTCATTACTCGTACATCGAACGTACACAGCGGGCCTTTAGTGAACTCAGCGATGGCGCCGCGCACCATGCGTGCATGTGTAAGCACCAGTGGCAATGCCGGAATCTACAGCGTTAGCGTCAGGTCGCCCAGCCTTGCGGACGTAATGCTACTATTCACGCCCGGGCTTAGTGGCCGTTGCGTGCGTTAGCT
Organism: Schistocerca cancellata; assembly: GCF_023864275.1. Classification (NCBI taxonomy): domain Eukaryota; kingdom Metazoa; phylum Arthropoda; class Insecta; order Orthoptera; family Acrididae; genus Schistocerca; species Schistocerca cancellata. Next base: position 339,230,877 of record NC_064628.1, read on the forward strand.
GCGCCCTATAGCCCGAACATGGCTCACTCAAGGGTGGCTCGAGGGCCTCATGTAGATCCCCGAAGGGAAGCAGCTGATCACCGTCGTTGTAGCGAGCCTTAGCAGGTCCATCCACCCCGCCCCCCCCCCCCCCCCAACCCCCCAGGGCAGCTCGTTCAGTGACTGCTGACAGCTCTGCTACCGGGAGGCTGCGAGTTCGCGCCCCGGCCTCGGCCCTGCGGACGGTAGCTTGCAGTCAGCAAGACGAAGTCACCCAGACAGCAAACGCTAGCAGGCCTCTCGCTCCTTGAGCCAGTGCAGCTCCAAGGTGCGCTGCGCCCCGCCACAGCTATGACGCGTCCCTGCAGCGGAGGTTGAAGGTAGCTTCAGCAGACCAGTTGGTCGCCGCTATCCACCACCAGAACGTCGTCGTGATTGGTATCCAACTTAAACAATCGTTATTCCCTCCGGTTCTAGACGCGGACAAAATGGCGACACGACTGCCCAATTTGAGCCTCTGTAATGTATGAAATCAATGACACATTCGCCTGTGTTTCTCTGCACGCTTTGGCGTGAGTCATTCCTTTCTCTCAAATCATACTTCGGGGGGAGGGAGGGGGGGAGTTTGTAACAATTGTCTTAAAGCCGCATACTGGAATGGGGTAGACCTGCATTACGTCACATAATCGCCAGCCGTTTCAAACTGACAGGTCCATGAGCAGTGATCTGCTGTTGACCACTCGCTTGCCACCGTCTTCCATCCCGCTCTTGCCTGCTGCCTAGCTGAAACACTCTCACCGGTTGCAGCGTGTACTTACTTTGCGTGACCCGTGATCAGACTTCTTTCTCCAAATGACAACAAATGACTGCCGTGTCATAAAGTGAAAATGGGGAAGTAACTTCAATGACTGATAAATGGGGACAAAGACTCCAAGTTTAGCACTTTTATTTTCACAAGTCCGTCTTGATCACATAGATTTCTTTACACTTTATAGCCGGTTTCGGCTTGTCGCCATCTTCAGATCGTTAAAATATTCTGATATAAATCATCGTCAAGTTAAACATGTGCGTCACATGTTTAGAAGGCAATGCTGATATTTTGCAAACCATTCTGCAAGGCTGCGGCCGAAGCGGGCAGAGGAAAGCTGACTTTATAATTACTAAATAGTACTCCACTTGTCCAGTGCAGAGGAATTACGTTAGAGGCGTAGAGAAAAGACGTGTACATCCTGCCATCCAGTGAGCCAATCGATCCCTTAATTGCTATCTTCCAGCAATAGGTGCGCGAAATTCACAAGAATTCTCTAAAGCCACGCCTGTACTTCTCTGTGGCGAGGCATACCTCCTTCCTTCTTAGAAAATTCGTCCTCAATCATTAACATCGTGCTCCTACTCAGCTACCTCACATCTGATAATATACATCCCCCGAATTCATCATACAGGATTTACGCTCACACTTTACTACTACTATGTATCCCTCATCATACCATTATATACTAATTAAGATCTTAAAACTATTTGTTTCCCCCACCACTGCCATTCAACCATTATACTGGTAATTGGTGTGTTGGCACGTCCACAGCCAGCGCCCTTTTGCATCATACCCAGAAATATAGTAGTCTACGCAAAAGCCTTCTAGAAACACGCCACAACCACTAGCCGATAGGCTCATGACTACACTTTGTACTCCGCCTCTTCCCGGACATTTTCTCCATGGAAATTCTTCCTTGCTGGGACTCCGTTAATCTGTCCAATGACAACAAAAGCTCCGGATTGAGTGTGTCATTTAAATAGGTTAAATTTTGAACGGGTAATACCCTCAGAGATCTTTCTCGCCGGTACAACATATTCGGCGACATTGTCATAACTGTTGAGCTTGTAAGCGTAGCTGGAAGACGAAATTACGTGTCGACATCATACGTCGTGCCATTAATAATCATTCCGCTTTAGAAATTTTTCCACCCCACCGGTCTGCCTCCTTGTCAGCAGTTCAAACATATAGTTTCCACGCGAATACCGAGTATAACTAATGTGTACCCACCCTTTGAAAGTACGTTCGTGTTGGAAAAAACTCCTTTCCACAACTCGTCCCATTTCGTTCCCTCAGAAACGAACTCGCTTCATATGTCTGCATATTCGTCCATACTCGGCCACTCGGACGGATCACAAATTACTCTATAAAAGAATTATCCCTATGGCAAAAAAATACATACTCCCTGATATACTAATCCAAAAAAGCCAAAAAATTACAATTACGTGCATCTTCAGGTTTTGGCGGTGCAAAGACTGTTCCATTAAGTTTCGGGTGTGCAGCCGCAAGAAATCTCCTTCTTCTTCTAATATTTCGGCTGTATAACGTTCAGCCATCTTCAGAGGGAGCCGCAAGACTGCCGCTCCAGTGTTTTTACCTGAGTTTGCGCAGAATGGCACTTGCCACAAATAACGTCAACGTGCCGATAGTGGTCCAGTAAAACATCCTCCAAACATCTCACATCCTCCGGTAAATCCTTTGAAAAGACAATTACATCATCGTGGTAGACTAAAAAAGTTTTTGGCTTTAATCCTCTCAACACCCCATCTAACAACCGCTCAAAGGTTGCCGGTGCGTTCTTTAGTCCAAATAGCATGCATTTCTAACGAAAATGCTCTGTTGGGACGGTAAACGCTGTTTATGGCCTATCTTCAGGCGCCTCCTCCAAGTGATGGCATTTGCTCCTGAAGTCCATAGTTGAAAAACCCAACACTCACCCACATTATCCAAAATTTCCGTGACGTTTGGAATTGGGTTATCATCCAAAATGCTTCGCGCGCTTACACATCTGCACTCACAACAGAAACTGTATTTCCGTGTCCCGTCCGCCGATTTCTTTGGCACAGTGTTCCAAGGACTATCACTCGATCCTATGATCACATCCCGTAGTTGATATTCAATAAATTCTACTACCAATGGTTGAAGCTGCTTTGCTATATGGTACGGCTTCCTATAAATTGGTGCACTAACCGCTGTCGGTACGAGATGTTGCGTCACCGGGGTTAACGGTGAGCCTCCATTCGCGTGAAATAAATCACTAAACCTCAAAAACAAGTTCTCCATAGCTTTTCGATCACTGTCCTCCAAAAGACCTATTTTCCCTCTTAACAATACCGTGTAGACGGTTTGCTTGTGGCTTTCCTCAAGGCTCGATTTATCGAAGTCTTCGTCTTCCGAGACTTCCAGAGTGGGCCAGCCGCGGTGGTTGAGCGGTTCTAGGCGCTTCAGTCCGGAACCGCGCTGCTGCTACGGTCGCAGGTTCGAATCCTGCCTCGGGCATGGGTGTGTGTGATGTCCTTAGGTTCTTCTTCTTCTTCTTCAGTAGCTCTACAGCCCTTGGTGAGACTTGGCTTCTTCAACAATCTTCCTCCACACTTCTCGGTTATTTGCTGCTCTTTTCCACCCCCAGACTCCCATATTGCTGATATCCATTATTACCTCATCGATCCATCTTCTTCTAGGTCTCCCTTTTCGCCTAACTGAATGGATCATACCTTTCATCATTTTCTTTGGAATTCTATCCTCTGCCATTCTCTCCAAGTGTCCTAGCCATCGTATTCGCTGTGATTTCACAAATTTTACTATGTCCCTGCCTTGTATTAACTCTTCTAATTCGGCATTGTAGCGTATTCTCCAGCCTTCTTCCTCCCTTATTGGCCCATAGATTTTGCGTAGTATTTTCCGCTCAATGCTTCTTAGAGCATTTTTATCGTGTTCTGTCAACGTCCATACCTCTGAGCCGTATGTGATAACTGGGCGGACTAGGGAATTATATATTAGCAGTTTAGTTTTTCTTGTAACAAGGCTATTTTTGAAGAACTGCATATTTGCAAAGTAAGCTCTGTTTCCTGCTTGTATTCTTTCCCTTATAGCCTTTCCAATACTGTTATCATTTGTTATTAGGGCTCCCAAGTAGTTAAAAGAGGACACTCCATTGAAGCATTTCCCATTGATGTTTAGGTTTTTAGGGGTTCTTCTGGCCTCAGATTGTGACATTACCATATATTTTGTTTTGTTTTCATTTACTATGAGGCCAATTTTTAAGGCTTCTGTTTCCACTGCTCGGTATGTTTCTAGGAGTGTATTGGTATTTCTTCCTACTATAGCAATGTCATCAGCGTATGCACATATCTGGCTAGTTTTCATAAATATGGTGCCTCTTTTGTTGATTTTATTTACTGCACTATGCAGGGCTATGTTGAATAGGACAGTGGAGAGACTATCCCCTTGCTTCACACCTTTATTAAAGTCAAAGCTATCACTTGTTCTGCTAAGGACCTTTACTTTTGCTCTTGTCTCTGTCATTGTCATTCTGATTAGTCTTATTAATTTAGCACATATACCAACTTCTTTCAGTACTCTATATAGTTCTTGCCGATTTATGCTGTCAAAGGCTTGATGAATAAGAAATGTAGATCTATATCGTATTCATAGAACTTTTCCATCATTTGCCTTATCACAAATATTTGATCAGTTGTTCCTCTGCCTGGTCGAAAGCCACACTGATATTCCCCTAGTATGCCTTCTGCACACTTCTGTATCCTTTCGTTTAATATACTTGTGAAGATCTTATAAGCTGTACTTAGGAGTGTTACACCTCTATAGTTTTTACATCCTGTTCTGTCCCCTTTCTTATAAATGGGGACTATTATTCCAATTTTCCAATTATCTGGCATAGTTTCTGTTTCTCATATATCTGATATTAATGTGTGCAGTTCCTTTATTACAGCCTCACCACCAGTTTTTATTAATCCAGCAATTATGCTGTCTTCCCCAGGGGCTCGATTGTTTTTTGACTTGTGCACAGCCTGGGAGACCTCTTGTAGTGTTGGCTTTCTTGCCTCATTGGTTTCATTGTCTACTTCCAGCTCCACTCTTCCCTCCTGTGCAGCTGTCTCTTCATCTTCTAGGCTGGTGCTTAGTGTATCTTTGAAATACTCTGCCCATCTATGTCCTTAGGTTAGTTAAGTTTAACTAGTTCTAAGTCTGGGGGACTGATGACCTCAGATGTTAAGTCCCATAGTGCTTAGAGCCATTTGAACTTTCAAAGTGGCTGTTATTGCACCCTTTGACCGGGTCACCTCCCCTCCGGCAAAGTTATCCAGACTAACCGGAGTCATCTGTTCGCCATTAGTGTCACTCAAATACGCTAAACTCCTGTGGTGAAACTATTCGAATTATCCAACTCTTCATTGCTTAAGAGCGGCTCAAGCACATATAATGTTTCTGTCGGCAAATCGGTATCCACTGAAACCCATACTGTCGTTCCCGTACCTTCTGGTATTTTATCCTGCCGATCGATCTTTACTGAAAACGCAAGCAGTTTATTTAGTCTCACCAGCATGATAGGTGAACCTTGTTGCCGCCTGTTGAAATAAGTCCCACTGAGTTCTATTGTGCGCTTCACAAGATCAGTCTTAGCGTGTTGTTTGTCGAGAAAGTCTAGCCATAGAATCACTGAATAACGTTCGCCTAAGCATGGCAACACCTCCAGGCATTCGCTGAACTTAGTTTTCTCTACCGAAAATTCCAGTTACCACCAACTCCACGCATACTATACTGTGGTAGCTCAATCTCCTCTTTCCCACGAGGTCCAGATGGATAACGGATACATTCGCACATGTGTCCACCAGAAATCTCTGTTTCCTGACGCCCACTAAGCTACATTCCGTCTGTGCACTAACCTGTGCCGTGTTACTGTCTATTGGGACTGCCTTCCAATCGTTGAAGCAATCGCGTTTGCGTTTAACGGCTGTTTCCCTTTCCGATGCTTTCCATCCTTCCTATCTCTACAATCAAACGTCTGGTGGCCCACTATGCATAGCACTCTGGCTGCTGTTTCGTTACATGCCGCTCTCGACAACATCTACTTCTACATCTACATCTACATTTATACTCCGCAAGACACCCACTTTACGTGCCACTGTCATTACCTCCCTTTCCTGTTCCAGTCGCGTATGGTTCGCGGGAAGAACGACTGTCTGAAAGCCTCCGTGCGCGCTCGAATCTCTCTAATTTTACATTCGTGATCTCCTCGGGAGGTGTAAGTAGGGGGAAGCAATATATTCGATACCTCATCCAGAAACGCACCCTCTCGAAACCTGGCGAGCAAGCTACACCGCGATGCAGAGCGCCTCTCTTGCAGAGTCTGCCACTTGAGTTTGTTAAACATCTCCGTAACGCTATCACGGTTACCAAATAACCCTGTGACGAAACGCGCCGCTCTTCTTTGGATCTTCTCTATCTCCTCCGTCAACCCGATCTGGCACGGATCCCGCACTGATGAGCAATACTCAAGTATAGGTCGAACGAGTGTTTTGCAAGCCACCTCCTTTGTTGATGGACTACATTTTCTAAGGATTCTCCCAATGAATCTCAATCTGGTACCCGTCTTACCAACAATTAATTTTATATGATCACTCCACTTCAAATCGTTCCGCACGCATACTCCCAGACATTTTGCAGAAGTAACTGCTAACAGTGTTTGTTCCGTTATCATATAATCATACAATAAAGGATCCTTCTTTCTATGTATTCGCAATACATTACATTTTTCTATGTTAAGGGCCAGTTGCCACTCCCTGCACCAAGTGCCTATCCGCTGCAGATCTTCCTGCATTTCGCTACAATTTTCTAATGCTGCAACTTCTCTGTATACTACAGCATCATCCGCGAAAAGCCGCATGGAACTTCCGACACTATCTACTAGGTCATTTATATATATTTTGAAAAGCAATGGTCCCATAACACTCCCCTGTGGCACGCCACAGGTTACTTTAACGTCTGTAGACGTCTCTCCATTGATAACAACATGCTGTTTTCTGTTTGCTAAAAACTCTTCAATCCAACCACACAGCTGGTCTCATATTCCGTAGCCTCTTACTTTGTTTATCAGGCGACAGTGCGGAACTGTATCGAACGCCTTCCGGAAGTCAAGAAAAATAGCATCTACCTGGGAGCCTGTGTCTAATATTTTCTGGGTTTCATGAACAAATAAAGCGAGTTGGGTCTCACACGATCGCTGTTTCCGGAATCCATGTTGATTCCTACATAATAGATTCTGCGTTTCCAAAAACGACATGATACTCGAGCAAAAAACATGTTCTAAAATTCTACAACAGATCGACGTCAGAGATATAGGTTTATAGTTTAGCGCATCTGCTCGACGACCCTTCTTGAAGACTGGGACTACCTGTGCTCTTTCCCAATCATTTGGAACCTTCCATTCGTGTAGAGACTTGCGGTACAGCACCTGACTACAGAAGCGAACACGCGATGCTCCACTCTCCGCTCTGTGGCCACCTCCACCTTCTCTACAAGTGTTGCGATCCTGAGAGCTGACTCTGGGTTCTCATCCGTACTCTCCACGACCTGACATTTGTGCGGGTGTAGCACTCCATCTTCAGTCCACGAGTGGCCCATCGGGACCATCCGACCGCCGTGTCATCGTCAGCGGAGGATGCGGATGGGAGGAGCGTGTGGTCAGCACACCGCTCTCCCGGTCGCTATAATGGTTTTCTGTGACTGGAGCCACTACTATTCGGTCGAGTAGCTCCTCAATTGGCATCACGAGGCTGAGTGCACCCCGAAAAATGGCAACAGGGCATGGTGGCCCGGATGGTTAAAGTGCTTGCCACGCCCGACAGCGCTTAACTTCGCTGATCTGACGGGAACCGGTGCATCCACTGCGGCATGGCCATTGCCTCGGAGGGTATACCACGTAAGGAAACATCCACCTCTGTATTTTCTGCATCTTATAAGCTTCTGCATTCTGGGTCTGTACACATGCCTTGCATTTAGCTTACGGATTGTATCCGAGAATGCTTTCACAGGCTCATTGCGCTCCGTCGACAACATACTTAATTTCTCCCGAAGAATCGCTCACTGCTCTGCTTTTGCTACCTCTGCTACCACTCTCGCAATACATGTGCTTTACTCAATATCTCATGGTAGACAACACACGCTTTGGCATCCCCCACCAATCGCATATTAACAACATACAGTGTTACTTCATCCAACTACCCATGCGCTCCTGCAGCGTCCCTAATATCCTAAATGAAAACTGTCACGTCCTCCGTTGCCTTGCTCGAGTCGGGATTAATCAGTGTGATCACTGCCGGTTCATATGAAACACAAAGCACACTCAGTCCAGACTTACTCCACCATGACTCTGCCACTGATTATGACTCTTATTGCGAGCCTCTAACTCACGATTAAGTTCGAAATTTCTCTACTTCGTGCTCTCACATTGGTCTGTTAAAGCTCTCACTTTCTGAGTTAAAGCAGAAACTGCATCTGCGGTAGTAGCACATGTTTGCACTATTTTGCATACCTTAGTTTCATCTTAATTCAAATAATTTTTCAAATAAAGAAAAACACAAACTTTCATTTAACCCTATACAAAAAATTTAAACACAAACTAATTCCAGAGGCGGATCATCGTCCACCTACACTCAGTACAATTACCAGACAGATGACCAGTACACCTACAAACAGAACAATCATCCGGTAGAGCTCTGGTACACGTCGACTCGTGCCCATTCAAATTACAAAATGAACACTTCACTGGCACTAAATTATCACTCTGGTACACGTCGACTCGTGCCCATTCAAATTACAAAATGAACACTTCACTGGCACTAAATTATCACGTCCACCGTTACCTCTAAAAAGCGATACGTCCACGGGTTCCTGTGGCTTCACAAAAGTAACTCTAAACATCGTGTACCCTTGCTCATACAACTAACTCCAACAATGGGAGCAAACATTAAAAATAATATAAATAAAACTTAGACTCACCGCACCACATTGTGCTGAGGTGGTACCTACGTCGAGTGACACTGCCTCACTCACCACCCACCAAAACGAACACCCTCACCAGAACGTAATGTTGGAGGTGGACGGACACTTTCCGACTCAATATATTGTCTTGAAAAGCGAAACGACCACTTCCTGATACCAGGTTGTTAAAACTTCCCTAGCTCAGGGGTTTTGGTATGTCACAACAACCGAGAGGTGTGGTTTGAGAGAGAGGAGAGACTCTCGCCAAAGCGCGCAGAGAAAAACAGCCAAGTGTGTCACTGACTTTATTACATCGAAGGTACACTGCTGGCCTCTGCTGAACTCGGCGATGGAGCCACGCACCGTGCGTGGTGGTCAGCGTCAGTGCCAAAGCCGGTATCTGCAGATTCGGCGCCCGGTCGCCCAGCCTTTGGGACGTAGTTCTCCTACTCACGCCACAGCTAAGTGGCCACTGCGTGCGTTAGCTGCACCCTACAGCCCCGAACATGGCTGACTGCTCCCTCAAGCGTGACTCGAGGACCTCGAGGACCCCGAAGGGAAGCAGCCGACCGCCATCGTTGTAGCGAGCCTCGGCAGCTCTGACCATCCCCCCAGGACAGCTCATTCAGTGACCACAGACAGCTCGGCTACCGGGAGGCTGCGAGTTTGTTCCCCAGCCTCGCCTCTGCAGATGGCAGCTTGCAGTCCGCAAGACGGTATCACTCAGGGAGGCCTCTCGCTCCTCACGCCGGTGCAGCTCCAAGGTGCGGTGCGCCTCACCACAGCTATGACGTGTCCCTGCGGCGGAGGTTACAGGTAGCTTCTCCGGGCCGGCTGGCCACCGATATCCATCACCAGAAGGTCGTCGTGGTTGGCTTGCAACTTCAGCAAGCGTCGTTCTCTCCGGTTCTAGACTAGGACAGAATGACGTCATGACTGCCAGATTTCAGCCTCTGGGCTCGTTTATTTACACGTCTTTTCCCTTACGCTTCTGACGTAGTTCCTTTGGAGCGGACAAGTGGAGCGTTCTCTAATCATTTCAACGTCAGCCTTCCTCAGCCCGCTTCACTAGGTGCCGGTGTAACTGGAGTTTATCTATCATCTCCGTAGCGCTTTCGCGATTACTAAATGATCCTGTAACGAAGCGCGCTGCTCTCCGTTGGATCTTCTCTATCTCTACTATCAACCCTGTCTGGTACGGATCCCACACTGCTGAGCAGTATTCAAGCAGTGGGCGAACAAGCGTACTGTAACCTACTTCCTTTGTTTTCGGATTGCATTTCCTTAGGATTCTTCCAATGAATCTCAGTCTGGCATCTGCTTTACCGACGATCAACTTTATATGATCATTCCATTTTAAATCACTCCTACTCCCAGATGGCAACGGCCTTGCCGCAGTGGATACATCGGTTCCCGTCAGATCACCGAAGTTAAGCGCTGTCTGGAGTGGTCGGCATTTGGATGGATGACCATCCAGGCCGCCATGCGCTGTTGCCTTTTTTTCGGGGTTCACTCAGCCTCGTGATGCCAATTGAGGAGCTACTCGACCGAATAGTAGCGGCTTAGGTCAAGAATACCATCACAACGACCGGGAGAGCAGCGTGCTGACCCCACGCCCCTCCTATCCGCATCCTCCACTGAGGATGACACGGTGGTCGGATGGTCCCGGTAGGCCACTCGTGGCCTGAAGACGGAGTGAGTGCCTACACTCAAATAATTTATGGAATTAACTGCTTCCAGTTGCTGACTTTCTATATTGTAGCTAAATGATAAAGGATCTTTCTTTCTATGTATTCGCAGCACATTAAACTTGTCTACATTGGGATTCAATTGCCATTCCACGCACCATGCGTCTATTCGTTGCAGATCCTCCTGCAATTCAGAACAATTTTCCATTGTTACAACCTCTCGATATACTACAGCATCACCCGCAAAAAGCCTCAGTGAACTTCAGATGTCATCCACAAGGTCATTTATATATACAGTGAATAGCAACGGTCCTACCACAGTCCCCTGTGGCACACCTGAAATCACTCTTACCTCGGAAGACTTCTCTCCATTGAGAATGACATGCTGCGTTCTGTTCTCTAGGAACTCTTCAATTCAGTCACACAACTGGTCTGATAGTCCATATGCTCTTACTTTGTTCATTAAACGACTGTGGGGAACTGTATCAAACGCCTTGCGGAAGTCAAGAAACACGGCATCTACCTGGGAAACCGTGTCTATGGCCCTCTGAGTCTCGTGGACGAATAGCGCGAGCTGGGTTTCACACGATCGTCTTTTTAGAAAGTCATGCTGATTCCTACAGAGTAGATTTCTAGTCTCCAGAAAAGTCATTATACTCGAACATAATACGTATTCCAAAATTCAACAATTAATCGTGGTTAGAGATATAGGTCTATAGTTCTGCACGTCTGTTCGACGTCCTTTCTTGAAAACGGGGATGACCTGTGCCCTTTTCCAATCTATTGGAACGCTATGTTTCTCTAGAGACCTACGGTACACCGCTGCAAGAAGGGGAGCAAGTTCCTTCGCGTACTCTGTGTAAAATCGAGCTGGTATCCCATCATGTCCAGAGGCCTTTCCTCTTTTGAGCGATTTTAATTGTTTTTCTATCCCTCTGTCATCTGCTTCTATATCTACCATTTTGTCATCTGTGAGACAATCTAGAGAAGGAACTACAGTGCAGTCTTCCTCTGTGAAACAACTTTGGAAAAAGACATTTAGTATTTCGGCCTTTAGTCTGTCATCCTCTGTTTCAGTACCATTTTGGTCACAGAGTGTCTGGATATATTGTTTTGATCCACCTACCGCTTTGACATAAGACCAAACTTTCTTAGGATTTTCTGCCAAGTCAGTACATAGAACTTTACTTTCGAACTCGTTGAACGCCTTTCGCATAGCCCTCCTCACACTACATTTCGCTTCGTGTAATTTTTGTTTGTCTGCAAGGCTTTGGCTATGTTTATGTTTGCTTTGAAGTTCCGTTTGCTTCCGCAGCAGTTTTATAACTCGGTTGTTGTACCACGGTGACTCTTTTCCATCTCTTACAATCTTTCTTGGCACATACTCATCTAATGCATATCGTACGATGACTCTGAACTTTGTCCATCTGTATTTGAAATAAAACTTTTGTGTTGAGCCGGAAAGTACTCTGAAATCTGCTTTTTGTCACTTTTGCTAAACATAAAACTCTTCCTACCTTTTTTTAATATTTCTATTTACAGGTGAAATCATCGGTGCAGTAACCGCTTTATGTTCGCTGATTCCCTGTTCTGCGTTAACTGTTTCAAATATTTCGGGTCTGTTTGTCACCAGAAGGTCTAGTATGTTATCGCCACGAGTCGGTTTTCTGTTTAACTGTTCAGGGACGTTTTCAGATAATGCACTTAAAAAAATTTCACTGGATAATTTGTCCCTGCCACCAGTTATAAACGTTTGAGTCTCCCAGTCTATATCTGGTAAATTAAAATATCCATCCGGGAAATATACTCGAAATATTTTCCAAATTTTCCTTCAGGTGTTCTGCCACAACAGCTGCTGAGCCAGGGGGCCTATAGAGACATCCAGTCATCATGTTTGAACCTGCTTTAACCGTGACCTTTACCCAAATTATTACCTGCAATCCTTGAAGGTGCGGACACTCTCAAGGGGTTATTCTGTTCGAAATCTCCTCTCATGACTCGATGACCAACCCTGAGGAAATTGAAGAAACGACTTCCGTGTGTTCGTCGGCACAAAAAAGGAAACGGTTTTCTTCCTCTACACGACACCGCAAGGTCTCACATGAGTCTGTGCACACTAGAGAAGTTCCCAAAACTTCATTGGACCGTTCTTCCTCATCCACCCTACAGCCCGGATCTCGCACCTTCCGACTTCCATATGTTTGGCTCGACGAAGGATGCACTCCACGGGAAAAAGAACGCGGGTCATGAGGTGGTAGCTGATGCAGTAAGATATTGGCTGCTCCAACACACGACCACTAGAGTAGTACCATGTGAGCAGACAGCCCCTCCTAGTAAGGTAGCGTAAGGCCATCACTCTGAGCGGAGATTATGTTGACAAAGAGGGTTTTGTAGCAAAAAGGTTGGGGAATATTATGGTGTATTTTTGAATCCTGAATAAAAACAACCTGCTTTCAGGAAGAAAATGTGTTGCTTTACTTATAGAAGGCACCTCGTATGTTCTAAAGGAGAGGCTCCACTCTACGACGTTATACGTGATGACCGAATTGGTTCTGCTGTTATCGAATTGTCAGCAGTCGTCATATGTGCTACATTTACTTGGCGAATTTGTTATAGCGTCTTACACCTGCTAGGTGAGGTTGCGTCTTACCTAGTGTCTCTAACATAACATTATGAATGCAGTTCGGTCTGGATTCTTCTAAAGATTTTCTGCTGAGCTGGCTCACCGAGCGAGATGGCGCAGTGGCTAGCACACTGGACTCGCATTCGGGAGGACGACGGTTCAATCCCGCGTCCGGCCATCCTGATTTCGGTTTACTGTGATTTCCCTAAATCGCTCCAGGTAAATGCCGGGATGGTTCCTTTGAAAGGGCACGGCCGACTTCCTTCCGTAATCTGATGAGACCGATGACCTCTCTGTCTGGTCTACTCCCCCAGACAGCCCAACCCCAACAAAAGAAAGCCGGCTGCGGTGGCCGAGTGGTTCTAGGCGCTTCAGTCCGGAACCGCGCTGCTGCTACTGTCGCAGGTTCGAATCCTGCCTCGGGCATGGATGTTTGTGATGTCCTTAGGTTAGTTAGGTTTAAGTAGTTCTAAGTCTAGGGGACTGATGACCTCAGATGTTAAGTCCCATAGTGCTCAGGGCCATTTGAACCATTTGAGCTGGCTCGGAATGTCGCTCACTGTCTTCCTGACCGAGTAAGAGCGTTGAAATGTTTACGCTTCCCAGCTGGTGGCTGATGACACTCCCGCGTGATCGAGCAACGCTGGCTGTTCGAACCTAAAAAGTGTTACTCTCCTGTTTCCTTACTAATTTTGTGTGTTATAATAAATTAGAAGCATTTGAAATGTGGTACTGTAAAGGAATGTTAATGAAAGGTAGACATAGAGGAACCTATGGAAGACCATGACCAGAAAACTGGACAGGTTGGAGGGACATCTGCTGTGACATCGTCTAATAGTTAATTTATCGGTGTGGCAGCAGGACAAAGTGTGAGATAGAAAAAGACGATAATATCCAAAACCAGTAATAGAAAGTATTGCAGAGGGGAAGGTAATCGAAAAACGGGATAAGGTGCAGTACGTCACTGATCCTGTCGAATGGCTAATTACCGGAATATTTAGTTGGTGGGCTGAAGAATAGGAACACATGAGGAACTTCAATGTGCGGTCACATCTCATATGGTTGAGAAGTGTGGGAATCAACATCACATCGAAGACAGTAAATTCCTTTGGCAGGTATATCCTGCGGTTATTTTCTACACAAATTACGGAGCAGCAAACTTACTTCAACGCATATTACTGAGTAGTTATGATACGTGTTTAAAATATGGCGTAATTAATGATGTTAGTAGGATATACAATACACGCCTTACACGGCTAACAATTATCATAGCTTCATCCAGATCAGCACAGACACTGTCAGAGCCTCTGTTCAATCTACCGCCTTTCCAGTCCCCTGTTATTCATCGACGGCTCTAATAGTTCTGTCTGAACAGTACAGCAGAAAGACTCGTTATGAACTAACCAGACTATTACCACTTCATACAAAGGGACATAGACACTGCCTCGGACTATTTTTGATCCAAGTTTCCTAAACTCTTTGAGAAACTGCACTCCATTCCAACTTCAGACATAGAGAGAGTCGGCGAAGTCGCATTCGGGAGGACGACGGTTCAGATCTGCGTCCGGCCATCCTGATTTACGTTTTCTGTGATTTCCCTAATTCGCTTCAGGTAAATTTCGGGATGGTTCCTTTCCGTCGCCCTCTTCCCTAATCCGAGCTTGCGCTCCGTCTCTGATATCCTCGTCGTCGTCGGGACATTAAACACTAATCTCTTCCTCCTCCTCCTCCTCCAGCTTTACAAGACAGTTGACTGTACATTTTGCATCAAAGTAACTACTTCTTTCACATAATTGTTTAGCCTCAGCCCAACGTACATCCCTTCCCCCCTCACGTGCTCTCCATATTGTCTAGAGAGCTTTACAGCCTCTCTTAAAAGTTACTGTCATTTCCGTACTCTCTTATGTCATCATACTTCCTATTTTTGGAGATAATGAAAACAGTAAAAAAAAGCACTATGGTAATTAATATCATATTATTCAGACTTTATTATTATTATTATTATTGTTATTATTGGCATTATTATTAGTCACTTTTGTTACTTACTTTGGCAAATACAGAGGGGTCAAAAATATGTATCCACTGTTCAAAAGTCCATAACTTGCAAACTAATTGACGGAGTTGTCTCATTTTTGGTGAAACTGTAGCTTTAAGTACAACTTAAAGATATCACTGTAGGTGTTTGAAATGGTCACCATTAACATCCACACACAAACGGTACCGCCGAACTGCAGCACGAACTACTGACTACAACGTGTTCAGTTGGATATTTGCACACAT
The DNA here is from genome assembly GCF_023864275.1 of Schistocerca cancellata. Taxonomy (NCBI): domain Eukaryota; kingdom Metazoa; phylum Arthropoda; class Insecta; order Orthoptera; family Acrididae; genus Schistocerca; species Schistocerca cancellata. Next base: position 339,246,259 of record NC_064628.1, read on the forward strand.
TAATGTACGATGGATTCTCGAAGTTCATCCAATGTGCGTGGCTTTTGTTGGTAAATGACGTCCTTTAGTGTTCCCCACAGGTAAAAGTCCAGAGGAGTTAGGTCTGGGCAACGTGGTGGATACTCCACAGCACCTCTACGGCTTATCCATTTTCCTCGTAGATTTCGACGAGATACGCCCTAACACGATTTTGGTAGTGGGCTGGGGCACCATCTTGTTGAAAGTAAATTTTTCCGTCTCCATGCAAGTCTCGGATGGCAGGTAAAATGGATGTCTGAAGCTTCTGAAGGTACACCTTACTGGTAACTGTGCCGTCAAAGAAGAATGGCCCAACCAAGCCCTGGTAAGATAACCCACACCACACATTTACTCCTGGCAAATTCATGGCTTTGTCTATATGGTCGTTCGGATTTTCGGCGGACCAGTAGATGCAACTGTGGCGATTTACTGTACCATTCAGTTTAAACTGTGCCGCATCAGACCACACAATCATCTCTGCAAACTCTTCATCGTTGCGCACCATGTTAGTAAACCACTCGCAGTACTCCATTCTACGATCTGGGTCGTCCTCGTTCATTGCGTGTAGTAATCGTGGGATGTAACACTTCCACTTTACTGTCTTCAAAATTTGCCGAACACTTGAGCGACTCACTCCAGTTTCACGGGCACACTGTCTCACAGACTTCTGTGGTGAGCGAGTGAATTGTTATAACACACGACGGGAATTAGCTGGACTTGTTACTACTGCAGGTCGTCCAGATCGTTGTTTGTGTACATCTGTAACACAGCCTTCGGCTTAAAATTTCTCTCGAATGCGACGAATAGTTAAACGTTTGATACTCATTTCGTCATTGCCGTTGAACCTCATTAATGTTTTCGTACTTAAAACACCACTTCAAAACTGCCTTCCTTTCATCGAATGTAAGCCTTGCACCAACCATGTTTACTCGAGTAACTAGGTGGAACTAAGAACATAACACTGACTATCTGGCGACTGTCATCTGACAAAACAAAATAACGCAGTACAACGCTTGTGTGGTGATTGCCGGAACTACAAACTATTACACTACCAAAGATGAGACAATCCGTCAATTAGTTTGCCAGTTATGAACTTTTAAACAGTAGATAATTTTTTGGACCCCTCTGTATATTTACTCCCATTATAGCAGAGATCCAACAGCGGACAGAAATTGAAAAGATTGCTCCGCAGTATTTAGTAAGAAATTTTTTTTATGAAAAGTTTCTGGTCTGATGTAACAGAGATCCTGAACGCCTTAATCTGGCCTGTCTAAATAGAACAATAAACAATCTAGATACGGAAACTTCTACTTCACATCCTCATTGTTACAGAATGACTATTATTTATACCATGATTTTGGCTGTTAGCCATTTTCAAGTAGAGACGGCAATATTCCTGAATTTGCACGGTCACCCATTGTGAGTGTATACAAATGTACCGACAAAGGTTGTATAAACGTAAGAATGTAGCAGCAGGCATTTGAAAATGACTAACAGCCGAATCAGCTGACCGTGTTATAAATAATAGTTATGCTCTAACATTGAGAACGTGAAAAGGAATTATCATTCAATAAATTCGTTGCTGTGGTAATGTATAATAGGTGAGCAATAAAAAACGCTGTATTACTTTTTTATTCTTCTCAGTGCCTACCAAAACGAGTTTGATGTCCGAACTCTGTTGACTTGAATAGCAATTCATTCTTGGACCCATCCCCATATATCTTCACCAGCCGGATATTTATGTGAATTTTATTTCTTCGAATGTGTGCGCCATTCTGTCGGATTGCATTGTTACTGCACCGACAATGTTTCCCATTCCTGCTCTTTTGGCACCAACGTTTTTCACTCGGTGCGACCGCGTGGAGCTCGGCTGGGAGCCATAGTACACCGTCGCCATGAGTTACGTTCCGTGCGTAGACAAATGTAGAGTACCGTGCGTTGGAAGCTGGTCGCGGGGAATCTTTTACCTCCTCGGCGATTCCAAAATGAATTGGAAAGGAAATTTGCCCCAGGCTGGCGACGATTTATCGCCTCCCACGGCGGCCCCTGGCTTCAAGAGAGATCTGTGTGTGTGTGTGTGTGTGTGTGTGTGTGAGAGAGCGTGTCTGTGAGTGCTGGGAAACGGCAAACGGCACGGCAGGTCCCGGGGTACACCAACTTGTGCCCCCAAGAGCGAGAGAGAGAGAGAGAGAGAGAGAGAGAGAGAGAGAGAGGAGGATACAGCGATGGGTGGACCGGGGAAGGCGTTGATTCGATCGACAGCTAGACCATAAGGGTGTGGAGGGTGGGGAAGTTGTGCTATCGACTCATCGATCGCATTCGCCAGAATGTGCCTAGCTCGTTATGAGCAACGGATTACGGTACAGGGCGGCTGCCGTAAAAGCGAATGGCCAGCGCGGTGACGGACTGAAGTAAAAAAAAGTCACGCGTCCGGCCGGAAGCAGAACGAGAATGGAGAAGCGGGGAAGAGGCGAGAGCGCGCATGGCGCACGACATAAAACGGACCCTCGCGGCCGTGGAATGTAATGACCGGCGAGAGGGCGCCAGAGGTAGCACCTGCTAGAAATGTGCTCTATACGTGTGGTTGTTCGCGGAAGGTGCGAAGAACTTCGGAAGAAGTATTCGGAGCGTTGTCGCGGAATAGGCCCTTACGTTTTAAAGTTGATGTCGTAATGGAGCGATATTACTGGTAAGTGAAGAATCAAATAGATTCTTAGTCAACAGCCGTGAATTCAAATAGGAATCACTGCAAGGAAGGGGATGTTCTTTTCGCGGAGCACTTCTGAGGAAATTTAGAGAACTGGCATTTGAGGCTAACTGCCTCCCACTGCTGCCAACGTACATTTCTCTTAAGGATCATGAACATAAGGTTAGAGAGGTTAGGGTAGCTACGTGGCCAAATAGATACTCGTTTTCCCTCACTTTGTCTGCAAGTGGAATAGATAAAGAAATTACTAGCAGAATTACAGCGTACCCTCCGCCACGCAACATGCGGTGGCTTGTGCAGAATGTACCGGGTGATCAGAAAGTCAGTATAAATCTGAAAACTTAATAAAACACGGAATAATGTAGATACAGAGGTAAAAATTAACACATATGCTTGGAATGACACGGGGTTTTATTAGAACAAAAAAAACAAAGTTCACAAAATGTCCGACAGATGGAACTGGACAGCAAAACGTCAGTGACTGCGCATGACAACCGTGTATAAAAGGAGCTGTAATGAGACAGAGAATCAGATGCGCCAGCAGTCGGAGCATGTTGACGTTACCTGAAAAGGTGCTTTTAGTGAAGCTGCATTATCAGAATGGGGAATGTGCTAGTTCAGCGTTACGATCCTATCGCCATAGGAAGGGGATTCTAACGGGTAAGCCGGCCGAAGTGGCCGTGTGGTTCTAGGCGCTGCAGTCTGGAACCGCGAGACCGCTACGGTGGCAGGTTCGAATCCTGCCTCGGGCATGGATGTGTGTGATGTCCTTAGGTTAGTTAGGTTTAACTAGTTCTAAGTTCTAGGGGACTAATGACCTCAGAAGTTGAGTCCCATAGTGCTCAGAGCCATCATCTAACGGGTAAAGGTCCGTTGACAAATGCAGCTGTGGCGAGAATGATTTCGACGTTCGAAGCCACGGGTTGTTTTGACGATAGACCCCTTTGTGGCCGACCGAGCACAAGGCGTAATGCTGCTGAGACAGTTCAGGAAGAAATGGAGAGTGTAGCGGGTTCGTCTATGCACGGGGAAGTCAGCGCTCGTGCAGTCGCACGTTGCACCGGCATTCCATACACTACTGTTTCGTTGGCACTTAGGTTACCCTCCGATGCTATCCGTACAAAATCCATCGGCATCATTAGCTGTTACCTGGTGATTTAGTGAAGCGGAGGGCATTTGCGGTGTGGGCGTTTCAAAAGGTAGCGGAAGATGACGATTGGTTGAGTAACGTATTGTGGACCGACGAAGCTCATTTCACGCTCCGAGGGCCTGTCAACGCCCACAACTGCAGAATTTGGGCTACCAAAAATACTAGAACTGTCGTGGAAACTCCATTGCACGACGAGAAAGTCACGGTATGGGTTGGATTTACCACATCTACCGTTATCGGGCTTTTTTTCTTCGAGGAAATGCGTGATTCTGGTTTTGTTCCTGTAAAGAACATCATCTTTGCAGAATGAGATTTTCACTCTGCAGCGGAGTGTGCGCTGATATGAATCTTCGTGGCAGATTAAAACTGTGTGCCCGACCGAGACTCGAACTCGGGACCTTGGCCTTTCGCGGGCAAGTGCTCTACCATCTGAGCTACCGAAGCACGACTCACGCCCGGTCCTCACAGCTTTACTTCTGCCAGGTCCCGAGTTCGAGTCTCGGTCGGGCACACAGTTTTAATCTGCCAGGAAGTTTCATATCAGCGCACACTCCGCTGCAGAGTGAAAATCTCATTCTGGAAACATCCCCCAGGCTGTGGCTAAGCCATGTCTCCACAATATCCTTTCTTTCAGGAGTGCTAGTTCTGCAAGGTTCGCAGGAGAGCTTCTGTAAAGTTTGGAAGGTAGGAGACGAGATACTGGCAGAAGTAAAGCTGTGAGGACCGCGCGTGAGTCGTGCTTCGGTAGCTCAGATGGTAGAGCACTTGCCCGCGAAAGGTAAAGGTCCCGAGTTCGGGTCTCGGTCGGGCACACAGTTTTAATCTGCCAGGAAGTTTCATATCAGCGCACACTCCGCTGCAGAGTGAAAATCTCATTCTGGAAACATCCCCCAGGCTGTGGCTAAGCCATGTCTCCGCAATATCCTTTCTTTCAGGAGTGCTAGTTCTGCAAGGTTCGCAGGAGAGCTTCTGTAAAGTTTGGAAGGTAGGAGACGAGATACTGGCAGAAGTAAAGCTGTGAGGACCGGGCGTGAGTCGTGCTTCGGTAGCTCAGATGGTAGAGCACTTGCCCGCGAAAGGCAAAGGTCCCGAGTTCGAGTCTCGGTCGGGCACACAGTTTTAATCTGCCAGGAAGTTTCATATCAGCGCACACTCCGCTGCAGAGTGAAAATCTCATTCTGGAAACATCCCCCAGGCTGTGGCTAAGCCATGTCTCCGCAATATCCTTTCTTTCAGGAGTGCTAGTTCTGCAAGGTTCGCAGGAGAGCTTCTGTAAAGTTTGGAAGGTAGGAGACGAGATACTGGCAGAAGTAAAGCTGTGAGGACCGGGCGTGAGTCGTGCTTCGGTAGCTCAGATGGTAGAGCACTTGCCCGCGAAAGGCAAAGGTCCCGAGTTCGAGTCTCGGTCGGGCACACAGTTTTAATCTGCCAGGAAGTTTCATATCAGCGCACACTCCGCTGCAGAGTGAAAATCTCATTCTGGAAACATCCCCCAGGCTGTGGCTAAGCCATGTCTCCGCAATATCCTTTCTTTCAGGAGTGCTAGTTCTGCAAGGTTCGCAGGAGAGCTTCTGTAAAGTTTGGAAGGTAGGAGACGAGATACTGGCAGAAGTAAAGCTGTGAGGACCGGGCGTGAGTCGTGCTTCGGTAGCTCAGATGGTAGAGCACTTGCCCGCGAAAGGCAAAGGTCCCGAGTTCGAGTCTCGGTCGGGCACACAGTTTTAATCTGCCAGGAAGTTTCATATCAGCGCACACTCCGCTGCAGAGTGAAAATCTCATTCTGGAAACATCCCCCAGGCTGTGGCTAAGCCATGTCTCCACAATATCCTTTCTTTCAGGAGTGCTAGTTCTGCAAGGTTCGCAGGAGAGCTTCTGTAAAGTTTGGAAGGTAGGAGACGAGATACTGGCAGAAGTAAAGCTGTGAGGACCGCGCGTGAGTCGTGCTTCGGTAGCTCAGATGGTAGAGCACTTGCCCGCGAAAGGCAAAGGTCCCGAGTTCGGGTCTCGGTCGGGCACACAGTTTTAATCTGTCAGGAAGTTTCATATCAGCGCACACTCCGCTGCAGAGTGAAAATCTCATTCTGGAAACATCCCCCAGGCTGTGGCTAAGCCATGTCTCCGCAATATCCTTTCTTTCAGGAGTGCTAGTTCTGCAAGGTTCGCAGAAGAGCTTCTGTAAAGTTTGGAAGGTAGGAGACGAGATACTGGCAGAAGTAAAGCTGTGAGGACCGGGCGTGAGTCGTGCTTCGGTAGCTCAGATGGTAGAGCACTTGCCCGCGAAAGGCAAAGGTCCCGAGTTCGGGTCTCGGTCGGGCACACAGTTTTAATCTGCCAGGAAGTTTCATATCAGCGCACACTCCGCTGCAGAGTGAAAATCTCATTCTGGAAACATCCCCCAGGCTGTGGCTAAGCCATGTCTCCGCAATATCCTTTCTTTCAGGAGTGCTAGTTCTGCAAGGTTCGCAGGAGAGCTTCTGTAAAGTTTGGAAGGTAGGAGACGAGATACTGGCAGAAGTAAAGCTGTGAGGACCGGGCGTGAGTCGTGCTTCGGTAGCTCAGATGGTAGAGCACTTGCCCGCGAAAGGCAAAGGTCCCGAGTTCGAGTCTCGGTCGGGCACACAGTTTTAATCTGCCAGGAAATTTCATATCAGCGCACACTCCGCTGCAGAGTGAAAATCTCATTCTGGAAACATCCCCCAGGCTGTGACTAAGCCATGTCTCCACAATATCCTTTCTTTCAGGAGTGCTAGTTCTGCAAGGTTCGCAGGAGAGCTTCTGTAAAGTTTGGAAGGTAGGAGACGAGATACTGGCAGAAGTAAAGCTGTGAGGACCGCGCGTGAGTCGTGCTTCGGTAGCTCAGATGGTAGAGCACTTGCCCGCGAAAGGCAAAGGTCCCGAGTTCGGGTCTCGGTCGGGCACACAGTTTTAATCTGCCAGGAAGTTTCATATCAGCGCACACTCCGCTGCAGAGTGAAAATCTCATTCTGGAAACATCCCCCAGGCTGTGGCTAAGCCATGTCTCCGCAATATCCTTTCTTTCAGGAGTGCTAGTTCTGCAAGGTTCGCAGGAGAGCTTCTGTAAAGTTTGGAAGGTAGGAGACGAGATACTGGCAGAAGTAAAGCTGTGAGGACCGGGCGTGAGTCGTGCTTCGGTAGCTCAGATGGTAGAGCACTTGCCCGCGAAAGGCAAAGGTCCCGAGTTCGAGTCTCGGTCGGGCACACAGTTTTAATCTGTCAGGAAGTTTCATATCAGCGCACACTCCGCTGCAGAGTGAAAATCTCATTCTGGAAACATCCCCCAGGCTGTGGCTAAGCCATGTCTCCGCAATATCCTTTCTTTCAGGAGTGCTAGTTCTGCAAGGTTCGCAGGAGAGCTTCTGTAAAGTTTGGAAGGTAGGAGACGAGATACTGGCAGAAGTAAAGCTGTGAGGACCGGGCGTGAGTCGTGCTTCGGTAGCTCAGATGGTAGAGCACTTGCCCGCGAAAGGCAAAGGTCCCGAGTTCGAGTCTCGGTCGGGCACACAGTTTTAATCTGCCAGGAAGTTTCATATCAGCGCACACTCCGCTGCAGAGTGAAAATCTCATTCTGGAAACATCCCCCAGGCTGTGGCTAAGCCATGTCTCCGAAATATCCTTTCTTTCAGGAGTGCTAGTTCTGCAAGGTTTGCAGGAGAGCTTCTGTAAAGTTTGGAAGGTAGGAGACGAGATACTGGCAGAAGTAAAGCTGTGAGGACCGGGCGTGAGTCGTGCTTCGGTAGCTCAGATGGTAGAGCACTTGCCCGCGAAAGGCAAAGGTCCCGAGTTCGAGTCTCGGTCGGGCACACAGTTTTAATCTGCCAGGAAGTTTCATATCAGCGCACACTCCGCTGCAGAGTGAAAATCTCATTCTGGAAACATCCCCCAGGCTGTGGCTAAGCCATGTCTCCGCAATATCCTTTCTTTCAGGAGTGCTAGTTCTGCAAGGTTCGCAGGAGAGCTTCTGTAAAGTTTGGAAGGTAGGAGACGAGATACTGGCAGAAGTAAAGCTGTGAGGACCGGGCGTGAGTCGTGCTTCGGTAGCTCAGATGGTAGAGCACTTGCCCGCGAAAGGCAAAGGTCCCGAGTTCAAGTCTCGGTCGGGCACACAGTTTTAACCTGCCAGGAAGTTTCTTAACATCATCTTTGCTTTGTCTTACTTTGTTATGGTAATTATTGCTATTCTGATCAGATGAAGCGCCATCTGTCTGTCATTTTTTGAACTTATGTATTTTTTTGGTTCTAATTAAACCCCATGTCATTCCAAGCATGTGTATCAATTTGTACCTCTCTATCTACATTGTTCCGTGAATTATTCAGTTTTCAAATTTATACTGACTTTTTGAGCACCCTGTATGTAGATGTGTATATCAAATACCTGTTTCGAGGTGGCAGTATGGTTTAAGAGAAAAAACAGAAAGTAATCAACGTTCTTCAAGTAGGACACCAAATATTTGTAGGATACATTCAGTCTCTATCATCCCCTTGTAACCTCCCCCTCGCTTATCGGCCTTAATGACAGTGAAAAATTAAACCGCGTGTACCTAATGGAAATTTGGGAAAAGCAATCGTCACCGAAGTTAATCTGTCAGTGAAGAGGAAGGAAAGGGTTACATCTTAATGAAATGAAAAATGCAAATGAAATTGGTGGAAATTAGTTTTGAAAAGGGGTAAAGTTAATAAAGAAAGTAAATGTGCGGTCGTTACGTTAACAATTAATTGGCGTTAATTAGATATTTGAGATTTGGGGAAAATTACGGTCACCAGTCCCATGGACAACTACGATAATAAGTGAAAATGAAAGATTATTGCACATATATTTAGCACTAAAAGCGTGGCAACTGAAGGTTGACACGTGTTCTGTGAAAACTGAATGTTTGTCAGAAGTAATAAATTTCGCTACACTCTGACTTAATTTAGCAAAAGAATTAATAAAACTGGAAAATTGAAAGTTAATTTAGTGACTGAAATTAATAGTGAACTTTGTTTCTGATGCACTACGAAATTCAATAAAATAAGGTTAGTCTTGGGCTACCTCAACAATCATTTCAAGAGCTACTTGAATCTACGCAATTTAGAAATAAGATATTTAACTTTGAACTTGAATTAAATGATTCTGAACAATAATTAACAATAGTAAAATTGAGTACGTACCAGCTGGGCTGCAGTCACAGGTAAGCTAAAATATGGTAACAAAACTCGCACTCTTAATTTGTGCTTGTGAAATCTAAATATTGTAGCCAGCTATGAATACTTTAACTGTACTTTGAAATTAAAGCAGTGAAATAGAATTAGCTATATTACTTTAATGCTGGCGTTTGAATTTCAACGACACTCGGGTTCATTCCGGAAAAGGAAGGGACCCTGCTTGGTAATGCAATTGGGACAATGAGCAAGAAAGGTTAATGCTACGTTGCTGTAATTTTGAAACAGTTTGAAAAGCTGAGGTCTGCCATACAGTTCTAAAACTTTACGTGCTTCCAGTCTTCCTTGTTGGTTGATTGAACGTTTGAAGTCGTCGATCTAGGAGGTGGCGACAGTCACTCATTGTCGGCCGTCGCTGTTGCAGAAGCTGGATGTTGGCGCGCCCTCTTCTCGACACGGTCACCAGGCGAAACCGGGCTCTCGATGTGCGCCAGCTAATGTTTCCCGTCCGCGGCACCGTGCCAGAAACTATCATAGCAAGTCGAGCGCAATTACATGCTGCCAAACCCCGAACGCGCGGCAACTCGCGGGAGCGTCACACCGCGCACCTGCTCCACCGCCCTACTCCAGCCAGATTCTCCCTGCCCGCGCTCCATGCGGCAGAGTTAACACTACCAAAGATCCTATACGCTTTGGTTCTCCACACGACCTATCGATGTAGTCGTTCGATAGCATAGTTTTCCCTAGGCCAGACCCAGCGTAAAAATACAAATAATATTTACAAAACAAACCAATTATACATCGACATAAATGCATAAATAGTAAAACATTTACAATATATAAAGAGACAGAAATGTCATATCTTCAGGTAACAAATAAAGGAAAAAAATTGTAGTACAATAGATGGAAACAGGAAGATATGCATTTCCAGCGTTACACCCTGCAGTTTTTGGCCACTCTGGTGTCTTTTTGTACTGTGGCATTTATTCTCGTATTGCATACCTAGAGTGTTAGGACATCAAACTCGTTTCGGCGGGTGCTGGGAAGAATAACAGGAAGTAACGCTGCGTTTTCTCGTTGATCATCTATTGCATATATCTTCTAGACAATATTGACTCCATAGACATATCACTCCTGGTTGTCGGGCCAACATTTAGGTTGGTATGCTGCTACTGTCCAGGACATCTCCAGACACATCTTCGCCCTGGAATCTCACAGACTGTAGTAAAATTATCTTCAGTGATGACTCCTGCTTCGAGCTGAGCCTCGATGACCAACGAAGATGTGTCTGGAGCCGCCGTAGACACCAGTGGGATACGAATCTTACTGTCGCATGCCATATGCCCGACAACCATGAGTGTTGGTCTGGGATGCCATTTCGTTTGTCATGTGCGGCATCCTTACGGCACAGCCATACGTCGACGATATTCTACACCCCATTGCCCTACATGGCGTGCCATCCTGGGCTTATATTTCAGCAAGATAATGCCCGCCCGCACAAGGTGGGATTTTCTACTGCTTATTTTCATCCTTTCCAAACCCTAACTTGGCCAGAAAGCTCTCCAGATCTCTCACTAATTGAGAACATTTGGAGCATTACTGGCAAGACTCTCCAACCAGCACGGCAGGTTGACCATCTAACGCGCCAATTGTACAGAATTTGGTACTATATCCCTCAGGAGCACATCCAACAGCTCTATCAATCACTGCCAAGCCGAACAACACTTGCATAAGGGCCAGAGGTGGACCAACGTCTTATTGACTTGTTCAATTTGTGAACTTCTTTCTTATGAATAAGTTATTCAGTTTTTTCTGAAATTGTAGTTATTTGTTTGTTTGTGTATGAACATCACATGTATCGATTTCCGTCCGATTAGAATAATTCCTTCGTGTGTCTTTTTTTCTTTCTTTTCTTATGGTATACATGTCGTCTATAGATTTTCATGACTGAGTTTACGAATATCTAAAAACATTTTGAACCACCTCGGTTCCGACAGTTCCCGAATATGCAAAGAAAATTGGAATAGAGATCAACATAAACATCACTTCTGCCCTTTCTATTGCTCATGAAAACTACACATTGCATGATGTACCACCATACAGTGAGACCTTCGGGGGTGGTGGTCCAGGTTGCTGTCACAATGGTACATCTAATACCCAGTAGCACGTCCTCTTGCATTGATGCATGCCTGTATTCGTCGTGGCATGCTATCCACAAGTTCATCAAGGCATTGTTGATCCAGATTGTTCCACTCCTCAACAGCGATTCATCGTACTTCCCTCATTGTGGTTGGTGGGTCACGTCGTCCATAAATAGCCCTTTTAAATCTATCTCAGGCATGTTCGATTGGGTTCATGTCTGAAAAAGATGCTGGTCGCTCTAGTCGAGCGATATCGTTATCATGAAGGAAGTCATTCACAAGATGTGCACGATGGGGGAGCAAATTGTCGTCCAATATTCTGCCGATATGGTTGCGCTGTTGATCGGAGGACGGGATTCACATATCGTACAGCCGTCACGGCGCCTTCCATGACCACCAGCGACGTACGTTGGTCCCACATAATGCCACTCAAAACAGCAGGGAACCTCCACCTTGCTGTACTCGCTGGACAGTGTGTCTAAGGCGTTCATACTGACCGGGTTGCCTCCAAACACGTCTCCGACGACGGTCTGGTTGAAGGCATATGCGACACTCATCGGCGAAGAGAACGTGATGCCAAACCTAAGCAGTCAATTCGGCATGTTGTTGGGCCCATCTGTACCGCGCTGCATGGTGTCGTGGTTGCAAAGATGGACCTCGTCATGGACGTTGGGAGTGAAGTTGCGCATCATGCAGCCTATTGCGCACAGTTTGAGTCGAAACTCGACGTCATGTGGCTGCACGAAAAGCATTATTCAACATGGTGGATTTGTTGTCAAGGTTCCTCCGAGCCATTATCTGCAGGTAGCGGTCATATACTGCAGTAGTAGCCCTTGGGAGGCCTGCATGTCATCTACAGTTCCTGTCTCTCTGTATCTCCTCCATGTCCGAACAACATCGCTTTGGTTCACTCCGAGACGCCTGGACATGGACACTTCCCTTGTTGAGAGCCCTTCCTGGCACAAGTTAACAATGCGGACGCGATCGAACCGCGGCACTGACCGTCTAAGCATGGTTGAACTACAGACAACATGAGTCGTGTACATCCTTCCTGGTGGAATGACTGGAACTGATCGGCTGTCGGAAACCCCTCCACCTAATAGGCGCTGCTCATGCATGGTTGTTTACATCTTTGGGTGGGTTTAGTGACATCTTTGAACAGTCAAAGTGACTGTGTCTGTGATACAATATCCACAGTCAACGTCTATCTTCAGGAGTTCTGTGAACCGGGGCGATGCAAAACTTTTTTTGACGTTTGTGTATGACATTAATGGTAGCAACTTTTGCTTGCATTGACGCAGAATCTTAATTGGTTTACACCGCCATGGGATTGTAGACGTCAGTATTTGACATAAATTTCAACTTAATACCTCTACGTATTACTGATAAAAAGGTATCTTAACAGACTGACAGGCAGATGGACAACAAAGTGATCCTATAATGGTTCCGTTTTTGCCGACTCATGTAAGGAACCCTAAAAATGAATAAGGAAAACATGAATTGATACCAGTATTCATGTTTGTACCAAGATCAGGGTGAGGCATAGTGCTGACTAAAATCTTATTTACTTTTTCTTTCTTAACCTGGCAAATTTAGAGCCATTACATCTAATTCGTTATTCTACATAACCCATAGTAAATGATTTACATGTTTTTATCTGAGGCGACACTGAAACTGTAGTACACACTCTCACCAAAAATATCCTGACACCCCTATGTAATGCATAATTGTGCAATAGATGTGGTAACCTCCCAATAATAAAAATAGTTATAACATTCACATTTTAGCGTAACCTCCCCACAGATAAATTCCGTTTCCTACCAATAATACAATGTGACGAGTCTCTCAATAAAATTGTGGCTCACATATAACCTTTCAATAATTAACTGACTGTGAATCCAAACTGGTGAATTTGGACGTCAGCAGTGCTGCGTCATGACCCTGAAAGATCATTCTCAATAAATTGAAAATTCTTACCTGAATGAAGTTGCGGATAACGCGTATTTATCTGCTCCCATAAGAAATTTTTCTGGCACAGCCCAGTGCAATGCTGGCCGCTAGATTTGTCATGTACCGGGTGATCAAAAAGTCGGTATAAATTTGAAAACTTAATAAACCACAAAATAATGTAGATAGAGGGGTAAAAATTGACACAAATGGTTGGAATGACATGGGGTTTCATTAAAACAAAAAAAAACCTTATTGCTAGACGCGTGAATGATCTCTTGCGAGCGTCGTTTGGTGATGATCGTGTGCTCAGCCGCCACTTTCGTCATGCTTGGCCTCCCAGGTCCCCAGACCACAGTCCGTGCGATTATTGGCTTTGGGGTTACCTGAAGTCGCAAGTGTATCGTGATCGACCGACATCTCTAGGGATGCTGAAAGACAACATCCGACGCCAATGCCTCACCATAACTCCGGACATGCTTTACAGTGCTGTTCACAACATTATTCCTCGACTACAGCTATTGTTGAGGAATGATGGTGGACATATTGAGCATTTCCTGTAAAGAACATCGTCTTTGCTTTGTCTTCCTTTGTTATGCTAATTATTGCTATTCTGATCAGATGAAGCGCCATCTGTTGGATATTTTTTGAACTTTTGTCTTTTTTTAATAATAAAACCCCATGTCATTCCAAACATGTGTGTCAATTTGTACCTCTTTATCTACATTATTCAGTGATTTATTCAGTTTTCAAATTTATACTGACTTTTTGATCATCCGGTATAAAAAGAAACAACTGATTTTTTTACGATAATTGGGATGACCATGGATAGGGTAAATTAGTAAAATCTTTAAATTCAGATGAATGATTATCAAAAGTTGATTTTATAAGAAAGATTATTATTAGAAGATTTTTAAAAACATTTACGTGGGACTAGATATAGCAATAGTACAAATTTAGTCGTAACAAACTACATATGCGCGCGGCTGCTTTTACCGTGTACTACATCGCTCAGGCAGCGCCATCTCTCCCCACGACCGGCCCCACCAACTCCATACAGCCGACTGCTAGCTACTACTTACTCCTACTGCCGGAGCTACAACTACTACTGCCCTCTGGCCAGTGATTCTCTTATAGCTTACATATCGCAGGTAGCGCGTGAGCAATCCATCGAAATTACATCTGCTCGAGTGCGCTATCAATAAATTCCTTAGTAATGGACCTCTTACAATGTTATTAGAGGTGGACTCACCAATGTAAGAGGAGGTAGGAAGTGTCGCGTTATCAGTAGGGAAGCAGTAGCAGCATACTGGATCGATCAGGAGCGCTCAGCCACTTCGAGCCCATCACGGAGATGCAAATCGGGGATCTGAGTGTGGAGATGCGAAGGAAAAACCACAGATAAATCAAGACCAGACAGACCTCACATTGTGACGGACAGCACCGTCGAGCATTGCGGAGGGTGGTCGTACGAAATCGCATCAGATCAGCGGAAGGAATCACTCGGTGAGTTCCAGAGTGCTACCAGAAGTCCATCCTGCCAATGACTGTGCAATGTAAGTAAGAGGAACGAGATACAGTGGTCGAATAGCTCCTCAGAACCAACACATTACTGTAGACAGTGCTAAGAGACGCTAAAGGTGGTGTAGAGAGCGAGGTCACTGGACAGAGGACGACAGGAAACGAGTGATTTGGGGTGATGAACCACTCTGTACCCAGTGGCAATCAGATGGAGGGCAAATTCCTGTAGAAAGTCACCTTTCATCGTTTGTACTCCCAAAAAGTGAAGCAGGGCTTGGGGTGTTTTTCGTAGATGGGTGTGTGGTCTTCTCAATTCTCTGAAGAAAATTCTAGATGTGGAACTATATGAACACATTTTGCAGCATTGTGTACTGTGTACAGTAGAGGAACAGTGTGGAGACGATGATACTTTGTATCGGAATGGCAATATACCCTATGAGGCACTGGTTTGTGGCCCATAACATACCTGAAACTGACTGGCCTACGGAATGTGACACCATCGGGACGAGCTACAACGTCGACAAGGCTCCAGACCCCAGTGTCCACCATCACTACCTTTTTCGGTTCTTCAGGAAGAATGGGCTGTCATTACTTAATAGACATTCAGACACCTCATGTCACCCAGAAAAGTGCAAGCTTTCATAAAGGTGAAGGGTGGAAACACGACTCATTAATGTCGACTAACAGGTGTTCAGATAGGTTGTAACGTTGTAGGTTTAATTTGGTATGCTGATGTGTAACGTTGTTACTTTAATTTTGTATGCTGGATTGGTGCTAATAGACAATAAAAGCTGGGTTAAAAGCCGTGATCTGTCTGGGGACATTAACCGTGGATTACTGGGCAACTGTTTCATCAGATATTTAGCAGACTAACACTAATGATAATCTTTTAATAGTCATACAAAACCGGTAAAATATATATATAAAAAGGAGAATTTAAATAAAAAGAAAGAAATCAGTTTATACTTGGAAATTTATTTTAAGATTGTTCATTGAAATTTCAGCATATTATACGTGAGTTATAACTGAGCTGGTGCCTTATTTACGATTGAAAAGAATGTGAGATTGTAATCTTACGGAACACATAAAATATGGAGCCAAGATTTGGGAAACTGCATACAACACTCCATTCATAAAATAACACACGAAGAACATTGAAACATAAGCAAGAAGAAATTAACCACAACCAACAGATTCAGTTTTTACCCAAAGAAATTACGTTCATATTACAATCCTGTCCGTCATGTAATTACCACACACTGGTATACTAACTTCATATTAACTCTTTGTGAAGTCTTCGCAAAAAGAATAGCTGAGGGCTACTTTGATGATTACACCACATGCTCCACGTGGTCAACTTGGTTTACACAAAGCGTACAACTCCACAATAATTTTGATAATTAAAATACATTAGATCGAAAAGCAATTGACAAAAGAAAAACCTTGAACTGGTTACTAACGTCTTACTATTAACCTGATGGGTCAAACAGTTATATAAGCACGTGGTACTGGTCTCGTAAAGTACACCCCATGTGGGTTGAACATAAAGAAAAGCATAAAGAAAAGTTGCTATATTAAAAAAATATTCTCAAGACGAGACGTTATAATCTCACGCACATTCGGATTTAAGATTGATGAACTTAGTTAGAGTTACTGATCAACACGTGGTTCCACTTTACTCACAAAGTAGTAACAAAGCAACTACCGAAAAATAATCTGAACTTCACACGATAATTACACTGCGCTGCAATTTAAGATAACATCGGATATTTTAGACCTAAACCCGAAATAAAAGTGATTAAATTTTCAGTTAGGCTGAACTTAAGAAATCCATTGTCCTACGGACTTAACAGACACGCGCTTAGCCGGAGATCTTACCACTTCAGACGCTCGCCACAGCCACACTGCAACTGCCCTACTTCCGAGCGTGCTTCCTGAGGGGTGGCTCACAAAGACCAACGGAAGTGGCCAGAGGGGCAGCTTCCTATACCAACATGACAACGGACGGACAGGACCATACTAAGAATAGAAACCTCTTTGCTTTTAGGAAGCGTAGCTACCTGTTCCGACGTTGGTCCTACTGTTCTCTAGCAGACAGCCTTGTCTGCTACCCTCAAGCATGCAACTAGAAATACATATGCTCATTCATCCTCTCACACAAAAGGGAAGGGGGATGACAGTATCTTATCATATACAGTATATAAAAGAAAGCGGATGTAGGTTCCGTATGAGACTGTGTGACATGAATTACATATAAGAATTACATATAAACTGTGCTTTAAAGTGTAGTAGTGTGACAGATCGTTCTTGTTTATGTGTAAAAGTAACACGTTCCACTGCTCAGTCTCCTCCCAGATAGTCAGAAACGCCACAGTACATTTAGAAGAGGAATTTATTCCATAAATGGCAACAGATTTAAGAAATTAAACATGAAAGGAATCCAACAGAGACCTTTCATAACCCCAACGCTCCGGGAAAAGACTGTGCAGGGAATTTTCTAGCCATGCTAGGACATTCCCAAGCAGGCTTCTCACGCCCTACTTAAACCAAAAGTGTAAAAGAAAAGGCAAAAGGACACCAGCTACTTGCTAAAACACAATAATTTCAACACATCTTTAGAATCTACCAATTTCAAACAGAAAAAAAAGAACACAATCTGTGACACCTATTTAAAAGGTAGTGTAGACCTAATTCGGTCAGCAAGTAAAAACAATGGTTCCTGTGTCATTAATATGAAAACAATTTCTGGTTGTTACCCTTATGGAGTTCACCAGTATTTGCTCACTGCAAGAGCCAACTGATCACAGGAAAATTTATGACTGTTTATTAACAAGCAAAATTTATGAAAATAGCAAAGGTGCCACAGCAATTAAAAAAAGAACATCAAATAACATCGGTATTAAAAAGCAGAACATAACAATGCACAATCTGCAAAAGCAACAAAATGATAAGAGAAAAAACATGTTTTACAAAGTGGTTATCGCAAAAAAATTCTATATCATATAAAACTAATAATTTGTAGAATTAAAATAACTATGTGGCACTCATTTAATCACTCTACTATATTTCAATTAGCTAGCAAACAATGAGCACTGTGTCATTATACTGAAACTACAATAATTATGTGATTGTTACCCTTAAGGGGTTCCTCACAGTAAATATGCCCCATGCAAAGGCTAATCGATCACAGTTCAATGAGAATAAAAAGCTATCTGACTGATAAACGAAGCAAGGCCACAGCAATGAATTTACGAAACAAAATATCACAAATCTAATACATCACACAAAAACAAACATTGATAAATAAAACAGTACAATAGTCAACATTTAAAACAAAAAAACACCTATAAATAAAACACCTGCAAAATACAAGAGTCAAAGTCTAAAAAAGATAAATAGAATACCTGCAAAATACAAGAGTCAGTCTAATAAACACCAATAAATCGAACTCCTGCAAAACACACGAGTCAGAGTTTCTCTGACAGAAACACACGTATATACACTGGACTAAGAACCGTATAATCACTGTTCACTGACACACTCAGTACTTCCACTGTTCCGAGGCACAATATAGGGGTAAGAGGGGGGGTTCGTCGCCGCAGCTGTCAGTAGGGATTTTTTTTGTCCATCTGTTGCGTATGATCCCGCCGTCTCTGCCCTCTCATGAAGTTTCTCCCGTGTCATGTACATCTCGATTTGGTTCCATGTTTGTATTGTCAAATTCGTGCGGTATCCTCGTTTGACACGCCAGGTTGATATTCTCGGGCAAGGATGACACTTAATGGCTCTTCTTTTGTGCCACCCTTAGCGACCAGAGAACATCGAACCATGATTTACTGTCACTTGACAGTGGGCATCCGTCAGGAGATGTTGATAGGCGTCATTGAAGTCTGCCAGTTACTCTGGACAGTATGTGTCAAAAGGCTCCACGCCCTTTGTGTTGTTACATTCTTGGGTTATCCTCAATTGGCTCGCCGGTTTGATATTCCTGGGCAAGGATGACACTTAATGGCTCTTCTTTTGTGCCACCCTTAGCGACCAGAGAACATCGAACCATGATTTACTGTCGCTTGACAGTAGGCATCCATCAGGAAATGTCGATAGGCGTCGTTGACGTCTGCAAGTTTCTCTGGGCAGTACCTGTCAAAAGGCTCCACGCCCCTTGTGTTGTTTCACCGCGGCTGTCTCGTCACGGTCGCGTGCGTGTGGTGCGTTGCCAGCAGATGGATTTCCGCGCGGTGGACCGCTCGCCCATCTCAGGTCATCGCCTCGAGGAAGGGTCGCCCGGGGCGGCCGCCCATTAGCTCCGGGTACAAGGGAAAGTGTTTGCCGCGTACCTTCTTTTGTTGTCGGCCGCGCTCCCAAAGTGGCCTGGCTGACAGCGTGTCCTGCTGGGAAACCCGCCAGTTTACAACTAGTCCGGCTGCTCCCGCTGTTTCTTAAGAGTTTTGCCGGTTCGCTTTCACGCTCTCAACTGCATTCACAGAAATTTTTCATCATCCTTATGTGATTACACAATGTCATACATAATACCACTTAGTATTGTCTTTCACAATTTTTAAGAACAAAGTGAGACTTAATTTTTTTTTTAAATAAAAAAATTAGTTGAGTCGACAATATAAAATAAAATTTAAATGACTTGACAATGTAAAAAAAAATAAAATTGAAATGACTTTACAGTATAAAAATAAAAATTTAAATGAACTGACAATATAATAAATCCACATCACTAATGTGGTTCACTTACGTTTTAATAAATCAAATGCTATTTATTAATTCACTAAAATGAATAGGTTTATGCCTTGTGCAAGTATAGGTCAGGACAGCATAGGGTTCACATGTTATTTACACACACATACATGCACACCTGTTGTCTATTCTACAAACTAACTACCCATAAACATGCATTACTCAATATTCTACTTCTATCCACTACTAGTTAAGCCAATAAGCTACTTCAATGCTATTTCAACACCGTGTATATACCACTACAACATTGTTCTAATTCGTCCTCTTCTTGACGCTCACGGCATACGTCTTGTCACATGATAAATATGGAGAACTTTCCTTAAAACATACACATTAAAAAGAACAATGGTTATTTACACGCCAAAACATTTATACCAGTTCGCACACCTGAAAAGAGACTCGCAATTATACATTTATCATACTCGTATATTCACACATAAAACAGTAAGAAAATTTCACCTAAAATTACGTTATCACAACAATTAATCACGCAGATGACTCTGAGAAGGTTAAAAATATTTGCATTATACAGGTTATATTACATTTTCTTACCCATTTTGCTGCGATTTCGTTCCTTCTTTACGTTACCTTTCGCTTCCAAATCAGTTATTTCGCCTGTGGTGGTTATTCTGGATTCATTTCTCATGAATGGCAAAATTGTGGTCACCTCTATTCTGTAAAACAGTATCATCTTAACATATTGAACTTACAACAGACACAAAAGATCCGAATCCTCCTGTAGTTTAAACGACAAATGTTTTGCTTTATCCTTATTACCTTAAACCAAGCTTTCCTTCGTTCCCATAATCAAAATTATTTAATCATCCTCTACCTTCAAGAGGGAAATTTCCTCAGTACAAATCATATAGGCTGCAGTGCATCCCGCACCAGCGAAAACAGTAAGCTGTAATGCTCACAGCATCAGCAAAACACATAAACGTCGCTTTTCTAGGACAAGTATTAACGCAGAATAATTTTTTAGGCTTTGGCTCAACATCAATCAAGACTACAAAAAGGATCCATATTTCCGTTCCATTCTCCATTTGCTGAAAAGCTGCTCGTATTTGATTACCACAATAATATTTCAGAGCCACGTAAATTACACAAACCACAATTCTTCTTTCACCTTGAAGAGAATCAATATACTTACGAAATCCACAGACAGCACTTTACGTACTCAGCTATAAAGAACAAAAAAGACATATATCATCAATATTAACATATCATTGCATGTTGGAAGCCAATGGTTCAACAATCGTATTATCGCATCCTGTTTTCAAGATTCCAAACTTACTCATTCCTTTCTCAGAGTTCTCCTATCTTAAAATATTCATACAGCACGCATACTATAGTAAGAGATCCTCATTTATACTGACACATATAGAATAGTAATAGATAGATAGTAGCACTGAAAGCAGAAAATCGGAAACAAGGCTACTAACAGCTGGGGACCTGGGTTTGCCAGACCCATAATACCCACAGATCGGATATTCCCCTGAGTTTATGCACTAATTCAGCAACGATCTTGCTTCTCTCAGGAGCGACTCCATTCAATTTACACTCAAAAAAAAAACATAAACAGCATTTTACTCGTTCACAAAGAAACCTTTTATCTTCACGTTTGAATCAAACTAAATCCTAATTGCACAAAAAAAATTTAAAACATCACTTCAAACCATCACATAGAAACATCTTTATCACTATTTTTACCAACATATTATTCAAAATGCATGTTATAAATTTAAACTAATCAATTCTTTCTCCTCACCGTCCTCTCTACTTCTCACTGTCCTTTCTACTCATTTGCCATGTCGCTCATTTGTTCCGATTGGGCGCCTTCTGCGCTGATCGTTTGTCATTGCCGGTTTCGTTCATTTCCATTTGCTGGATTATGTCTAGGGTTAGCCGGCCGAATTTCCACATCTTGAGGTGCTCCGCCTACAGTCCTATTCCCACCGTATTCATCATAGTGTCGATTCTGGTTGCCGTACCTGTAGCGTTCACGATCCTGTCTACGTCCTCGATCATTTCTGTTGTTCCACCTGTGTTCGCGACTGTCACCCCAGTTTCTATACGGCCGGTCCCGATTATTGTTCCGTTCGCGTCGCGACGACCAGTCACGGCGTTGATTAGTAATACGGCCACGACTGCGGTCGCGCTGCTGTGCCCCGTAATAACTTTGTGCCTGATTAGGCGGGCATTCTCCTGTATTGTATTCCAACTCTTGGAGAAGCGTCTTAAACGTTTCCACGTCCTCTTTGCATCGTCCCGCAAGAATGACGTGCCGCAAGTGCATCGGCAATTTGGTGATGCATATCCTAATTAGTTCCGCAGGCCCGTATGGGTCGTATAGGAATTGATTTGCCTGCAGCATGTGGTCGAATAGGCGTGCAGGGCTGCCGAAACCAGACTGGTTCAAATTTGGCAGCATAATTATGCCATGTTTGACCCTATCTTGTGCCGCTTCCGACCAATAGGCGGACAGAAAGGCTTGTCGAAACTCCCGAGTGGAGTTGCAGTGACGCGCTGCCGACCTCATGCGAATCGCCGGTTCGCCTTCCAAATAGCCACACATATATTCTATCTTATGTGAACTTGCCCAGTCGGGAGGAAGACAGAACTCAAATTGCTCGAGCCATGCTCGTGGATGTATTCCTTTTTGCGAATTTCGGAATATCTCAAACTTTCTCACCGTAAGGAAATGTTTGAAATCAAATCCCCGCATTTCCTCCTGGCGAGGCCCTTGAATGTTTCTATTATTCTCATGTCTGCCCCTCAAATTACATTCTTCCCTGTCGTCAAAATCTCCCTCGTGGCCGGAGTCCCTCTCTGCACTGTTCGTACGGCTATTTTTAATGCTATTGACGAGTTCGGAATCACACGCCATGCGGTTTTCCAGATGCGCCACGCGTTCTTGCAATTCGCCTGTTACAGCTCTGTTTTGCCTGTTCACTTCGAACTGTCCCTTCTAAAATCTCAGAAGAGAACGCACTTCTTCGGTCTCTGCGGCCGCTACCGGTGTAGTATTGTTCTCGCTTTCCGTCAGCTTCATCGTGCCTACAATGTCCGCTAATGCCGCAATCTTATCATCAATTTGTCTCTTGTCCTCCGCCCCAGTTTGCTTCAATTGTTCTATTTGCTGTTCCAACGTATGGATCGCTAAACTGTTGTCCGCTATTGTGTTTCTAACGGACGTGGGACAATGCGTTTCCGCCTCTTGGACACTCGAGAGTACCTGCTGGTGCTCCCTTTGGCATTCTTCCCTCAGCTCTAGGAAATTCCTAAGCAGCCGTTCTTCGCTTTCTTTAGATTCGGCATCGCCCCTCCGCTTGCTCTGTTCTAAGGCTTGCAGACGATCATCGATTTGTTCAAATGTACGGCCTAATTCTTTCATAATATCACTTTTTATCTCACTTGCCAGATTGTTTATTCTTTGTGAGATATCATCGGACACTCTCTGCATCGACTTGTCGACTTTATTTGTCTGCTGGATTAGTTTTTCGTCTATTTGTTCCCCTAGCTCTCGGATCGATTTTTCAGATTTCTGCGTCATTTGTTCGCCTAGCTCGCGGATCGATTTTTCGGATGATTCTTTATTTTGTTGCAATAAGGCTTTCATGAGTTCTGCCAAATCAATTTGGTTAGTTGGAGGCAAATTAATTTGTGGCTCTGATGTGAGCCCGTTCGTCCTGTCTTGCATTTCGTCTGAAGTATTCCCCATTGCATTTTCGGAACCGCCCGACGCGTTAACATTCGAAATTAAATTATCCCCTTGGTCCATGTTGGTTAGGTTGTCGGACCGCTTACTTTTAGTTTGTTTACGTGTCTGCATTAGTGCAATTTATAACCGGTATGCGACACACTAATCAAAATAAATGTGTCCCACAAAAATTACGACAGTCACACGAAAGATACCCAACCTAGTACACACTTTTTCACACACAAAACAAATTTTTATCTTTGATCGAAACAGTAGAATTTACAAGCGAGAAGAAAAAAAAACACACAGACATATAAAACACACAAATATAAAAAACAAAACAAGACAAACAACGCAACGCCGATCAACAACGCCGTGAATCTTTTGAAAGTCTGCTCGGAAACAACGCAGAAGTTGTTTGAGCGCTGTAGGGAAAAAAAATTAAGATTATAACACGCTCGCAATCTAACATTTCAGAGATTCCAGAGTCTAGCGGAATCACAGAACAGGGTCGCCATGTGTAATATTGTAACTTTAATTTGGTATGCTGAAATCGGTGCTAATTGACAATGAAAGTGGGTTAAAAGCCGTGATCTGTCTGGGGACATTAACCGTGGATTACTGGGCAACTGTTTCATCAGATATTTAGCAGACTAACACTAATGATAATCTTTTAATAGTCATACAAAACCGGTAAAATATATATATAAAAAGGAGAATTTAAATAAAAAGAAAGAAATCAGTTTATACTTGGAAATTTATTTTAAGATTGTTCATTGAAATTTCAGCATATTATACGTGAGTTATAACTGAGCTGGTGCCTTATTTACGATTGAAAAGAATGTGAGATTGTAATCTTACGGAACACATAAAATATGGAGCCAAGATTTGGGAAACTGCATACAACACTCCATTCATAAAATAACACACGAAGAACATTGAAACATAAGCAAGAAGAAATTAACCACAACCAACAGATTCAGTTTTTACCCAAAGAAATTACGTTCATATCACAATCCTGTCCGTCATGTAATTACCACACACTGGTATTCTAACTTCATATTAACTCTTTGTGAAGTCTTCGCAAAAAGAATAGCTGAGGGCTACTTTGATGATTACACCACATGCTCCACGTGGTCAACTTGGTTTACACAAAGCGTACAACTCCACAATAATTTTGATAATTAAAATACATTAGATCGAAAAGCAATTGACAAAAGAAAAACCTTGAACTGGTTACTAACGTCTTACTATTAACCTGATGGGTCAAACAGTTATATAAGCACGTGGTACTGGTCTCGCAAAGTACACCCCACGTGGGTTGAACATAAAGAAAAGCATAAAGAAAAGTTGCTATATTAAAAAAATATTCTCAAGACGAGACGTTATAATCTCACGCACATTCGGATTTAAGATTGATGAACTTAGTTAGAGTTACTGATCAACACGTGGTTCCACTTTACTCACAAAGTAGTAACAAAGCAACTACCGAAAAATAATCTGAACTTCACACGATAATTACACTGCACTGCAATTTAAGATAACATCGGATATTTTAGACCTAAACCCGAAATAAAAGTGATTAAATTTTCAGTTAGGCTGAACTTAAGAAATCCATTGTCCTACGGACTTAACAGACACGCGCTTAGCCAGAGATCTTACCACTTCAGACGCTCGCCACGGCCACACTGCAACTGCCCTACTTCCGAGCGTGCTTCCTGAGGGGTGGCTCACAAAGACCAACGGAAGTGGCCAGAGGGGCAGCTTCCTATACCAACATGACAACGGACGGACAGGACCATACTAAGAATAGAAACCTCTTTGCTTTTAGGAAGCATAGCTACCTGTTCCGACGTTGGTCCTACTGTTCTCTAGCAGACAGCCTTGTCTGCTACCCTCAAGCATGCAACTAGAAATACATATGCTCATTCATCCTCTCACACAAAAGGGAAGGGGGATGACAGTATCTTATCATATACAGTATATAAAAGAAAGCGGATGTAGGTTCCGTATGAGACTGTGTGACATGAATTACATATAAGAATTACATATAAACTGTGCTTTAAAGTGTAGTAGTGTGACAGATCGTTCTTGTTTATGTGTAAAAGTAACACGTTCCACTGCTCAGTCTCCTCCCAGATAGTCAGAAACGCCACAGTACATTTAGAAGAGGAATTTATTCCATAAATGGCAACAGATTTAAGAAATTAAACATGAAAGGAATCCAACAGAGACCTTTCAAGGTGTTCGGATAGTGTGTTAATCACAGCACTGCTACTGTGTTCTTCTTAAAAAAAATACTGCAATGTTTTCTCGGTCCCAGTCGTTACAACCTGGCTATGCAGGCACACGTTTTCTCAGTGGTGTCCAACTAGGGAGTGGCCAGTTTCGAACCACGGTCTAGGAAGAAATTTTTACCGACATTATTTTGCTAGTAAGGGGAGAAAGTTGCTGTTGAAAAGTTACGCAAGTGCCCTCTATTCAATGCCAATTGCCAGCGCGCATAACCGTGTGTGTTAAAGCGCCGCTCCCGATACGGGGAGTCCACCAGCCACAGATCGAATCCGCCCGGCGGATTCGTGAGACGAGAGTCGGTGTGGCAGCCAGCCTCTATGTGGTTTCTAGGTGGTTCCCTGCCTCCCACTAGGTGAGTAACTGGCTGTTACCGAAGTCTCTTCTCACTAACACGATTCCCAAACGTGTATAAAACTTTCCCTCACTTTCCACAAATACACAGAACACTCAGAATGTCTTAGGAGTCTTTCGCGACGGCATACATGGATAAAACGTTCTCGGTTTTCAAGCCGCGTCAATTCGAATAAAAACCTCGAGCTTTCGTTGACCATCTCCGCCATCGTCGTCAGGAGTATGATGTACCCTGTGAATGTGGCAGTATGTATATCGGACAAACAATTAGCACGGTTGCGGAGCGTTGTGTTGAGCACAAGCGCCATATAAAACAAAGGGAGCTTGACAAGTCGGCCATAGTGGAGCA
Source organism: Schistocerca cancellata (assembly GCF_023864275.1). NCBI lineage: Eukaryota > Metazoa > Arthropoda > Insecta > Orthoptera > Acrididae > Schistocerca > Schistocerca cancellata. Next base: position 339,272,347 of record NC_064628.1, read on the forward strand.
TTGCCTAGAAAACGAACATAAAATACAGTTCGAAAACAGAAAAGTGTTGCCTCATGCATCAACATATTGGGACTCCGTTATAAAGGAAGCGGCCGAGATGCGTTTAAACAACAATTTCAACAGAGACCAAGGGTACACACTCAACAGGGCATGGGGGCGGACGTCGGACATCGAAAGAAAGCAAAGACAGACGTGCGACGCCGGAGCGGCAGTTTCAAACGTGGCGCCTGCCCTTGGCGCCACCTGACGTCACCGGTGCTGCCACGGGCGATAGTTCCGCTAGTTGTCCGGGTCGGCTTACGCTCGCGCGCCACATTGGGTCTATCTGATTGGCTGCTGATGATGTCGTCATGCCTATATAAGCGAGAAACCGTAGCGGCCCCGGTAGTTAGTGAACTGCTGACGACGATGGCGGAGATGGCCATCGGGAGCTCGAGGATTTTATTCGAACTGACGCTGCTTAATAACCGACAACGTTTTATTCAGAACACTCAGAAATTTTGGAAATTTGTGGTAAGGTCTTATGGGACCAAACTGATGAGGTCATCGGTCCCAAAGCTTACGCAATACTTAATCTAAAGTAACTTGCGCTAAGGACATAAGGACAACACACACACCCATGCCCGAGGGAGGACTCGAACCGCCGACGTGGGGAGCCGCGCGGGTCGTGACAAGACGCCCCAGACCGCGTGGCTACCCCGCGCGGCAACAACACTCAGATAATTGGGTTACACATATACCTCTAGTGTGGTGCGATTGTGGGATGGTGGGAGTTGGGAGGGTGGAGGGGGATTGTAACGAGGTCGCGATAGGAAGGGCTTATGGCGTCAGCGTAAGTTAACCGTGCCAAATCAGTTCGGCTCTGCACTGGTGTGAGACAACGGGAAAAGAAAAAGAAGAAGACTGGATTAAATTTCAAACCTTTCTACAGTGTCTCATGGAGTGCGCCAAATGTGACACTATGGATGGAATTGCGACCGTCAGATTGGGACGTTAACCTCCGCAGCCCTGTTGGTGCTGTTAATGAGGAGTAGGCTATGCGCCGGTACCTTCATCATCAACGTTACCATCACAATAACACAAACAAATCACGAGTTTACACGATACTATACACATGCTTATTACGGTCACACAGAAAATACAGCTACACTTTACCATATTTAACAAACAATCCGATCTAGTGACATGAAACAGCATAAAGCTTCCATTAGGACTTGATCCACACGGGTTCGGTACCTTCACTGAATATCGTGATGCAAATGTCTCTCAGTTACTTATTGCTACTGACTTTATATTAGACAAATTGATATAGCATTTTATAATAAACGTCCCCTTTTCACTCCCCGCCGGCAGGGGTGGCCGAGCGGTTCTTGGCGCTGCAGTCTGGAACCGCGCGACCGCTACGGTCGCAGGTTCGAATCCCGCCTCGGGCATGGATGTGTGTGATGTTCTTAGGTTGGTTAGGTTTAACTAGTTCTAAGTTCTAGGGGACTAATGACCTGAGAAGTTGAGTCTCATAGTGCTCAGAGCCACTTTTCACTCCCCACTCACTTTCCCTTTCCCTATACTTGTGAGATGTTTTCACTTCAGAGTTCAGCGTACGAAATGTTGCAAATTTCTGTCAGCATTTTATTACACATGCGTTCTGCTGATCGGGGCACCCTGTGTGAAGCCTCACTCGAGTGTAATCAGTGTTTAGTGTGCCATACCACCTTGGCGGGTGTGTAACTTCTTGATGAACACCTAATACATGTACGTGTTAACTTCGCCAAATAGGTCATAGCTACGCCATCATGCAATAGTGTCCAGAAAATTTACTAAATAAAATACAGTAACCCGTGACAGGATACGCCTCACCATAAATCCATTATTTTTGTTACAGTTCTCAGAAAATAATGTTACTCCCTGTGCTGAATTTGAACTTTTATTTAGGTTATGCTTTTTTTTTCTTTCTTTTCCTACATTCACTTGTTTCCATAGGGCAGAACCTGTTTATTTGTTGAATCATGTTCCGTGAACACACAAAACGCAGTAGTATCAGCAAACAGTTGGGTGCTATTGCTTCATTGCTGGTTTTTCTTGCTTATGATTCCTGTAAATACGTGTTTTAGTACTTCTTTCGTTCGGTAACGTATTTTAAATATCCATCCAGTAATGCAAAAGTTCCTTTCCAATTATCTTTAATTAGTAAAAATAAATTGGAAATTTATACTTCGTTAAGCATAAAACACAATCCTTACTTCTTTTAAAAATGAAAATTCTTTTTCTACTATTAGATGAAATTTCAGTCAGCTCGAAGGATTAGTTGGTTTTTTTAAATGTCTATAGAACCACTGTGCCATTTGTGCGATTAATGCAGAACATATCGAACAGAGTGAAATCTGCGTTAACGCGTTTCCGCTTTGCCTCAAAAGATTCCAGCACGGGCAGGCTAAAATAATATTCTTTACGTTTTTCATTCTCCACCATCAAATAAGCAGACTCAGTCCACTTTAGAAAATTGAGCAACGAAAACAGTTACGGTAAAAGACTGGAGAGGAACAATCGCAGATCTTGATGAAAGATAAAAAAGCGTTTGTATACTACGAAGTCATCTGACACAGTTCTCAAAACAAAAGGAGATGGCAAATAATTGCAAGGGAAGAATACATTTGTTAATGGACAGAGAAGTTTGTAGAGTCTGACAATCTTTTTAATGAAATGTTACTTCGAAACTCAAGGAAAATCAGGACAACTGTCAGCCCAGTTGAAAATCACATCATCACTGGAATACGGTATCTAAAACTAATACAAAATCTGAAGCGTTATTTGTTCATTTTCAACTGCTTTAATAATTCAGCTTTATTTATCAACAGAAAAACCAAAGAGTGGGTGATCTACCACATTTACTTATCTTTCGAACGGGTTTTGGCTTAAGTATTACATACAATCTATTTGAGACACTGATAGGCCAGAATACTGTGACCACTGCCCATTTAATTTCTTTACAGAATGTTCTAAAAAGTTTTATTCGTTTCTAAACTTTTCAGAAAGTTCCATTCGACTAAACAAGGCACGTTATCAACTGACCTAGAGACGTTTAAAATTGAGGATTTGATACTAGCTTCGACCATTTTCGCTCTTACTGCTGCAAATCCATCTTCCTCCTCCTCCCCCCCCCCTCCCCCCGCCTCTCCCGTCCTTCCCGTCCCCAAATAAGTGTTCTAGGACTATATTATCGTTACAACACCTCTATGCAGAAAATACTTATTTATTTATATTATTTATTTATGTTCTCATTAGGGCCATCAAGCCCTCGGGCCAGGGTACCACACATACAGTACCTTTTTTTAGCTCAAAGTTACCTAAGGTATTACGGCTGTAATATTACAAATAGTACTAAAATAATTTTATTGTCTATAGTGACATTGTAAGTAAATAATACTGACTATGAATTTATAATGTTACCTCTACTAATACTGCTGTTACCACTAATAATAATAATAATAATAATAATAACAATGACAATCATAACAATAATTATATGGAAATATAAAAAGAATTTATGAGTGTACAGGATGTGTCTCTTCTGATATAGCGAGTTCCAGGGAAAGGAAATTTAAGGATAGTGCGCCAGCTAAGGGTACTGGGAATTCGGAAGACCTGGTTGGAAAGAAAGATGTACAGGGGTAACGAGTCCGTAAAGGGACAATGGTTGTCGTTATTGTTGCTTTAGTAGATATGTCTTTAATTGTCTTCTGAATCTGGAGATGTTACTGAGTTCTCTAATTCAAAGTGAGAAGTTATTCCAGAGACGGGTTCCTACAACTAAGAAGCGATTCGAGGGAGTGGTAAAAAGAAGGAGTTGGTCAGAAAGGATTTTGCTGTGATGGGTAAGGAAGTTTCTGACACGTTGTTCAGATGAGAGCGTTAAGGGCAAGGAGAGATATGAGAGACAGTCCATGTTGATAAGACAGCAGAAAGGACAGAGGGAATGGAAATTTCTGTGCTTGTCTGCACACAACCAAGATAGGTGTGCACATAATGATGAGATGTGATCAGGGAATCGAACATCAAAGACGTAACGGGCACAGGCATTCATAACCAGTTCCAGGTGCCTTGAGCTTTCCTGAGAAAAACCTTGGAGAATAACATTGCTGTAATCACTAATTGCAAGTACTTTTTTCAGATGAAGAGTGAATATCTTTTCATGTATTTGTAGGGCATTAGAGATCCTGATGCCTTCCAGCACATCGCCCTTACATGCTCAACCCAACTTACATTATCATTTAACAGTACTCCTAGAGTCTTTGCTGAGGGAGAGTAGTTGATATTTGTCCCATTTAGGGTTAAAGATTGTAGAGATTCCCGATATTTCGCTTTAATGAGCCTACAATGAGCAACTAGTATCGTTTGCGTTCGGATGAGGTTGAGTTTAACCCTGTTTCCTGTGCGTACTTTGATAGTGCACACAGGTCGGTAATGTGATTCTCGATAGCTGTCTACAAGTATATTAGTTTTGCACTGATATACAGCTGGAAATCATCAGCGTACATGTGGTGTTTACAATAGAACAAATTGTTGACATATCATTGATGTACGATGAAAAGAGTTTATGACCTAATACCTAACCATGGGGGACGCCAGACAATGTCTGTCTCAATTGTGACCTTACGGTGCCGGATTTGATGCACTGCTAGCGAGATGTCAAGTATGAGCGAAACCATCTCACTGCTCTTGGCGACAAATTTAGGACGCTAAGTTTGCCAAGTAAAATATCGAAGTCTGCGATGTCAAAGGCTTTTCCCAAGTCTAAGAAGCAAATGATAATCAGATCTTGTGCGTTAAGGCAGAAATTGTGCTGCGGTCTTTACGAAAACCCAATTGGTATTCGTCTAGTAGGCTGTACGTAATTTGGTAGTTTGTTAGCTTCTAGTAGACTATATATTCTATGGCCTTGAACAGTTTAGGAAGAATGCAAATAGGTCGATATCAGCAGGTGTTGAGTCAGCATCCTTTCTTGGTAATAGCTTAAATAATCCCTGTTTCCAGGCCTCAGGGAAAACACTTGTGGTTAATGAGTGGTTGAAGGTATCTGTAATAAAGGACAGTAATGGTCAATACAAGCTTCACCATTTGCTTTGTGATGCGATTGTGTCTAGAAGATGCAGATATGATACGCATGATAATACGTAGCCTCGTTAATATAGCTCGAAACCTGCCAGAGATACGCTGAAATGTACATTCATACGTTCACCTCATGCGTGCTCGATGGGATTTTAGTTGGGGAAATGGTCATGTCAGTCCATTCGTCTAATATCCTCTCGTACCAAGAGCTGCTCCGCCTGCGCTATTCGATGCGGCGGTCGCGTACAGCTGTCCGTAAAAATGAAGTCAGGGCCGAATACACGCCTGAAAAAAAAAAAAAAAGAACACTTCGAGAAGGAGCACAGTGTCAATAAAGTTGACAGGTGAGTGTCCCGTGTTAAAACATTTGAAGATCATTACGCCAATGCAACATCGTGCGTGATAGCACACTGATGGAAAAAAATTTAAAGTCCATAATCGGTGCGAACTTGTTAAATTTCAAAATAATTTTCAAACAGCTGCTGCTTGATATCACTTGACAGTGGCCTGGAAGGTCGGTACTCGACATTCGTCGTTGAGAAAAGAAATCAGATTTGATAACGGTTTTGACTTTTAACAAGAAACGATGGAAAGATATACGGTACAATAGTTATAACAACACAGACGACGATTGAACGAAAGATTGCGGTCCTACTTTGGTATCTACTGTTGAAGATGATAATATGTTAATAAATTCGAAATCTGTCTTTTTTTTCAAAATTGAATGAAGAACGAATCAGATTTTAGTACATGAGCTCATGTGAGACTCAGTGCAAGGTTCAAATGGCTCTGAGCACTATGCGACTTATCTTCTGAGGTCATCAGTCGCCTAGAACTTAGAATTAATTAAACCTAACTAACCTAAGGACATCACACATATCCATGCCCGAGGCAGGATACGAACCTGCGACCGTAGCGGTTGCTCGGCTCCAGACTGTAGCGACTGGAACCGCACGGCCACTCAGGCCGGCTGAGACTCAGTCTAAACGATAATTTATTACACTGCAGTTGGCACGAATGCGCAAAGAGAAATTACTGCGATACAAATTAATTGTCATATCAGTTCATTACCAGAAAAGACAGATCTTTACGGCAAAGTGAAAATTAATTTCCACATAATATCCCTAAATTAATCCAGTAATGACATTCTTTTAGCAGTTACGCGAGCTTCAAAACTGACGCTGTGAATTAGTGGATTCCGCGCACATCGACCGTTCAGATTAGACCGCCTCACTGGCAGGCTGCAATTTGCGCAACTGTCAAAGATCACGCCGCGCTTAAGTGAATAATTCTATCGCTGAAAGATATGAGTAACGCACTGTCAACAACAGAATGTATAATGGCGCAGTTAACAAAACGTGAGCTTTGATAAAGTGCTACAGGCGTGCTGCGAAACAAATGCATATAGTGAACTGGATTGTCGCTACCCGAGCAGTTCATATGGGATAACACTTGTCATGCCTCAATAGGAATTACTGAATGTTTACGCCGACTGCAGCTGTACCCATTGCCACGAGGTCCTTGATAAAGTAACCATTACATTTTTAAAAAATTAACTTTCCTCACTGCCATGCTGCAAAATTCAGTGGCTGGTATTGGTTTCCTCAGGCTTTTTTACTTGCCAGTCTTATAATTAGAACCACTATAGCGTTAACCTACTATTCTACTACATAATTACGTTTGTAGCAGTTGTGCGTCATAGACAACCCTCTCTGTAACTGACTGTCACCTATTACAGCAACTACACATAACGTCCCGTAGTTCTTAGATCTATTACTCTCTGTGGTGTTTTTTCCTCAGTCAGAATATTGCTCTACGGACAAAAGGTTTCAAATGATTGATAATAATACATTAAATAAAAAACCTTTAAGGTAAAAAAACTTTTAATATCTGTGTAGAAATTTTTATTATACACCTAAATCATGATGACTAGCTTCGGCTGCTTTCTACAACGATATTAATATCGTTCAAATCGTAAAAAACGAGTTCATATAATAATAATGATAATGTTTGGTTTGTGGGGCGCTCAACTGGGTGGTTATCAGCGCCCGTACAATTACCCAATCTTTGCTCAGTCCAATTTCGCCACTTTCCTGGATGATGATGAAATGATGAGGACAACACGAACACCCAGTCATCTCGAGGCAGGTGAAAATCCCTGACCCCGCCGGGAATCGAATCCGGGACCCCGTGCTCGGGAAGCGAGAACGCTACCGCGGGACCACGAGCGGTGGACAACGAGTTCAGTGTCCAATGAGAAACATCATCATTAGATACCGTCACGATATAACATGCATCCGTATTATGGACCAACAAGGCTATGACAGTGTGTAGTTAAAACCTTTATCGTGAACGACCCAGGTTTTAAAATCATACCTCCAAGATGCAGGTAGTAAAGAAAGAAAATCGGCAGTTGCATTATTAAAAATTGCTTCAGACTCATAATACACTGATTCGGAAGATTTACCCTTACAAACGCCGAAATTAATCCTTTTTTACTACAAGGAAAATAATACTTCCTGTTTAAGATAGTAGTAGGCAGCTGAAGAAGTGTTCCGACAAATGCATAAATTGTTAAAATGAAAAACTATACAAGAGCGCATAAGAAACAAGGTGTGTAGGAACGATCAATAAACATGTATGGAAGAAGCAGCGGATCTAATGCTTCTGTCCGAGTTAGATATTGCAGTGTTAGCTGTTTATTAAATCAGGACGACAATCTTTCCTGACAGGTCTAGGAGTTAACTCATTTTACTAGAGAGGATCTAAATAAAATATTATTGGATGCGGTGGGCAAAATCTGTGTACAGAAAACATAATGAATCTCCATATTTCGTTTAAGTCCACGTGGGAACTATCGGCCTAAAACACAGTTTATATCTACCAAGCGAATTAATATCTTTTTAATTTTCGACTTTTTTTTATGTGAACGACATGTTGTCTTCTTATTTACCTTTCCATCTGTAGCCATTGGACGGTCAGATCATGTAATTAGTGTAGTATTGAGAACTGTTTGCAATAATAATGAATTGTGACTGGATTATGTTTCATCTGAATGTTGATAAACTACTTGGAAATGGTCGCTTTGGTGACGCAACGACCGTGTACCATAAGAACGTCAGCGTATTCAAATTACTACGTACATCACTTACGCCTACACTCTATATTTCTAACTAAGTTTGACGATTATTGCTAGTTTTTTGCAAAAATGAGTTTTTGCATTAACAATAACATTTATATGATCAGGTGTCATCAACAACCTTTGGTTATGAAAAACCTCAGCATTCCGAAGAGAATAGATTTTATGACACCACAGATAAATTTGTTCCATATCACTAAATTTGTTGTTCTTTTCATGTCCGCCATGTAACACTGCAAACTCTCTCATCGCAAATTTTTTTCTGCCAAATCTGTAGCGTTAGAAAATCTGTCTTGAGAACAAACCTAAGAACAACCGCACAATTGGTTTTACATTCCAGATACGCTTCAGCAAATGTAAATAGTAAATGAAAGGTAATTCTACTTTATGGTTGATATGACACATCCTGAGGGAAGAAGGAATATTTAATACGATTATGGAGAGAAATGTGGAGGGTGAAATTTGTAGCGGGAGTCCACGAGGATGAATTGGATGTAGGATAGAAAAACAATGGGGCGATAAAGAGACTTGCACAGTATGGGCTGGTTTGGAGAACTGCATCAAACCAGTCTTCTTACCGAAGACAGCAATGACGTAGTGTTCCTGTGCTATATGGTGTTCTGTGTCTCTGACAACTGCTTGTCAAGACCCGGACGAGGTCGCGTACTTTGGGTTTGAACATTTATTACTGGGCCTCAACGCTTAGAAACTCACGAGCACACGCCACTTTTCTGTCGAGCCACCTAATAATCTGCGTGCACATAGCTGTTTTTTTTGGATGGGAGTTAGTTCAGATTTCCGTCTTTGGAAATTTCTGTAATTTTAAAGTCGTTTGTCACAAGCATTATGGGATTCATATGAGTGATAATTTTGGTATATTTTGACTATGTTCAGAAGGGACTGAATTTGTTCTTTATCCAGTCATTATGCACTTCATGCCCCGGATCACGTCTAAGTTTCGTGTTTTTTTGTTTTTTTTTCAATATGAATCATAGCCCAGCCTTGACGACTCAATTTTCGCTAGATAATTATGAATTTCGTCTTCAGCTATTCTGTGGATTTTTTAATCTTGCGTGTGAGTGTCAAAGTTGTGTTCCTTACTTTACCTAATCCTCGCTTAATAATGATAACTAACACAGTGACAAACAGTTTGTCCTTAGGGAACGATAGTGTTAAGATTTTACACGTGTTGAATGTTTACTGAAGTTCAGGAGTACGTTACATTCTATGAATAAGTCTCCATTCAGAATCAATGTGCATCCCATTTCCTGTGGTCATTAACCTCATGTGCCCCATAACGGAAAAATACTCCGAAGCATTTAGTAAACCTCAGTTCATGATCGTTCGAGCTCAACTTCGGTGGCTATATTTCTGTTCTGCGGTTTCCTTGTGGTAATACCTAGGGACAAATTCTGTTATTTACGGAGCTTCAGACGACTTGGCGTTCAGGAGAAATGGGAGAGTGGTAAGCACCGTTTTGTTTTGTTACATGGCAAAAGTGCCTCCCACAGAAGAACCGTTTACGAATATTTGTATGTTCTCAAAAGGTTTTAAAAACTGTGTTCCTTTTAAGGTGCGTATACATTTACTGGGACCATTACTGCAATGAATATATAGAAGCTGTCTTTTAGTCTGTTGAAGGCATCCAAGACAATACATGAGAACGGAACTATAGGTTTCAGCTATAGATACTTGACATTAGTAACTTTTCAACATTGTCTTCTGACGCTTGAGATAGTGTCTACCAATTTTGTAAAGTGAACCATTAGATAAGACTCAATACATATAAAAATGTACAGAGATGTCTACTTTGTGTGTTCGTTCTTCTTACTTTGTTCCTGTACATTAAAATCAGTTGCTATATGTTGAATAATTTATTACCCAATATACAGTTAAAAAGGGACAGAAGTTAAACATGAAATTTGCAAATACTTATTAGCACCGTGTAACCTCCCCACTATAAAACATACAATTATCTTCCACATTTAGTGTAACCTCCCTACAGTAAAAAATATAACCATAACATTGACATTTAGTGTAACCTCCCACAAAATAAATTCCGTAACATCTCAACAGTAAAAACAATATAATTATTTATTTCATTCACATTGAGCGTAACCTCCCTCAGATAAATTCTGTAATCTTGGAACAATAAAATGTGACTAATCTCCTAATAAAAAAAATGTGACTCATAGATAACCTTTCAATAATTGACTGTGAATTTGAGCTGGTAAATATTGGACGTCAGCAGTGCTGCGTCATGGCCCTGAAAGATCATTCTGAATACATAGAAAATTCTTACCTCAATAAGGTCGCCGGATAACGCGTATATGTCTGCTCCTATAAGAATTTTTTCTGGCACAGCTCAGTGCGATGCTGGCCGATAGATTTGTCATGTATAAAAAGAAACAACTGATTTTTTCTTTACAATAATCAGGATGACCAAGGATTGGAGAAATTAGTAAAATCTTTAAATTGAGTTGAATGATTGTCGAAAGTTAATTTTTATAAGAAAGATTATTATTAAGAATTTTTTTTAAAACATTTACGTGGGACTTGATATAACAATACTACATATGCGCGAGGCTCCGCCATCGCTCCACCACGACCGGCCCAGCCAACACGATACACCAGACTGCTCGCTAGCAACTACTTACTCCTACTGCTACACAGTTCCTACTGCAGTCAACACTGCTCTTCGGTCTTAGATTCTCTTATAGATTACATATCGCAGGCAGCGCGTGAGCAATCCATCGAAATTACATCTGCTCGAGCGCGCTAGCAACAAATTCCTTCATCATGGACCTCTTACAACAGTTGTTACATAAAAGGCACTTTGTTTACACACTCGTGGTTTGCCAGTGTTTGTGATTACTGTGACCATGTGGTATAGTTTATGAGTAAATTAAAGAATCTGGGCATTTGGATTCAGTATGTTGAGTTTTCACTGCTTGGCAGGGAGTATTCCGCGAACGACTAGTGGAATCCCTTGAAGTCGAAGTCACTGCATATTCTTGGCAGTGGGCACTCAAAAGGGCAGAACATTGGACAAGTGGGCTTGCGTGAGCAGTAAGAATATCCAAAGGCCCTCCCGGTGCATCTCCAGCAAAGACTGTTCACCAAGTACTGTCTCAGTAAATCAGAAAACTGGGATAATTAGAGTGATACATTTCTATTTTCTGCCACACTCTGCAGTCTGTTTTTGGTCTTGTCACGTAGCCTCCTCCATAGCGTTCTGTCCTTGCCGTCTTCACTTGCTCGAAGTATTTGAATATACTTGGTCACATGATCTCTCCTACTTATTTTCGATCTCCTAAAGATCTTTGATCTTAGGGTTTCTTCTCTCAATCTTGATCTCTTCTACAGACATGCTCGGCCCACCTCAGACTTTTTATTTTGAACTCTGCAACAATGTCTGTTTCATTATACAGGGTGACTGAGCTGCCCTTACGTATGGGTTTTATGCAACCCACAACAACTTCAAAAACCATGTGCGAGATTTTTGTATTCTGTTCTTCGCTACACACAAGCTACCTATTAGTCCTACAGAAAAATGAATGGTACCTTGTTAAAGGAAATTTAATGTAGCTAAATTTTGTGTCGAGATATATTTTCACTGGAGGTCACAGTTCTCAGGGTTAGGAAAAGGCGTTTTAAGGTCACCTTTGTACATTGTTGTTAAATAACTCGAAAACGTGGCTTCCACCAAAAATGTATCCCAGTACAAAATTTCATTACATTAAGCTTCTTACAGGAAGATTCTGTTCATTTTTTCTGTAAGATTAACAATTTACACATAGCGAGTGAGTGTATATGAAAATCTTGTCTGTGATTCTTGAAAGCGTTGCAGTTTAAAGATAACGCATACTTAGTGGATGTTGAATCATCTTTTATACCTCCCTGAGCTCCCTGTTTCATCTTCTTCGCCTTTGTTCTCCTTCACAGACTGGTCCAGATGTATTGCACAGGATTTTATTTTCGAAAACGTCAGTCTTCATCTCATTACGCTTACCCATTCTCCATATATCTTCCCCTGATAGTAGCATTGGTCTGATACTAGTTTTTTGTACGTTTTTATTTTCGTTCCTTTTTATAAAACTTTGGATGACAGTAATTTGTTGAGTGAATATGATGATCTGTATGCCGATTTTGTCCTCACTTCTATTTCTTATTTACCATTTCTATTATTTAGTAAAACCCCTAGATACCTAAACTTCTCTGCTTCTTCAAACATGTGGTCAGAAATCTGTACAGCTTCCCGCCTTTTTTTTCTCGTCATTTACCTCTAATCTGGAATCCTAGAACTGTACCTTAAGATCGAGACAATACTGACTGAAGAAAACCCGACTTTAATATAAAAAATTTATAAAGTAGTACTAAAAGTAGACAGAGTGGTGGGATGGCATCTCTCCACGACTCTCTCTCGCTTCCCAGGGACACCTGGTAAACCTCACTTCTAGTGCAAACTTCGTGGCAGTCCTTCTGATGTAGGCTTGGTGTGTTGGAAAAGGCGGACCGGTATAGCTTCTTAGTTATTGGTAATGGTGTTGAAACTCGTTTCTACTAGCAAAACTTGATACAGACAATTTTTCTGTTACAATTCTGAGATTTTTGTGGATAGACTTACTATGAGACAATGTATGTATTAGATATGCTACGTTTGTAATGCTGTGCTTACGCTTTCCTAAAGGCGTTACTAATATCAATTTACTAAACTGTAACTTATGTCATCACTTTCTTTATTGTAGTGTTCATGAATTTGGCAATACAGTAGTAATATTATGAATTTCAGCGTAATTGTCATATTTACAGCCAACTTTTCCATGTTGGATGTCAGCCGTTTGTTACTACCTGCTAGATTCCCGTGCGCAACAACCTTTGTAATATTAAATAAAATCTTCTCGGTTTTCAAGCCGCGTCACTTCGAATAAAACAGTCGAGCTTTCGATAGCTGACTCCTTCATCGCCATCAAGAGTTAAAAATCGCTGACTGCCGGGGCTGGCACGGTGTTCTGCGTATACAGACGCAATGGCGTCTGCTACCTCCTGGAGAGGATCAGAGAAGGAAGGCCCCGTTGGGCAGCTCCTAGCAGCTCCGTCCCATCACGGGACCGTGTGACTTCGGATGACGTGAAGGGGCAGCGCCCGGTTTCAAACTGCCGCTTCCGTATGCATACAAGTATCAAGACTCCTTTTGCTTTCCCTCAGTGTTCAAAACCCATCCCCATGCATTACTAATTGTGTGCCCTTGGTCCCTGTTAAAACTACTGATGTTTATTCTAATTTCGACTGCTCCTTTTGTAACGGACTCGCATATAATAGTGTCTGAGCTAGAACTCACATCTTTTCAAACTATATTTTATGCTCTTTTTCTAGGCAATGTTCAGCCACGGCCGACTTCTCAAGTTCCCTTTTTTTAATATGTCGTGAACGGTCTGCACAATTCCCAACAACAGTCTGACCTATGTGAACGATACAGCATTTACAGGGGTACCATACATGCCAGGAATGCGAAGCCCTGTATTGTTTTTGACGGGGTGTAACATATCTCTTATCTTGGAGGCGTCCTATCTTGACAGTAGTTGCTTCCCGTATGAAAGGAATGCAGCTGCCACCGCGAAAGACACCGAGGACATTTTGTACTATTATCAGCGTTACCTGTTGAGATATTAAACCTCAGTACTCAGTAGCACAGACTGTGCTACATTATCTATACTTTCTCGCTCGTCCGATTCAACTAAAATGATACATCTCTCAATAGAGTCCAGGCGTCGTTTTAATGTAAGAGAAAAATAGCGAAATCTATATTCAGGTTAGACAAGTGGCTGTAAAATTTGGAATTCAGGGGTTAGAGAAAGATATGAAAACACCAAAAACACAACACATTACCTACTGATAATACAGCATAGGAAATCCGTTGGCATTCAAAACAGTTTCCAGCAGTCGCGGAATGGGTAAACAAAGATCTTGTATGGTTTTCAAGGGAATCTCATACCATTCTTCCTGCAAAATAGTGGTACGTGATGTTAACGAGAGCGATCAGGCACCCTTCATTTCAAAGTAGACCACAGAGGTTTAATTATAATGAGATCAGGTGTCTGTGGTGGCCACGGGAGACGCGGTAGTTCATCCTCGTGCTCACAAAACGATTCCTGGACCATGGGATCTGTGTATACAGGGACCCAGTCATGATTCACTCTGGGTACGTAAACTCGGCGAGAAATTGGACACAATGTGAAACAACACTCGTCCGAATGAACCACTTTCTTCCATTGATCCGTTTTATGGTTTCAGCACCTCGTTTTCCTGTTTCCGGCATTTGCATTACTGATTAGTCGTTTTGTGATTCCATGCTTCAGGAGCTCACTTCGATTGGTGCTGACAGAGTTGTCCAGTGCGACATCAGATATGCGGTGACCTTCGCAGCTGTCGTCCTCTTATTTTCCGTCACAGACCTCTTCAATGACTGTCACGATAGCTCAACACATACTTTCGTCCGCTTATGACTTAGCACTTAAAATTTTTCTGCTTTCCCTGTACGCGGAATAAATCTCAGAGACGGCGCAGATGTGAAGGGGGTTAGGATTCTTCTGGGTACTTCACGTTTATATCAGGCAATTTAAAGCGAAAGTAACGAATTCTTCTTTTATAGTACTTCCCGTAAAATATTAACACTTTTTTCAATGTTTTTCCGTATTACATCATATGGGATGAGAAATGAAAGCACTGAATACTACGCTTACATTATATTTCACACAGGTACACCGCCAGAACGATGTACTGGCTAGGGGGAACCAAGAGCTAAGTAATGACGCACTAAAAACTTCCCACGAGAAACGATAAGAATAACTTGGGACACTGGCTAGCGAGAAATGTCAGCTTATAATATTAAATCTGACGTATTAATGTGTAATGGGAAGGTCTTTTGTCGTCTTTCAATAGCAGTTTTGATTATTAAGTCTGAGTGTGTCCTCGTAGTAATCGCCTGTGGGCTGAGGAACTGAGTACAAGTATTGCCCAGATGGGCGAGTGCGGATCAAACAACCCCCTGAAGCAAAAAAGGTTCAATACTGTATCAGCTGGAAGAAGACCAGTATCGGTTAGATTTGTTGCAGAAAAGAAGAGTTATCCATTTGTGTTCCGAATTATGGTAATAATGTTTCAAGAATTAGAATGTCAAAAGATGCATTGATCAGCCTAGTACCACTTAATACACTACTGGCCATTAAAATTGCTACACCACGGAGATGGCGTGCTACAGACGCGAAATTTAACCGACAGGAAGAAGATGCTGTGATATGCAAATGATTAGCTTTTCAGAGCATTCACACAAGGTTGGCTCCGGTGGCGACACCTACAACGTGCTGAAATGAGGAAAGTTTCCAACCGATTTCTCACACACAAACAGCAGTTGACAGGCGTTGCCTGGTGAAATGTTGTTGTGATGCCTCGTGTAAGGCGGAAAAATGCGTACCATCACGTTTCCGACTTTGATAAAGGTCGGATTATAGCCTATCGCAATTGCGATTTATCGTATCGCGACATTGCTGCTCTCGTTGGTCGAGATCCATTGACTGTTAGCAGAATATGGAATCGGTGGGTTCAGGAGGGTAATACGGAACGCCGTGCTGAATCGCAACGGCCTTGTATCGCTAGCAGTCGAGACGAGAGGAATCTTATCCGCATGGCTGTAATGGATAGTGCAGCCACGTCTCGATCCCTGAGTCAACAGATGGGGACGTTTGCAAGACAACCACCATCTGCATGAACAGTTCGACGACGTTTGCAGCAGCATGGACTATTAGCTCGGAGACCATGGCTGCGGTTACCCTTGATGCTGTAACACAGAAACGCCTGCGATGGTGTACTCAACGACGAAGCTGAGTGCACGAATGGCAAAACGTCATTTTTTCGGATGAATCCAAGTTCTGTTTACAGCATCATGATGGTCGCATCCGTGTTTGGCGACATCGTTGTGAACGCACATTGGAAGCGTGTGTTCGTCATCGCCATACTGGCGTATCACCCGGCGTGATGGTATTGGGTGCCAATGGTTACACGTCTCGGTCACCTCTTGTTCGCATTGACGGCACTTTGAACAGTGGACGTTACATTTCAAACGTGTTAGGAGCCGAGGCTCTACCACTCATTCGATCCCTGCGAAACCCTACATTTGAGCAGGATCAAGCACGACCGCATGTTGCGGGTCCTGTACGGGCCATTCTGGATACAGAAAATGTTCGACTGCTGCCCTTGCCAGCACATATTCTAGATCTCCCACCAATTGAAAACGTCTGTTCAATGGTGGCCGAGCAACTGGCTCGTCACAATACGCCAGTCACTACTCTTGATGAACTGTGATATAGTGTTGAAGCTGCATGAGCAGCTGTACCTGTACACGCCATCCAAGCTCTGTTTGAGTCAATGCCCAGGCGTATCAACGCCGTTATTACGGCCAGAGGTCGTTGTTCTGGGTACTGATTTCTCAGGACCTATGCACCCAAATTGCGTGGAAATGTAATCACAATACCCTTTTATCGTCTGCATTTCTTCTTGGTGTAGCAATTTTAATGGCCAGTAGTGTATTTTGTGCAAGAACGTTTCAAATTGTTTATGAAATGACATGATTACTGACGCCATTTCCTAATTTTGGGCTGAAGTACCAACATTATCTTGTCAGTTGTAAAGTGGGAAGTCTGTTTAGTAAGGAGTTAATATAACATCCACGATATATATATAGGGTGAGTCACCTAACATTACCGCTGGATATATTTCGTAAACCACATCACATACTGACGAATCGATTCCACAGACCGAACGTGAGGAGAGGGGCTAGTGTAATTGGTTAATACAAACCATAAAAAAAATGCACGGAACTATGTTTTTTAACACAAACCTACGTTTTTTTTAAATGGAACCCCGTTAGTTTTGTTAGTACATCTGAACATATGAACAAATACGTAATCAGTGCCGTTTGTTGCATTGTAAAATGTTAATTACATACGGAGATATTGTAACCTAAAGTTGACGCTTGAGTACCACTCCTCCGCTGTTCGATCGTGTGTATCGGAGAGCACCGAATTACGTGGGGATCCAAAGGGAACGGTGATGGACCTTAGGTACAGAAGAGACTGGAACAGCACATTACGTCCACATGTTAACACCTTTTTATTGGTCTTTTTCACTGACGCACATGTACATTACCATGAGGGGTGAGGTACACCTACACACGTGGTTTCCGTTTTCAATTACGGAGTGGAATAGAGTGTGTCCCGACATGTCAGGCCAATAGATGTTCAATGTGGTGGCCATCATTTGCTGCACACAATTGCAATCTCTGGCGTAATGAACGTCGTACACGCCGCAGTACATCTGCTGTAATGTCGCCGCAGGCTGCCACAATACGTTGTTTCATATCCTCTGGGGTTGTAGGCACGTCACGATACACATTCTCCTTTAACGTACCCCACAGAAAGAAGTCCAGAGGTGTAAGATCAGAACGGGCTGGCCAATTTATGCGTCCTCCACGTCCTATGGAACGCCCGTCGAACATCCTGTCAAGGGTCAGCCTAGTGTTAATTGTGGAGTGTCCAGGTGCTCCATCACGCTGATACCACATACTTCTGTACCTAAGGTCCATCACCGTTCCCTTTGGATCCCTACGTAATTCGGTGCTCTCCGATACACACGATCGAACAGCGGAGGAGTGGTACTCAAGCGTCAACTTTAGGTTACAATATCTCCGGATGTAATTAACAATTTACAATGCAACAAACGGCACTGATTACGTATTTGTTTATATGTTCAGATGTGCTAACAAAACTAACGGGGTTCCATTTAAAAAAACGTAGGTTTGTGTTGAAAAACATATTTGCGTGCATTTTTGTATGGTTTGTGTTAAACAATTACACTAGCCCCTCTCCTCACGTTCGGTCTGTGGAATCGATTCGTCAGTATTTGATGTGGTTTACGAAATATATCCAGCGGTAACGTTAGGTGACTCACCCTGTATATTTATTACGAGAGGAATATGAACGTGAGGATAATATTCATTCAATTATGTAATTATTTCTTAAAAAGATAATAATTATGTAAAACAGAGACAATATTTGTCTCACATTCTTTGTTAATCTATGTCATTCTTTTCTTTTGTTTTGTGCCCTTCTGTCGTCTTCTTCTGATGTACATCGCCGACGCAAGGCGCGAATCGATTTGAGGTCTGTTAAATGAAAAACATTTAATGTAAAATTATTGTACTTTTATGTTCATTTGCTGGTAAAAACAAATAGAGCCAAATTCGTTAAAACTATTTATGATTTAATTATTGAAAATTCGCTTCCTGTTTTAATTATAATTTTGTATTAATTGTTTTATCTTAGCTGCAAGAAGCGCAGCCATTCTTAGTTGCGATTATGTAGCAACTTCGTCTGTACTTCTTGTTGAAAATAGCATGGGTTTGTGTTAAACTAATTTTCAAAAAAATTTAAAATCTTTGTTGTTGGTGGGATTAATTTAAATAATTTAAATGATTTATTGGGAAAAGGAAAATCTTAATTATAAAAGAAATCCCCTATCTTTTGTTGGCCACCATCTTAACTTTTATCACAGCGGCAAATTTAAATTACTTGAAACTGCAAACTTTCAATATTCCGATGTGTAAGAAATAAATGTGCACCGGTGGTACTAAACACTATTTATAAAAAATTTAATCGAATCAGACTGCATTTTCTAAGAACAGTGCTGATGGTATTTATTGTTGAACAAGATTTCATTACTGATGTATGTGGCCAAAATTAAACTACGCACGAATCACGGAGAAAAATATTTCTGGTAGCATACGTCAGTGTTGTGTGCGGGTGGTATTCTGTGGTTCCTTTTCATGATCAATTTGCTAAGAATAATTAAATCCATCGAAGACAAAAAAAATTATAAAAGCTCTGATGTACGATCTGTAATTGTAGTGATATGAACACAGCTTACAGTCAACATTATTGCACTACGTCAGGTGGAATTCTAGTGCAATTTGAACAAAATAATTATCCGGGAGAAGTTGTAGTTTTAATAATGCATTATACATGTGTATAATATTGTCAGTATCATTTACAAAACCAAATCAATGCAACTGTTAAATAACAGAGTGAATTCAAACCGCAGAATACCATAGAGTATCGTATCATCCATATTCATTGCACTTGTCGATGTTTATGATACACAAAAAGCGCCACACAAGCTCTGTTTGACTCATTGCCCAGGCGTATCAACGCCGTTATTACGGCCAGTGGTGGTTGTTCTGCGTACTGATTTCTCAGGATCTATGCACCCAAATTGCATGAAAATGTAATCACATGTCAGTTCTAGTATAATATATTTGTCCAATGAATACCTGTTTATCGTCTGCATTTCTTCTTGGTGTAGCAATTTTAATGGCCAGTAGTGTATTTGTGTGCAAGAACGTTTCAAATTGGTTATGAAATGACATTATTAGTGACGACATTTCCTAATTTTGGGCTGAAGTACCAACATTGTCTTATCAGTTGTAAAGTGGGAAGTCTGTTTAGTAAGGAGTTTACGCCTTATGTGGTAATTACATACATTTTTATTAGTGACAAATTGGAGAAAGCGAGTAATATTCTTTTATATATTTTTTCTCAAGTCTAAGGCAGAGAAGCTTAAGTTTTGGAAAGTTATTGGTACTTAGTTAACAGACGCTGCATCGTTTTCGAAAAATAAACTGCGTGATTTACATCATAAAAAACTGGGCTATGTGTTGTTATCACAGTGTCAGTAGGTAAAAGTAGTTTTTCAGAGTAAGAAATGAAATAAAATGAGTGACTTGATAAATTTAGGAAATCGTATAACAAGTTGCCATGAGGTAAATTATACGCAGTCAGGTATAATAAAATTCTATTAGAGAAAGAAAATTGAAACATTCCCATATGCTGTATTATGGTTTTATTTATTTGTCAATTTGTCCGTTACTATTTGAATTTTACGCACTATACATCTGACAGCAGCGCCACGTAGTACCTTTCGTTACTAATACCACAATATTCTGCATCATTCTTACGTATGCACTACGTGAATAGGACGGGCCTCTGTGTCGTTCTATTATGCGGCTGTGTTTACAGTTTGCGCGCGAGGTCCTGTTCTCCGCTGCTATGCCTGTCGTCGCCTCCACGAGATAATACGCATTTTTCGATTTCTCCTTCGTTCTCTACTCATGCCTGATACCGGTGCTTTTATTTATTAATTTTTAAGATTTTTTTCCTTATAGGTTGCCTTTTAGTACGTTTTATGCGGTTTTGTATCTTCCTTGACGGATACTTTATGACAAAAATTTTGATTTTTTAGCTGAGCTGATTTATGTTTTTCTATGTGGTTCTATTCGGTCGGCGTTTGTGGCTTGTTTTGCTTTTATAGCAGTCCAGGATAGGACCATGTCGGATTCATTGTAATGTTGCCCTCCCTTACATTTTCAGATAACCTGATGAAGCCCTATGCGGTTGACGTATTCCAATCTCTGTCTTCTTCTACAGTTTTTGCCCTCTACAGCTCCCTCTAGTACCATGGAAGTCATTCCCTCATGTCTTAGCAGAAGTCCTATCATCCTGTCCCTTCTCCTTATCAGTGCATTCCACATATTCCTTTCCTCTCCGATTCTGCGTAGAACCTCCTCATTCCTTACCTTATCAGTCCCCCTAATTTTCAACATTCGTCTATAGCACCACATCTCAAATGCTACGATTCTCTTCTGTTCCGGTTTTCCCGCAGTCCATGTTTCACCACCATAGAATGCTGTACTCCAGACGTACATCCTCAGAAATTTCTTCCTCAAATTAAGGCCGGTATTTGATATTAGTAGACTTCTCTTGGCCAGAAATGCCTTTTTTACCATAGCGAGTCTGCTTTTGCAAGCTATCTAACGAATATGTAATGAAAATACGAGGCGTCTGTTTTTACGTAAGTACCGTTTTGAAATTATAAAAAATACGTGCTAACATATCTCAATAATTTTATTTTTACATGAAATCCTTTACCTTAATCATTTTTCTACATAATTTCCGTCAATACTGAGGCACTTGTCATAACGTTCAACCAGTTTTTGAATACCCTCCTCATAGAAGTCTACCGCCTGACTTGTTAACAACTGGATCACCACTGTTTTGACTTCGTCATCGTCTTGAAGACGCTGACCGCCCAGGTGTTTCTTCAAGAGCAGGAACAGATGGTAGTCACTGGACGCAAGATTGGGACTGTACGGAGGATGATCTAGAATTTCCCATCGAAAAGATGTGATGAGATCTTCGGTCTGATTCTCCACATGCGGACGGGCATTGTCTTGCAGCAAAACGATGCCCTTGCTCAACTTCCATGGACTGTTGTTTTGATTCTGGTGTGACGTAGGCCACCCATGTTTCATCGCCCGTAACAATTTGGCTTAAGAAATCATCACCGTCGTTGTGGTGCAGCTCAAGTAAAGTCAATGCACTGTCTAAACGTTTGGTTTTGTGCACATCCGTCAACATTTTCGGTACCCAACGTACGCACAATTTACGGTAATTCAAGTGCTCGGTCACAATGCCATACAAAACACTACGAGAAACATTAGGGAAGTCATCCCGCAAGGAGGAAATCGTAAAGCGTCTGTTTTCTCTCACCTTATTGTCCACTTCCTGCACCAAACTTTCATTAACGACCGAAAGACGCCCACTCCGCTGTTCATCATGCACATTTGTGCGGCCATCTTTAAATGCTCTCACCCACTTCCTTACCATTCCATCACTCAAAAAGTTTTCTCCGTGAACTGCACACATCTAACGATGAGTATCGATCGCTTTTAGGCCTTTAGCACTAAGAAATAACAGCCCTTACTTCAGAGTCGGCGGTACTCACGGTTATCAGAGGCCTCTTAAACGCACAGTACACAACGTAAACAAGGAATAATCAGACTGCAATGGCGTCAGTGCGTAGATTAAGGTACAGGCTTTCATGTAAAAGTAAAGTTATTGAGATATCTTAGCACTTTTTTTAATTTCAAAACGGTACTTACTTAAAAAATACGCCTCGTAATTTGAAACCAAGAGAGGAATATGTATGTGACTAAAGAACTGCACTTATGTTGGTATACACTTTCCAGTTTCTATATTACGTGAAGCAAGATATTTGAGCCCCACAGGGAGTAATTCGACGTTTGATAACAAAGGGGTTGGACAAAGAATATGGAAACACCGCGACAAATGCGTGCTTTAACATAAATGCAAGTGCAAGTGCGAAACAAAAGCCGGGCTGGTTCCTTTGAAAGAGCATGGCGCATTTCCTTCTTGAAACATTCCAAACTGTGCGCCGCCTCTAAAGGCCTAGTTTAATCCTAATCATTCTTCCTTCTTCTTCGTTTCTTTGCGGCGATCAGACTTGGGTAACACATAGAACTCGCTTCGTACGAAAGCTGGCCGTATAGCCGTAAACGAAAACATATCTCTTTTCTTTACAAATACTGAAGTCATCAGCTCTCCAATTTAAGTGAAAATGATAACAGTTCATATTACTTACTTCGTTTGTTAAGTTCGTTAAGAGACTTCTTAATCATGGTTAGACCTATGTATACTCATGCTGGCTGTTAAATTTAGTTCTACTTTCATTCCGAAGGTTGGCATTGCTGTATTTCTTTTTCAGACTGAACTGTCACGCTATAACAATAGACGGAACCCTTAATAATTGTTCAAATAAGAATACAACCCATCAGCAGACACTGCTGACTAAGAACGGCGATTCTAATGTATTCGCTCGTTTTCGTTTTGTATGTAATTAAGCGCACCCTCCGCGATTATACAAACACACACACACACACACACACACACACACACACACATATATATATATATATATATATATATATATATATATATATATATATACCTGGCCCGGGTGATAGTACCTTGTGAGGGTCCCTTGCCAGGGTAACGGTGAAGACTTCAACGGCAATGAAGATGGAGATGAAGATCATCAGTACGGCGGAGCTGGTGGAAGAGGCGGCCCTGCTATTAGGGTTAATATAAAAGCTAACGATAGAAAACCCAGACTCTTCTGAACCCATAATTGGCGGCTTTCTGGACAGTATCTGTTCCCCAAGTTAGGGGCAACTGCAATAATTTTTTCAGGAACTAACAATCCCTGGTTCTAATAACTCAGTGGAAATGGACAAACAATTATAAGCTATATGATTCGTGAAAGTAATAACAATATTACCCCAGGTGGCACTCAGTCCACCCGCCAACAGGTGGGAATCGGATCTTCGGAGTCTGAGGGAGTTGGGCAGTCACGAACAAACAGGAAGTCGGAGTTTTCTGGCAGGCTTCCATCCAAAACTATCAATTACAGAGTGTTTCAAAAATGACCGGTATATTTGAAACGGCAATAAAAACTAAACGAGCAGCGGTAGAAATACATCGTTTGTTGCAATATGCTTGGGACAACAGTACATTTTCAGGCGGACAAACTTTCGAAATTACAGTAGTTACAATTTTCAACAACAGATGGCGCTGCAAGTGATGTGAAAGATATAGAAGACAACGCAGTCTGTGGGTGCGCCATTCTGTACGTCGTCTTTCTGCTGTAAGCGTGTGCTGTTCACAACGTGCAAGTGTGCTGTAGACAACATCGTTTATTCCTTAGAACAGAGGATTTTTCTGGTGTTGGAATTCCACCGCCTAGAACACAGTGTTGTTGCAACAAGACGAAGTTTTCAACGGAGGTTTAATGTAACCAACGGACCGAAAAGCGATACAATAAAGGATCTGTTTGAAAAATTTCAACGGACTGGGAACGTGACGGATGAACATGCTGGAAAGGTAGGGCGACCGCGTACGGCAACCACAGAGGGCAACGCGCAGCTAGTGCAGCAGGTGATCCAACAGCGGCCTCGGGTTTCCGTTCGCCGTGTTGCAGCTGCGGTCCAAATGACGCCAACGTCCACGTATCGTCTCATGCGCCAGAGTTTACACCTCTATCCATACAAAATTCAAACGCGGCAACCCCTCAGCGCCGCTACCATTGCTGCACGAGAGACATTCGCTAACGATATAGTGCACAGGATTGATGACGGCGATATGCATGTGGGCAGCATTTGGTTTACTGACGAAGCTTATTTTTACCTGGACGGTTTCGTCAATAAACAGAACTGGCGCATATGGGGAACCGAAAAGCCCCATGTTGCAGTCCCATCGTCCCTGCATCCTGAAAAAGTACTGGTCTGGGCCGCCATTTCTTCCAAAGGAATCATTGGCCCATTTTTCAGATCCGAAACGATTACTGCATCACGCTATCTGGACATTCTTCGTGAATTTGTGGCGGTACAAACTGCCTTAGACGACACTGCGAACACCTCGTGGTTTATGCAAGATGGTGCCCGGCCACATCGCACGGCCGACGTCTTTAATTTCCTGAATGAATATTTCGATGATCGTGTGATTGCTTTGGGCTATCCGAAACATACAGGAGGCGGCGTGGATTGGCCTCCCTATTCGCCAGACATGAACCCCTGTGACTTCTTTCTGTGGGGACACTTGAAAGACCAGGTGTACCGCCAGAATCCAGAAACAATTGAACAGCTGAAGCAGTACATCTCATCTGCATGTGAAGCCATTCCGCCGGACACGTTGTCAAAGGTTTCGGGTAATTTCATTCAGAGACTACGCCATATTATTGCTACGCATGGTGGATATGTGGAAAATATCGTACTACAGAGTTTCCCAGACCGCAGCGCCATCTGTTGTTGAATATTGTAACTACTGTAATTTCGAAAGTTTGTCTGCCTGAAAATTTACTGTTGTCCCAAGCATATTGCAACAAACGGTGTATTTCTATCGCTGCTCGTTTAGTTTTTATTGCCGTTTCAAATATACCGGTCATTTTTGAAACACCCTGTATATAGGCACATTTAATATCAACACTCTAATTCAACCGGGAAAATTCACAGTCTAGTACAGGAGTTAGATCGACAAAACATTCAGATTTTAGCCCTTCAAGAAAAACGATTCACAGACAAAGCCACAGTAGATTATGGAAATTACTGCTCTTTAAGTGTGAAACAGAAAAACGTATTGCTAAAGGTTCTCCGCTTTTAGGAATGGCTATTGTCATACATAAAAATATAACAGACTCCATAACAGATGTGTGCCCCATAAGCAACCGCCTTATGACAATGCGCATGTAGTGTGCTAACAAGAAATAAGGATTTATCAATGTTCATGCTCACACCAACATTGCTATCAGAAAGAATTCGCAGACTGGAGAAATTCTGAACCGATCTTGAGAAAGTAATGGCCAAAATTCCAAAGCATGACATCAAAATTTTATTGGTTGATTTCAATGCTCAGATAGGTAAAGAAAAACAATACTGGAAAACTGTGGGAAAATATCCCGCCCATAAATTTACCAAGAAAAACGGAAAAAGGCATATCAAACTATGCTAACAAAACAACCTTAAAATCATGTCAACATCATTGAGGAAGAATCCCCGAAAACAATAGACTTGAAGATCCCCAATAAAAGGGCTCGGTAGATATCAGATTGATCATGTTGCCATCTCGTGTCCTCTACATAAGGAAGTCCGTAGAGGTGCAGACATAGATTCAGACCACTACCTAACACGGATAAAAATGAAATTTACTCCAAAGAAAGAACACCGCAAGAAAGTGCACCAGTATAAATTTGACACCAGAAGAATCAAAGAAACTAAGCTTAGAGAAGAACTGGAAAAGGTCCAGGCAGATACTTGCGGAAACTTTCACAGTAAAATTAGCTAGAAGGAAAACACAATACATCCATGGTGGCATACAGCGTGTGATAAAGCTTTGGGAAACGAAAGAAGGCTTTCCTCAATTACAATAGAAGGTAAACACCGGAAAATCTTCAATACTTTTATGAAACTAGGAAACAAGTGGCGAAAATCAATAGGCAGACCAAAAGAAAATACCTGAGAAACCAACTGCACTTAATCGAAGAGAACTTCCGCAACTACATTACACGAGGTTTTTACAGAACTTTTGCAGTGCAAATTCGCGGATACAGCCCACAAAATTTATGTTTCAAGAAATATGACCTAAAGCTTGCACTCACTAACCAGGAAAACAGTAACGAACTGGCACATTATTTTTCAACACTCCCTAATTGTCTGTAACCACCTTCGAGATTCCCTAAAGAAAGACCTACTTAACACGCACCCTGAATCATCCTCACCAACACAAGAAAAAATTCACAAACACATTATTAAATTAAAAAACAATAGAGCATCCGGTGAATTTGGGACTATTGCTGAGCTACTGAAAACTCTAGGACCCAAGTCTCTCAGAGAGTGAACCCAAATCAATGCAGATATTTGGGAGGCAGAAAAATTACCCCATGAATGGAAATGTGCCCTTATTCATCCGTTACAAAAAAGGAGACAAATCTGATGTAAATAATTAACGAGGCATATCCGTTCTTCGGCCTTTCTTCCTCAAAGAGCACAAGAGCAACTTGAAAACAAAATTTGTAAATACCAAGGTGGCTTTCGCCTCAATACAACCCGCGCAGAACAAATTTGCAATGTAAAGACCGTGCTAAAATACGAAGCAGTAAAAAAACAGCCCAATAATTTCCACGTTTGTTGACTTTAAAAAGGAATACGATTCGGTTGACGGACAAGCAATTTTTGACATCCTTAAAGAACAAGGCTCAGATCCAAAAACACGTCACCTCATCAAAGAAACACTGACCGATACTGCCTCCAAATTGAAATTCACGGGTGAAATATCCGACGCCTTCCTGTTCAAAACTGGCGTCCGACAAGGTGATGGTCTGTATCCTCTCCTATTCAATGTTGTACTGGACAAGATCATCCGCGAATGGGAAAAGTGATTGAAGAATAAAAATTACTGGAAACTTATACAGATGTTCCGAGTCAAGGATGACATAAGAATTTCATGTTTAGCTTTTGCTGACAACTTTGCGCTACTAGCGGATGATGAGACAATAGCAATCGAACAGGTTGAAACCCTCAAAGAATGTGCAGAGAAATTTGGTCTACAAATATCTTTCCTAAAATCTAAGTTCATCGCCACAAAAACTGACACACAAAACTTGACTACAAAATACGGTCTTATCAATAGAATCCCGTATTTTAAATACTTACGCGAAGCCCTTGAACCTACGGGGCGAGAGAAAATAGCAAAAACCACTCGCCTCCAAAAACTAAAGGGAGCCTATGGAAGAACCTACAAATAGTAAAATAAGAAATGCTTGTCCAAGAACACTAAAATTAGGCACTATAAGACAGTATTAAAGCCTGAAGTCCCCTATGCCAATGAAACCCTGACAGTCCACATAAAAGATGACCTGTAAAACTTATTAAAGGAAGAACATAAAATCATCAGCAAGATGTTAGGGCCAAAGAAAACGGAAGAGGACTATAGACCACAGTCCCGTCAAACAACTGAGAACTTGTCCAACCTTTCAGCAGACATTAGAAAAAGGTGATTAAAATGTTATACGTACGTCCTTAGGTGTCCCAAAACAAGACTTATGCATAAAATTCTTAAATGCATAGAAGGACTTAATACTATAAGCTGGATACAAGAGGACAAAAAGAACCTAAAAAAAGCTCAGATAAATTATTCAATATTTTGGACAGAAAGATATTTAAGGAGAAAGCTGACAGATATGAAGTTAAGTCAGAGAACGAAGCTCCGAAGATGTTGTTGTTGTTGTGGTCTTCAGTCCTGAGACTGGTTTGATGCAGCTCTCCATGCTACCCTATCCTGTGCAAGCTTCTTCATCTCCCAGTACTTACTACAACCCACATCCTTCTGAATCTGCTAAGTGTATTCATCTCTTGGTCTCCCTCTACGATTTTTACCCTCCACGCTGCCCTCCAATGCTAAATTTGTGATCCCTTGATGCCCCAGAACATATCCTACTAACCGGTCCCTTCTTTTTGTCAAGTTGTGCCACATACTCCTCTTCTCCCCAATTCTGTTCAATACTTCCTCATTAGTTATGTGATCTATCCATCTAATCTTCAGCATTCTTCTGTAGCACCACATTTCGAAAGCTTCTATTCTCTTCTTGTCCAAACTATTTATCGTCCATGTTTCACTTCCAGACATGGCTACACTCCATACAAATACTTTCAGAAACGACTTCCTGACACTTAAACCTATACACGAGGTTAACAAATTTCTCTTCTTCAGAAACGCTTTCCTTGCCATTGCCAGTCTACATTTTATATCTTCTCTACTTCGACCATCATCAGTTATTTTGCTCCCCAAATAGCAAAACTCCTTTACTACTTTAAGTGCCTCATTTCCTAATCTAATTCCCTCGGCATCACCCGACTTAATTCGACTACATTCCATTATCCTCGTTTTGCTTTTGTTGATGTTCATCTTATATCCTCCTTTCAAGACACTGTCCATTCTGTTCAACTGCTCTTCCAAGTCCTTTGCTGTCTCTGATAGAATTACAATGTCATCGGCGAATCTCAAAGTTTTTATTTCTTCTCCATGGATTTTAATACCTACTCCGAATTTTTCTTTTGTTTCCTTTACTGCTTGCTCAATATACAGATTGAATAACATCGGGGAGAGGCTACAACCCTGTCGCACTCCCTTCCCAACCACTGCTTCCCTTTCATGCCTCTCGACTCTTATAACTGCCATCTGGTTTCTGTACAAATTGTAAATAGCTTTTCGCTCCCTGCATTTTACCCCTGCCACCTACAGAATTTGAAAGAGAGTATTCCAGTCAACATTGTCAAAAGCTTTCTCTAAGTCTACAAATGCTAGAAACGTAGGTTTGCCTTTCCTTAATCTTTCTTCTAAGATACGCCGTAAGGTCAGTATTGCCTCACGTGTTCCAATATTTCTACGGAATCCAAACTGATCTTCCCCGAGGTTGGCTTCTACTAGTTTTTCCATTCGTCTGTAAAGAATTCGCGTTAGTATTTTGCAGCCGTGACTTATTAAACTGATAGTTCGGTAATTTTCACATCTGTCAACACATGCTTTCTTTGGGATTGGAATTATTATATTCTTCTTGAAGTCTGAGGGTATTTCGCCTGTCTCATACATCCTGCTCACCAGATGGTAGAGTTTTGTCAGGAGTGGCTCTCCCAAGGCTGTCAGTAGTTCTAATGGAATGTTGTCTACTCCCGGGGCCTTGTTTCGACTCAGGTCTTTCAGTGCTCTGTCAAACTCTTCACGCAGTATCATATCTCCCATTTCATCTTCATCTACATCCTCTTCCATTTACATAATATTGTCCTCAAGTACATCGCCCTTGTATAGACCCTCTATATACTCCTTCCACCTTCCTGCTTTCCCTTCTTTGCTTAGAACTGGGTTTCCATCTGAGCTCTTGATATTCATACAAGTGGTTCTCTTTTCTCCAAAGGTCTCTTTAATTTTCCTGTAGGCAATATCTATCTTACCCCTAGTGAGATAAGCCTCTACATCCTTACATTTGTCCTCTAGTCATCCCTGCTTAGCCATTTTGCACTTGCTGTCGATCTCATTTTTGAAACGTCTGTATTCCTTTTTGCCTGCTTCATTTACTGCATTTTTATATTTTCTCCTTTCGTCAATTAAGGTCAATATTTCTTCTGTTACCCAAGGAGTTCTACTAGCCCTCGTCTGTTTACCTACTTGATCCTCTGCTGCCTTCACTACTTCATCCCTCAGAGCTACCCATTCTTCTTCTAATGTACTTCTTTCCGCCATTCCTGTCAATTGTTCCCTTATGCTCTCCCTGAAACTCTGTACAACCTCTGGTTCTTTCAGTTTATCCATCTCCTTAAATTCCCACCTTTTTGCAGTTTCTTCAGTTTTAATCTGCAGTTCATAACCAATACATTGTGGTCAGAGTCCCCTGGAAATGTCTTACAATTTAAAACCTGGTTCCTAAACCTCTGTCTTACCATTATATAATGTATCTGATACCTTTTAGTATCTCCAGGATTCTTCCATGTATACAACTTTCTTTTATGATTCTTGAACCAAGTGTTGGCTATGATTAAGTTATGCTCTGTGCTAAACTCTACCAGGCGGCTGCCTCTTTCATTTCTTAGCCCCAACTACTCTTATTAGCCCTACTATTCACCTACTATGTTTCCTTCTCTCCCTTTTCCTACTCTCGAATTCCAGTCACCCAGGACTATTAAATTTTCGTCTCCCTTCACTACCTGAATAATTTCTTTGATGTCATCATACATTTCTTCAATTTCTTCATCATCTGCAGAGCTAGTTGGCATATAAACTTGTACTACTGTAGTAGGCGTGGGCTTCGTGTCTATCTTGGCCACAATAATGCGTTCACTATGCTGTTTGTAGTAGCTTACCCGCACTCCTACTTTTTTACTCATTATTAAACCTACTCCTGCATTACCCCTATTTGATTTTGTGTTTATAACCCCGTATTCACCTGACAAAAAGCTCCGAAGATAGCACGGACAAAATGCACAGAGGAAAGAGCCCATGCAGAAAAAATGAGAGCAGTGTAGAAAAAAAAGAATACGAATCAAGAAGTTTTGCGTGATCAAATAGGGTCTAATCGCACATAATAATAATATTTTCATAAATAAGTAGACCTAAAAACCCAAATTCAAATGAAATATACTCTGCGTCAGTTAATGGCTAATTGTGCCGCACAATTACTCAGCAGTTACTTTACTTCTAAAGATGACATACACTCTGGCTACAACCGACCACTTGCAAACAATTAGTGAACGGTTGCTGTGATAAGCTAATGGGCCAATAATTGCAAATTTAAGGTTATTAACCAAGTGTTTATTTTCGATAAACTCGACTCGCATAACTCAGTAGAACGGAAATTATAGAAAAGCTTTAAAAGAAACTTTAAACACATCAGAAAATAAAATATGTTTTCTTGAAAAGCAACCGGCACACTGACATACCAAAGTAACATAAGGCTAATAAAGCTCAGTACTGTTAGGAGCATGGCAAAACGTACTGAGCAATTAAAGTGTCGAAACTTACATTGTTATACAGGCTTTCTGATACAAAGCTGAAACCAAAGCATAGCTGAAACCTGTTCAAACACATAGAATAACTTTTCATCAGCGCAAAACGCCTTCTCAATGCGACAGCAACTAAAATTGCTTAACATTGATCATATTTCACTCTCAGCGTGCCATCAAATACCGTCGGCCAGTATGGTTACAACGGCGAACTCGACCCTTCTTGCCGAGCGCTGTATTTCTATGTAAGCCCGTACACGACGGCTTAATAACACACCACAACATTTCACCGCTTCTACTGATGTGTACTACAAGTCTTAAAGTATACTTCAGCACCACACCACCTCGTGCCTGCCAGAACCACTACAGTCCACTCGGTGTTAAACCCCCACATTCCCTTGCTCGTCCACAACTGTCTCCAGTGGTCCACGTTTTACTGCTTTAAGCTTCAGCGATACAAGCTCGCCACCTGGCGGAGAGCAGTACATCGAGCACAGACAGCAAGTCGCTCTGCAATCGACTACGGACCGTCTCGGTTTCTTCAGTATCCGCGAACTCTTTACATTCATTTGGTGAAAGTCGACTGCATACGACAGTTCCTAGAGAAAACTAAACTATGGAAACCTCGCTTCGCGTTAAGGCGAGCAAGCGGTAGCACTTGGACAGTGTCGAGCGAAACGGCAAGACATTGCCTTCTACTGGAAAAGACGCACTCAGTTCCGAAAGTTCCAGAGAACCAGCGAATCGTAAGGGATACGACTGACTATGTCAGATCACTATTGACAGTGGTACCCGATACAAAGTTAACCACACAGCGTACACAAGTCTCTTTGGGGCACCGCACGAGGCATATGAGAGCCAAGCTACGCATAAGCAGATGTACAATTTTCCCCAAAGCTACGTGCGTTTGTAATGAATTTCTTGTCTTTGGATATGCGCTTTTGACGTGATACGGCTTATCTGATTTGTGTTAACTGACAGCATTGCCATTAAGTGACGTATTACGAATTGATTGCGACTTTTTTTACCTATCCCAGCGTTAGCGCGCAGTCAGATAATTATTAATGTTGTCTGAGCTTATCAAAGCATAACAATAAATCTTCCAGCAACCGTCCCAGCAACAGCCACAGCATCTGGAGCGTAGCAGACTGCAGGACGAGAAAACAACAAAAGCCCTGTAGACTCTAAAGCACTGTAACACATTTCCTCTGGTGTGCGGAGGAATCCACTGTCAGGCAGATGCAGCAGCAGCAGCAGCAACAATAACAACAATAACAGCAACAGCAATACAACAAACGCACTATCCTATTCCTCTCTTGCCAAATTTACAATATACTTTTTCAGCAAAAATGTACTTCCTATTTCCAGTTTTTACTTTTGCCACTGTCAGTTGGCTTCTACCAAACAGCAAAATTATTAGTGTCTTATATCCTGGTACAAAATCCTCAGCATCACCTGATTTAATTCTACTACATCCTGCAACACTTGTTTCATTATTGTTGATCTTTCTTCTTACAGTCCCTTTTCAACTGATCTTCCAAGTCACTTGCCATCTCTGTCGTCATAAATCTTATCAGAGCTCTTCAGCCTCAATATAACGTCCCTTTTGAAATATCTCCTTGGTTTCCTGTACTTCTTGTACTACTTAAAGATTGAATAACTTCGGGGATAGGCTGCAACCCTGTTTGATTGCCTTCCCAGTAATTACTTCTTGTTCATGTCACTCAACAATTATAACTGTAATCTTGTCTCATTTTCATTTCAGCTACTGACCATCTTTCAAGTCACTGGACAGTTTGAACTGCCGACTGGTTATAGGTAACACTTCGCTCCCTGTATTTTGTCCCTAATAGCTTCCGAATTTCACAATACGGCAGTCAGTCAACAACGTCAAATGTTTTGCTATAGCTACAAATGCTGTAAATTATAGTTTACCGTTTTTTGACATATCTTTCAAGATACGTCGTAAGGTCAATGTTCCTACATTTCCCTGTAACTCAAAATGATCTTCTGTCAGTGGTTCCATCCTCCTGTAGTCATCCCAACTACACGTACATCTGCATCTACACTACCGGCTATTAATATTTCTACACGAAGAAGAAATGCAGATGATAAACGGGTATTCATTGGACAAATATATTATACTAGAATTGACATGTGATTACATTTTCACGCAATTTGGGTGCATAGATCCTGAGAAATTAGTACCCAGAACAAACACCTCCGGCCGTAATAACGGCGTTGATACGCCTGGGCATTGACTCAAACAGAGCTTGGATGGCGTGTACAGGTACAGCTGCCCATGCAGCTTCAACACTATATCACAGTTCATCAAGAGTGGTGACTGACGTATTGTGACGAGCCAGTTGTTCGGCCACCATTGACCAGACGTTTTCAGTTGGTGAGAGATCTGGAGAATGTGCTGGCCAGGGCAGCAGTCAAACATTTTCTGTATCCAGAAAGGCCCGTACAGGACCTGCAACATGCGGTCGTGCATTATCCTGCTGAAATGTAGGGTTTCGCAGAGATCGAATGAAAGGTAGAGCCACGGGTCGTAACACATCTGAAATGTAACGTACACTGTTCAGAGTGCCGTCAATGCGAACAAGAGGAGACCGAGACGTGTAACCAATGTCACCCCATACCATCACACCGGGTGATACGCCAGTATGGCGATGACGAATACACGCTTCCAATGTGCGTTCACCGCAATGTAGCCAAACACGGATGCGACCATCAAGATGCTGTAAACAGAACCTGGAATCATCCGCAAAAATGATGTTTTGCCATTGGTGCACCCAGGTTCGTCGTTGAGTACACCATCGCAGGCGCTCCTGTCTATGATGCAGCATCAAGGGTAACCGCAGCCATAGTCTCCGAGCTGATAGTCCATGCTGCTGCAAACGTCGTCGAACTGTTCGTGCAGATGGTTGTTGTCTTGCAAACGTCTCCATCTGTTGACTCAGGGATCGAGACGTGGCTGCACGATCCGTTACAGCAATGAGGATAAGATGCCTACCATCCCGACTGCTAGTGATACGAGGCCGTTGGGATCCAGCACGGCGTTCCGTATTACCTTCCTGAACCCACCGATTCCATATTCTGCTATATTCTGTTAACAGTCATTGGATCTCGACCAACGCGAGCAGCAATGTCGCGACACGATAAACCGCAATCGTGATAGGCTACAATCCGACCTTTATCAAAGTCGGAAACGTGATGGTACGCATTTCTTCTCCTTACACGACGCATCACAACAACGTTTCACCAGGCAACGCCGGTCAAGTGCTGTTTGTGTATGAGAAATCGGTTTAGGTTTTCTTATTGGCAACGCCACATAGCGCTCTCTATGAAAATTACTGGCTGTGCTGTGTGCTGTCTGTGGCTAGTTTGCATTGTTGTCTGTCATTGTAGTGTTGGGCAGCTGGATGTGAACAGCGCATAGTGTTGCGCAGTTGGAGGTGAGCCGCCAGCAGTGGTGGATGTGGGGAGAGAGATGTCGGAGTTTTGAAATTTGTAATACTGGATATCATGAACTGCTATATACATTATGACTTTTAAACACTATTGAGGTAAATACATTGTTTGTTCTCTATTAAAATCTTTCATTTGCTAACTATACCTATTAGTAGTGCCTTCCGTAGTTTGAATCTTTTATTTAGCTGGCAGTAGTGGCGCTCGCTGTATTGCTGTAGCTTGAGTAACGAAGATTTTTGAGGGGTAAGTGATTTGTGAAAGGTATAGGTTAATGTTAGTCAGGGCCATTCCTTTGTAGGGATTTCTGAAAGTCAGATTGCGTTGCGCTAAAAATATTGTGTGTCACTTTAGTGAATGTTTGAGTACGTTCAGTTTTGCTCAGCCGTTTGAAAAGCAAATAGTGTAAGAGGTTTATCAGGACAGTAAATCAGAAATTTTTCTAAGGGGACGTTTCATATGGCGACCCTGCCAGGATACCTCACTGGAATCTTCTGATTTTTTTTCTTGTAGTTTGTGCAATTAGTGCAGCCTTTGTTTATTGTTAACGCGTAATTGTAGACAGAATTTCCTTTGTAGTTGTAGTTTTTCATTCTTGTACAGTAAAACAGTTGTGGCATGCATGTAGATTTGCATCAAGTATTTCGCAGCTGCGTTGGCAGTTAACGGGATATTACTTTCAGTGCTAAATTAATGTGTTCTCTTATTTTTGCTCTTCAAATTGTGCTTTTCTGTGTTATCGTGTGAAATATTGTGACAATAATGGCGTGTGAAAAACGTAATACTAGGCTCCAAAGTAAACTGAGAAATGACAGTGAAGACGAAAGCATTGTGTTAGCGTCACCATGTAATGAATTAACTAATGTTCAAAGTAGTAATTTGGTAATTGTGCATAGGGAAATGGAGAGGGCGTCAAATAATGGTGTAGACAGTGAAACAGGTAGTGAACAGGGAAGCATTATCGATCGATCGGTCAGCAACAGCTCGCCTTACGAATCGGGAATGACAGAACACAATATTGCAAATACTGTAGACTCAGGTTTTGGGTTCTCACCGTTTTCTCAAATGAGTCAAGACACATTTTCCGCTTGTCAAAATGTGAATGTTGCCGGTGCAAATTCACTGCCAAAAAGCACTGAGGAACACGTTTCTGACACCAGTGCATTGTTATTACAATTAATGCAACAAATGGGACAAAAGCTTCAAAAGTTAGACACAATGGAACAAAATCAGAGACAAACACAGCAAAAGCTTCAAAAGTTAGACACAATGGAACAAAATCAGAGACAAACACAGCAAAAGCTTCAAAAGTTAGACACAATGGAACAACACCAGAGACAAACAAAGCAACAGTTAGACGCAATGGAACAAAATGTTCACACCACACTTGAATAAACACGTGTAGATTTAACTACTGAGTTACTTAAAATAGAATCGAAATGTCAAAAAGTCTGTAATGACGTAAAAACACAAATTTGTGAGCATTTCCAACCTATTTTTTCGCGTCATGAAAATGCATTACAGAATCACGAAGCAGCCATAAAAGAACTGCAAACTATTGTTCATGAAAATCATGAGACCTTGGAAGCTAAAATGGACTCAGTTGCATCTACCGATTCGGTTACGCAACTTGCAAAAACTCAGGAAAACTTAAAGGACACAGTAGAAAGACACATGGAGGAAATTAGTTCATTATCAGAGAAAGTAGTTGAACTTTCGGATCAGCTAAATAATTTATCTACGAAGGTAGATGATAATCTGAATGACACAAAACCAGTGGTCTTTAATGACACAGAAGAGTGCGAACAAATTAGGAAATTCAAACAAAATCAGAATCAAATTAATACGCAACACCAAAGAGAAATCCGGGAAGTACAAGATCAGCTGACACAGGTAATACAAGAATTACGTAT
This sequence comes from Schistocerca cancellata, assembly GCF_023864275.1. Classification (NCBI taxonomy): domain Eukaryota; kingdom Metazoa; phylum Arthropoda; class Insecta; order Orthoptera; family Acrididae; genus Schistocerca; species Schistocerca cancellata. The sequence goes on from NC_064628.1 coordinate 339,308,990, forward strand.
TTCAGAGGACACTCGCGCTCCAATACGGGAAGAGGGACATAGAAATACGGACAGCCACAAAATAATAACTCAGGGCACTTCGGAAATTATGAAAGAAATTGGCAAGGTACACCGAATTTTGAGATGGATCTGCCGACACGACGTAACAATGACCGACATCCGACTCGCCGACATGATGATTTTGACTATAAGCTGTTCATTACTACACGTAAATTCAAAACATTTAAGAATCCTGGCAACGACATTCATCCACAAGCATGGCTCCATCAATTCTCTCATTGTTTTCCTCCCAACTGGTCATTAGAGCACAGATTAGAATTTATGTGTGGCTATTTAGAGAATGAACCAGCTGTAAGAATGCGATCGATCATTCACGATTGCCACAGTGAAGGAGAATTTTACCATGCCTTCCTCTCAGCATATTGGTCTCAAGCTACACAAGACCGAGTAAAACATAGCATCATAATGATGAAACATTTCGAACAATCTGAATTTTCCAGTCTTGTGAAATATTTTGAAGACATGTTCCACAAAAATCAGTACCTGTCAAACCCATACAGCCCCTCAGAACTTATCCGCATTTGCTTAATCAAATCACCTGAACATTTACGACATATTATTTTGACAGGACGTTGCAAAGACGACATTGAAGTTTTTCAGGGACTCTTACAAGAATTAGAAATTGACACTGACAATCGCGAAACGCGAAAACAGGAACACAACAATTACAGGTCACATCCGTCGCAATTCCGCGATGAAAGAATTAATAACTGGACACGACAAGGCTATTCTCACAACACAAATCGTGACCTAAACAGACACCACCCGTATGACCACCTTTGGCAGAGTAGTAATAATTACAGGGAAAGATCAGCTCTCCGCGCTAGTGACTATCACAGAGACAATCAGAGAAACAGACAATTTGGGAACCAAAATAATTATTATCAAGGGCGACACAATAACTTTAGACGCAATGGTCCAGCGCGCAGTTACGATTCAGGGAGAAATTCTCCACCACGTGACCGACAAGAAAGAAACTATGGAACCTACCGACATGACGACAGACGATATGATCGTAACAACAGAGCTGAATTGCATCAGAACTGGCGGGATTTAAACAGGGCTGGGCCCTCTGGGCAAGGTGAATTTGTAGAAGTTAGACCTCAAAATCCCAATAACGATGCGCGCCAACAAAGGAATAGACAATGACTCACACCGCAGGCAGCCACGTGCACCTGCTGGCTCAGGCAAAATAACATAGACGCTAACCTTGAGAATCTTTACCGACGTATACCACATGATAATTGCGTTAAAGTTGAAACTCTGCCTACTAGGAAGAGCAAAGGGTTACACCATATTTCACATGTAAAACCATTTATTGAAAGATAATCTGCTTTATAACTTAGTCTTTGCCATAAAATTTTTCACTTCACGTTATTAGTATGCCTTGTCAGACTTAGAAACTGTTGCTATGCAACAATGTTTGAAGTTAAATATCCAATCAAGAACCAAGAGAACTTATTTGAACAGAAATTACGAATGCATTGTTATAGTGAACAGACGACACAGTGTTGTTATTTGTACATTCTTGCTTGTTAGTTGCACGATTATGTAACGACTATAAGGCTCACATACTCAGAACATTTACCAGTACTGCTAATGAGATTTTAATGAAGCATTTTGGTTTACTTGAAAATACATTCTGGATTTAAAGTACTTTCTGTGAGATACCAGATGACACAGTGGTTAATTTATGTGACAGCTACACGATTTTATTGCGACGCTACTAATGAGTGACAATTCACAATGTTGCTTTTGCGGTGTTTCTGTTTTATATCTGCACAGTTTTTCTGAATTATTCTGGAAAGTAAAACATGTTTTAGTAGTAACTTTTGTGGAATAGCTACAATGAGAAAGCCTCTTTTGTAGCACAACAATACGTTACATTATAGTACTTTCTTGAACACAGTAAGGTACATAATAACTACGATATCTATACGCAAAGCATTTCACTTTCGTTTATGATGAGGTAAGTACATTGACTTCAGCAGAACTTTGCTTACAGAGGACGATAACTACGACACTTCCACAGAATTATCTTACAGCAAGACGCACATTTAGCGCTACAGGACACGCATTTGAGTGCTTAATTTTGTACTTAAACCATTTATTTTTCAAGATTTTTGAATTACAAAGAAAGTTTTCCGTGATACATTTCATTCCATTGCTGTAATCTGTAACACCTGAGGGTATAATTACATTAATCGTCAGGGGGTACACGCCTACTTTGTGTACCATGTGTTTGGCAAGCACAAGGAGCCCTTGCTAATATGGTATTTGCTTATACAACTTTACACATCGGTACCATATTTCTCTAATACATAAATTACACAGCTATCTGATCATTTAACTGAGAGACAAACATTTTTTTACTACATCAGTGACAGATGTTTACATAATTACACCGTTGTATAACTTCACACTTACGAAATTGTATAGTGTCTGTACTTTGTGAACTGTTGTGATATTATGAGAACTTTGAATCATATATTTGGTATGGGATCACGATTTTTAAAGTACGTTTGAGGCAGATGACACTTTTGACATGAGCAGAGAATTTTTTTAATTATTGGAGGAAGCTACGACGATTTTGAGAGTTGACTGTGATGTTATTATTACGATGACTATGTGTCTTATGCTGTTGCAGTATGTTTATGATCAATAAGCTGATGCTATATGAGTTATTTGATTATGCTACGTAGCTGTTACGATGAAATATTGAAGAAGTGTCGACGAATAACGTAAGTAATAATGAGTAGTGTTTAGGGACTCTGGTTTGTGAAAAAGGTTGTTGGAAACCAAGAATCGTACTTTAAGAGTTATGAAATGTATGTAAATGCGTGAATGTATTACAATGCCGACGAAAATTTTTTGGACACTGTTATATCAATAGCATTTTGTTTCTACAGATTTGTAACGCAAATTCTTGACCTGTGAAATTTTTTTTTTTCTGAGACTGTCACTGTAGCGGAAACTGGTGTCGTAAATATTTCGGCAAGAAAGTTAAGTGACCACCTTCACGTAATGCGTCGTGGGCACCCAGCTGCGCGACAGACGCCTGGAAAAAAGCCATTAGTGTGTGCCTCTGCAGAGGCACAGGTGGAGAAAAAAAAAGAGAGGCCATTATCCTCGCTATTGACATTCCTTTGTAGAAAGCATCGCAAATATGACACGCTCAAACTTGAAAACATATGATTATTCTGTGGAGCTCTTAATTTATGATATTTACTAAAATGCCTAATGAAACGATGAGAAACATTTCACGGCTATTGTCTTGCTAGTTGAGAGAATTTTTTTGCCTTTGGAGACGCCATTTGCCTAGTGAATGACCTTTTATATGTTGCTTTATATATATATATATATATATATATTTGCTCATTTTGTTTAATATCTAGTTTCTAGCTGCACTGCAGCATTGGTTAAAATAAAATATAATAGATGTACTCATATAGTTATTTTATGCCTACAGATCCAGTCAATTATAAATTTATGATCTACTTCCAAGAAAACTAGGGCACATAAATAGACATTTCCCTTCACAGGAATTGCATAAATAAATTTTTTTACGATTTGGTAACTTATCTGCTAGCATACGTTTTTGTGATGCATCACTCTAGTGTTAAGATGTGACATAGGTATTAAACATGGCCATTTTTACTGTATTATTTTTTCTGCTTGAGCTATGTCATGTTTAGATATAAGTTATTGCATTTGCTGCTGCTGTTTGCCAGGCATAGTGTTACTGAATTTGACTTTGTATTACTCTGTTAAGCCAGTTTTACTACGGATTTATTTTTCTTGTTTGCTGCACAGTGCCTTATATTAGTTGTAATATTGCAATTGCTTTGCCAATTTGAATTTTTTGTCATTGGTGTTTGTGTTAATTGTTTTGTACTGCTGCATTGCCTCGTCCCTTAGTTTAGCATCTGAGCTCAGTAGATTTAAGTTAGCGTAAGAGCGGGTAGACTATATAAGAACCTAACTATGATGGATTGGAAGAAATGCATTGAGAAGCTATAAGAAAATGGTTTGGCCAAAACAGTATTTTGAAAGAGGATTTGAACCAAAAAAGTAGGGTTTAGGGACAACAGGTTTAGGTAGGATTTTCTTGGAAATAAATGATGAAGTAAGATAATGGAAAATGAATAATGAGGTAAGAAATATGTGAACATATAAATACAGAAAGCATGCTTGAATAGGATTTTTTTGGTGGAAACAAATGTTGAAATAAGACGAAAGATCTATGGAATGAAGTTTTGGGTTGGACTGCAGTACCAAATGTTCCACTGAAAACAAACCCTGTCCTTTCCTTTTGTGTTATCCCACTATGTGTTTGTGTACCCTTGTGTATTTGTTTTCTTCCTGTCTCTGTGTAGTTTCATAGAATTTTTTCTTCTTCTACTACTAAGCTACATTCACTATGATGAGGAATACTGTTATCCTCAAATATAATTGGCATTAATAATATGTTATTTACCTTGTAAATATGCTTAGACATTATTTATTCTGTTTTGTTTTAATGCTTATGTGTAAAGTTGATGTTTCGAAAATTATTCTGATCTTTTATGTATGTACTCATGTCATAATTCCTGTAACACTGATGTATATGTTATTTCGATTCTTTTGCAAAGCCCGTACTACAAATGTTATCTGTATTGTTATGTTCTTTAATGATGTATTTTGTACCTTTGTAATTGTATTCTTATGTTATAAAATTGTAATTGACACCAGTTCATCAAATTAAGTAACTTGTAAGTTACATTTCACTGCACACGTTTCTGTTGGTCATAGTATATGGACAATATGTGAGAAGTAGGGACTGTTCGTGTTTGCAGGTGTGTTAATAATTCAGCAAGAGACTGGATAACAGCATTGCTGATTCTAAGGACAATTCCAAAAGCTTTTTGAGTGCACAAGTGGTGGTTATGGACTTGCTATATTATCCGCAAGACTCTTCAATGGTGATTGTGCACCTGCACAGTCACAACAGATGGCTGCTGGCCATCTCTACAAGGACTACAGGGGTCTGAATCTTTGATGACCCACCAATACCATTATTTCTACAAGGACTACAGTGGGTCTACACCTTTGCTGACTCACCAGTACCATTATTTCTACCAGGACTACAGTGGGTCTGCACCTCTGGTGGCCCACCAATACCATACTCTCTACCAGGACTACAGTGGGTCTTCTCTGTGATGACCTACCTACCAATATTCTTCAAAACGTCGAATGACTCTGCTGTGGGTTTGCTCTGTTGTGGCCCATTACCTGTCAGCATGTCAAGAGTCAGCACTGTCTTTCCGTTGGAAGGACAACACTACTTCTTCAAGACTGCATGGAAATCCACTACTTCCGCGTGCATTCTCTTTTACTACTCAGACTTTGAGAAAAAAAAAAAACACTGTAATTTTACTGTGATGGATGATCAGGACTGTCTTAATGGACTGTGAGAAAATTTTAGCTTTTGACAAACATTGTATCGATATGTGTGTGCATTTGATTTCTTTGTTATTGTAATTATGAATTTTTTTTTCAAATCTGTATTGGCCACTGCCCAAAACAATTTGTAAAATTTTTTGTGGGGAGCATGGGGGCTATGTAAGTAGGCTGTTTAGGTTTTCTTATTGGCAACGCCACAAAGCGCTCTCTATGAAAATTACTGGCTGTGCTGTGTCCTGTCTGTGGCTAGTTTGAATTGTTGTCTGTCTTTGTAGTGCTGGGCAGCTGGATGTGAACAGCGCGTAGCGTTGCGCAGTTGGAGGTGAGCCGCCAGCAGTGGTGGATTTGGGGAGAGAGATGGCGGAGTTTTGAAATTTGTAATACTGGATATCATGAACTGCTATATACATTATGACTTTTAAACACTATTGAGGTAAATGCATTGTTTGTTCTCTATTAAAATCTTTAATTTGCTAACTATACCTATTAGTAGTTAGTGCCTTCCGTAGTTTGAATCTTTTATTTAGCTGGCAGTAGTGGCGCTCGCTGTATTGCTGTAGCTTGAGTAACGAAGATTTTTGTGAGGTAAGTGATTTGTGAAAGGTATAGGTTAATGTTAGTCAGGGCCATTCCTTTGTAGGGATTTCTGAAAGTCAGATAACGTTGCGCTAAAAATATTGTGTGTCACTTTAGTGAATGTTTGAGTACGTTCAGTTTTGCTCAGCTGTTTGAAAAGCAAATAGTGTAAGAGGTTTATCAGCACAGTAATTCAGAAATTTTTCTAAGGGGACGTTTCAAAGTGCTGTTTGTGTATGAGAATTCGGTTGGAAACTTTCCTCATGTCAGCACGTTGTAGGTGTCGCCGCCGGCGCCAGCCTTGTGTGAATGCTCTGAAAACCTAATCATTTGCATATCACAGCATCCTCTTCTTGTCGGTTAAATTTCGCTTCTGTAGAACGTCATCTTCGTGGTGTAGTAATTTTAATTGCCAGTAGTGTATATAAGTACTCCGCAAGCCACCGTACAATGCTTGGCGGAGGGTAAGCTGTACCACTACCAGTCATTTCCTTTCCTGTTCCACTCGCAAACAGAGCGAGGGAAAAGCGATAGTCTATGTGCCCCCACATGAGCCCTAGTTCCTCGTATCTTATCTTCGTGGTTCTTACGCGTCATGTATAATGGCGGCAGTAGGATCATTCGGCAGTCTGTTTCAGAAATTGATTCTCTAAATTTTGTCTATAGTGTTAATCAGAAATAACGTCACTTTCCCTCGAGGGATTCCCATTTGAGTTCCCGAAGCATCTCAGTAACAGTTACGTGTTGTTCGAAACAACAGGTAACAAATCTGACTTCCCATCTCTGAATTGCTTCGATATCCTACTTCAATCCGATCCGTAAAGACCCCAGACACTGGAGCAGTATTCAAGAACAGGTCGCACCAGTGTCCTATGTACGGTGTCCTTTACAGAAGATCCACAGTTTCCTAAAATTCTCCGAATAAACTGAAGTCGACCAATCGCTTTGCCCATCACAGTCCTCATTTACTCTTTCCATTTCATATTGCTTTGTAACATTACGCCAAGATATTTAAACGACCTGACTGTGTCAAGCAGTACACTAATAATGCTGTATCCGAACATAACAGATACTATAGTATCTAACAGAACACAGATAAATTTCTGCAACATTTTTATATTAGAATTTATGACAGTACCGATGTTGTCATCAGGAGCACAAATTTTCAGTTAATTTGATAAGCTGTAACGAATTAAATGTTTATGAGCTTTTTCAAAACACTCGTAAACAGCATAGTGAGTTACATAAGAGTTCACAAGCCGAGATCTTACACGACGCTGCGAATTTCATGAAACGCTGAATTTCACACGACCACATCGCTCTGCCGGTTTCATTAAAGGCAATGACGACACCTCGTGTAGTTGTCACATGTGATAACACCGTGACGAAGATGGAAGAGCATTCTCTTTAAACGCGGCACTAAATCAAGCGGCAGTGAAACGTTTTGTGAAGCTACACGCCACCTTTCTGCGAAATTAGAGTGTCATAGCCACAGTGACACGCGTGTGGCTTTGCCAGACCGCACAGCACTCGGCCCATTGTTCGCGTAACTTGGCGCATAACTCACGGCGGGCAGCGCGAAGCTAATCTGCTGATGGCAATCTCTCTTCCTGTCCGCGTAGGTTCGCAGATTTTAATTATCGGAATCCATTCATCAAGAGCAGAAACGACAGCTCGGCGGCTGCGATGAGTGTGAGGTATTCTGATGGAAGCATGTGCTGCAAATTCTGCCGGCAGCGGCAATGACAACGATGTACAGATTCACCAGAGTCTGCAGAACGAGTGGATATCGAAACTATTTCTGTTCACACGTAGCAAAATTATTCAGAGGCTAATCTTTTCCTTTGTGAACGCGCATATTGAAAACTATGAGATAGGAAATGCTCTTGCAGAGGCAACCACGACATTTCACGCAGAAAGAGTAAATATACCCCGAAGTCACGAGACAGCAATACGTAAACAAACAAACTAACACACACACACACTCACACACACACACACACACACACACACACACACACACACATGGTGGTAGTACCGAGTACACAAGGTATAAAACGGCAGAGCGTCGCGGGACCACTCATTCCTATTCTGGTGATAAACGTGAAAACTTTTCCGGTGTGATAATGGCCACACGACGGCGACTAACAGATTTTGAGCGTGGAGTCGTAGTTGGAGCTAGATACACTGGACATTCCATTTTGGATATCGTTAGGGAATTCAACGCTCCGAGATCTACAGTGTCAGGAGTGTGCAGAGAATATCAAATTTCAGACATTATATCTCAACCGCGGAGTACGCAACGGCCGACAGTCTTCACTTAACGGCCGCGCGGGATTAGCCGAGCGGTCTTAGGGCGCTTCAGTCATGGACTGTGAGGCAGATCCCGGCGGAGGTTCGAGTCCTCCCTCGGGCATGGTGTGTGTGTGTGTTTGTCCTTAGGATAATTTAGGTTAAGAAGTGTGTAAGCTTAGGGACTGATGACCTTAGCAGTTAAGTCCCATAAGATTTCACACACATTTGACCTTTTTTTTCTTCACTTAACGACAGAAAGCAGCACCATTTGCGTTGAGTTGTCAGTACTAACAGACAAGAAACACTGTGTGGAAAAGCCGCAGAAATCAATGCGACACGTATGACGAACATATCCGTTAGGAAAATGAAGCAAAATTCGTCGTTAATGGGCCATGCCTTGGTAACAGCATGACATCGCCTGCAGCGCCTCTTCTGGGTTCTTGACGATAACTCTTGTTCCCTGGACGACTGGAAAACGGTGGCGTGGTCAGATGAGTCCCGATTCAGTTGGTAAGAACTGATGATAGCGTTCGAGTGTGGCGCAGACCCCACGAAGCCATGAATCCATCAACAAGGCACTGTGAAAGCTGATGGTTTCTCCATAATAGTGTGTGTTTTGACATCTTCAACAACAACGGTCCATAAGTAAAAATTATTAATATACCGTAGTATGTGTTTTGTTTACGTGGAATGGACTGGGTCCTGGATAACAATGTGCCCTTTCACTGAACCACAACTGCTCTTCACGATTTGTTCGTAGAATGAATTGGCCAAGCAGATGGCCAGTCGTGAATCCCGTCAAACATTTATGGTACGGCTGTAGAGGCAGCATGCTCAGTATTTCTCCAGGGAACTTCCAGCGACGTGTTGAGTCCATGCCACGGCGAGCTGCTGCTCTAGCCAGCCCGATACAATGTTAGGAGGTATCTCACGACTTTTGTCGCAAAGTATACACGTTTGATTTCCCCTTATAAGGGAACAGGGCCCATTAGTCATCATATTGAATATATGATGACGAGTGCGCGCTGTTCCCTTATAAGGGGGAATTATACGTCTATACTTTGCGACAAAAGTCATGAGATACCCCCTAGCATACTAACGCTAAAAAGCCCCTGAGCCTGATGACATTCAAAACCGCGTCCTTCAGGAGTTCACGGATAGGGCCGTATAATACCTTACACACATAACGAATGCCACCCTAAAACACAAACACTTCCCTGACTTTTGGAACGCGGCCAAGGTCCTGATGTCCAGGAAGACAGGGAAAGACCACTCCCCCCCCCACAAAATTACCGACCCATCAATCTGCTGTGCTCGCTCAGCAAGACTGTTGAGAAGGTAATATTTAAACGCATTACTAGGCACTGCATTGCCAATGACACCCTAAGACCGGAGCAATTCGGCTTTAGGAACACAACAACTCGACAACACAACAACTCCTCCGCGTAGTCGAACATATAACACACGGCTATAACATGAACAAAGCCACAGGGGCCGTGTTCCTGGACATCGAAAAAGCTTTCGACTGTCTCTTGCACAACGGCCTTATACGCAGACTAAGCGAAGCGGGTTTCCCGGACGGACTCGTACGTCTCATATCTCGCGAACAGATCTTTCAGTACTGACGTGCAGGGCAAACAATCAACACAACATGGTATCCAAACTGGAATACCCCAGGGAAGCTTCCTAGGGCCCATCTTGTTCAATCTGTACTTTAACGACTTCCCAGCAACACGAAACACGACGTTAGCCATCTACGCGGATGACACAGCCATCCTTGAGCAAGATTGGAAACCGTCGAACATTACTTGACCAATGCAGACGGCACTCAGAACAGCCAAGTCTTGGTTGGAACGATGGCGTATTAAAGTAAACGTCGACAAATGCGAAGCAGTTCTGTTTATACGCAGACCGAACCTACTGCGCAAACATCAACACAGTAGACAGATAACACTACATACACGCCCAATACGTTTCCGAGAGAAAGTCAGATATCTCGGCTGGATCGAAAACTTACATTCAGGGGCGGAGGGGGGGGGGGGGGGGAGAGAGACCACATCGAATACGTTGCCAACAGAGCGCACGCGAGACTCAAACAACTCTACCCAATGCTCAACAGAGAAAGCACACTGAATAGGAGGGTGTCGAGGTCCATTTACATGACACTGCTTAAACCTCTGATGACGTACGTAGCTCCCGTCTGGGGATACGCAGCTCCTACACGACTGCGCCGCCTGCAGATCATACAGAACTAAGTGCTACGAATCATTAGCAACGCTCCACGCTACACACACACCGTGGATCTTCACAATGAATACCGCCTTGAAACCCTCAAAGACTATTAAAATAAAAAAACCGCCACACGACTATACAGAAACTCGAGACACTCGAACAATCCTTTCATCCTTGCTCTGTGAAACTACGATCACAACCATAGGTGGAAGCATAAGTGCCCAAGACTCTACTAGCTAGGGCATAACCACCTATGGCAAGCTAACATACACCAACAAGCGACAAACGTCGGCAAGCCCTTCCATATCAGCAACGTTGACTGGAAATTACCAGCTGCTATTAGAGCCGACCAACAGGCCACAGCAGGGAAACTGACGAGCTCGCCCACTGACACACAAACAAATCGCCAGCATCACCCTACACTGTACATCCGATATATGACCTATCGGACACAAGACGATGATAAACCTAACTGTTGCAGGATGCTGACGCTGATCGAGAGTTCAACACCGGCACCCAGCGGCAGTCGCCGAGCAATAGCACCGCGCAACGTCAAAGGTGTCAAAAAAAAAAAAAAAATGTTCAAATGTGTGTGAAATCTTATGGGACTTAACTGCTAAGGTCATCAGTCCCTAAGCTTACACACTACTTAATCTAAATTATCCTAAGGACAAACACACACACTCATGCCCGAGGGAGGACTCGAACCTCCGCCGGGACTTCAAAGGTATCGACATGCATGATACCCACCACTAAGGAAGCCTACCATTGCATGACCTGTCGCAGGCAGCAAGACATCCGCTACTGCTCTTACCACCCGACCTAACTATCGCAGAGGAATTTTTTTCCCCTTAGCTCTTGCCTTGGCACTTTTTTTCCTCTGCCCTTCAAACCGCTACCCTTCGTTCGAGTTCGACCCAATCTATCTCCAGACGAGCGCGTGTTTATGGCTAACCTTAACCAGACGTACGCAGACATCGCAGTATCCACATCCTGCAACACCTCACTCTAGTGAAAACTGACCCTTATGCAGAGATGGCAGTAGACCTTTTAAGTTGGCCATCATGCCGGTGTGGGCGTGGAGGAGCTCCACCTCTGAAAAAAAAGTCCTCATCACCTTCTTCGCCTAAATTTATGCTATGTCCAAGAGTGGGAGCTCCAGATGGCCAAGCGGTTACAGAAAATAGCATTTTTGATGCAGATCGGGTGAGGCGGCAGCAATTAATGCTAACGTAATTTCCAGGCATTGGTTGCCACTGGCGAAAGAGTACAGATCGGTAATCAGCGGGTCGTCAATGCAAATACATACCCGGGAACTTTGAAAATAAAAGGAAAAGGAAAATTTAAGTTTGGAAATAAATCTCCTGGAAGTGATTATAAGACATGAAAGAGAACTTCATGCGTATCTAGATCTACATCTACATCTATACTCTGCAAACAACCGTGAGGCACACGACAGAGGGTACGTCCCACAGTACCACTTTATAGGGTTTCTTCCCCGTCCATTCACGTATGGAGCGCAGCAAGAATGATTGTTTGAATGCCTCTGTGCGTTCAGTAATTATTCCAGTCTTATCCTCACGGTCCCTATTAAGAGATACGTAGGGAATTGTAGTACATTCCTAGGATCATCATTTAAAGAGGATTCTTGAAACTTCGTTAATACTTCCTATAGTTTACGTGTATCTTCAAACGTCTTCCAATTCAGTTCCTTCCGTATCTCTATAACACTCCCTCACTGATCAAACAGACCTGTGACCATTCGTGCTGCCCTTTTCCGCATACGTTCAATATCCCCTGTTAGTCCCATATGGTAGGGGTCCCATTCACTTGAGCAACACTTTAGAACCGATCGCACGAATGATTGATAAGCAATCTCCTTTGTGGACTGATCGCACTTCCCCAGTGTTCTAACAATACAACAAAGTCTACCACCCGCGTTACCCATGATTGAACCTACGTGATCATTCCTTTTCGTATCCCTACAAAGAGTTACACCCAGGTATTTGTATGCGTTGGCCGATTCCAACAGTGACACATTGCTACTACAGTCATAGGATACAACGGTCTTTTTTTTTCGTTTTGCGAAGTGCACAATTTTACATTTCTGAGTATTTAAAGCAAGTTGCCAATCTATGCATCACTTTGAAATATTATCAGGATCTGCCTGAATATTCATGCAGATCCTTTAGATAGTACTTCATTACAGATAACTGCATCATTTGCAAAAAACTTATGTTACTATTAATATAGTCTGCAAGGTCCATTAATATATAACGTGAACAGTAAGGGTCCCGACGCACTTTCCGTGGACATACCTGAGGTTACTTTTAAATCTCACGATGACTCTCGATCCAAGACACCACGCTGCGCCCTCCCTACCAAAAAGTCCTCCTTCCAGTTACAAATTTCACTTGGTACTCCATATGATCGTACTTTTAACAATAATCATAGGTGTGGTGCTGAATAAAATACTTTTTGAAATCAAGAAATATTGTATCTACCTGACAGCCTTGATCCGAAGCTTTCACTATGTCATGTGAGAAAAGTGTGAGTTGGGTTTCACATGATCGATGTTTTCGGAATACATGCTGGCTGTCATTGAGGAGGTTATTCGGTTCAAGATACGTCATGTTTGAGCTCAAAATATATTCTAAGATTCTACGACAAATCGATATCAAGGATACTGAACGGTAGTTTTGTGGATCACTTCTACTACCTCCTTGTAGATGGGTGTGACGTGTGCTTTCTTTCCAAGAACTGGGCACGGCTTTTTCGTTCGAGGAATCTACTGCGGACTCTAGTTAAAAGAGGGGCTAACTCAGCCGTAAATTCAGTACAGAATCTGAGAGGAATGAAATTACAGTTGCCCATTTACAGGTGGTGGTGTGATATTCATTGTAAAAACAGGGAAAGCAATGACTGAACTGTGTGTAGTTACCCTTAAGCAGCTTAATACGCTGTTGAGCGGTAGGGCTGGGGCAGAAGGCAAGAAAGCTGCGTTCACTGTTGGAAACACCCATAATCTTTTATTTAAATAGGAGTCAACAAGCTTATGACTCAGTAAAATAGCTTTTAAAAACAAGTAAGAAATTAAACAACTTGTGGAATATTACAATAAATAAGAAATGAGATTAGCAATTGAGCCGGCCGGTGTGGCCGAGCGGCTCTAGGCGCTTCAGTTTGAAACCGCGCTACCACTACGGTCGCATGTTCGAATCCTGCCTCGGGTATGGATGTGTGTGACGTCCTTAGGTTAGGTAGGTTTAAGTAGTTCTAAGTTCTAGGGGACTGATGAGCTCAGATATTAAGTCCCATAGTGCTCAGAGCCATTTGAAGCATTAGCAATTGATGTCAGTAAAATGTCTTTTAAACCATTAAGAAACTAAGCAATCTGTCAAACATTAACAGGTATCTGAAGTCATCCGAGCTACAGATTAACAATCAAAATCTTAACATTTACGCAATTTTTCAATTGGCTTTCAAATATGATTTCTTAAATCAATGGAGCAAATAAGGAAACAACAGCAGCAACACAAGCAATGCATAACGCCAGTTGGTGACATAAGTTGAGAACCAGAAGAAGTTATATAGATACAATTCAGACCTGCGATAGACGGGATAACCCGTTGGACAGGTGGGGGGGGGGGGGGCCGTGCGGTGTGGACTCGACACTCACGGGTGTGCTGGTGGATGGGTGAACTACAATGACCTTAAAAAAGTAATAACTGTGCACACTGCTTTGCAAAAGGTGGCACATATTTCATTACAATACCATTTAAGAGCCACACACAAATAAATAAAAAACAAACATTTACCCAATCGGCGAATATGGTGATAAGCAATAAAACATTGAACAACTGTGTAGCACTCTAATTACAAGAGCGAGAAAACCAATAAGGCTTACGTGCTACCGAAATTAATTAGCAAACAGTTACTTGTAATTATTATGCAGCCGGAGTTGTCATTACACACTACTTTTAAATGGAAGAAAATTCAAACTCGCTGACTTCTAACATGTTTTGCAGTAAGACACTAGCCGTAAGCAATGAATCTGGCAGCTCTTACTAAAGTAAACTCCACTATTTCAAATAGCTTACCAACCGAATCTCAGATGTCAAACTTGGTTTACCAGGCTTACCTTAACAATTACAGTGGAAAAGTGCTTTGCTATTTTAGCAGAATTTACCACATACAATCTCACGGCGGGTCAACTAACAACCCCACCAAAATGTTTTACAAATACATAACTAAAATGATTACAGTGAAAGGCACTCTGATTAAATTAGAATCAGCCCATTAAAATGTTTTACAAATGCTTACTAAAATGATTACAGTGAAAAGGCGCTCTGATTAAATTAGACTCTACTATACATAAAAATAACGTCCACGGTAAGTCACTGTAAATATGACCAGTTTAAACAGCCAGTTCTGATTAAAGTAACTCCACTAGCTATTTAACGCAGACCACGCAACTTTCATACATTCCACAAACAGTTGCGAATAATGTCTGTAATGAAACGTAGTTCCTTCCATTAGGGTAAAGTTTAGTTCTTTCGAAGCGAATCCCCATTAACAGCAAACGCAACAGACTTTCCGGGAAGGGTGAAACTAGTCACAGCACCACGACTTTAACAAACAGGGCGCAGATGACGTAGAAAGAGCCCCACAAAAAATGTTTGATGAATCGGTAGCGAAGTGGCACCCGGTATTTCCACACACTCGTTACAGGCAAATTTCCAGAGTCCCATCGCCACCACAGCCGCCCGAAAACACCGTCTCCACGGGATGGGGTCTCTGCTCCGCAAAAGCCGTTTACTGTAGCCTCCAAAAAGCGGAGGTAAACCGGCCTCGCGCTTCGCAAGAGCTCCCTTAAATTCGGCCCGCAAATTCCTACCGTCAACCTTTTTGCCGGTCAAAGCTGCTCTCGCGGAGAAACGCCGAAGATCGTGCCCCGCTACCGCAATCTAGCGGTCAATTCATCGAAGCAAGCCGGCACGGCTCTGCAATTTTCAAGGTATCTTGCACACATTATGAACGCCTCATTTGTACGGCTGCATGGTAGTTTTAAATTTTCTGTAGCAAAACAAACTTGTTTTACCTTGATAAAAGTTTCTCTCTCATCGCATACTTCGGCAGCAAACAATGCAAAACGCATCATTTAGACAACTATTGGTGAGAATAACCAGTGTCGGACAATGGAATGCATTTTTAAAAAGTGGTCTTGGTTTGTGATTCTTTTTTCTCCTTCCATCAGAGAGTTCTGAAGCTTCTTCTGTCTAATTCTTTAATTAACGATAAAAGCAGACATAACAACGTTGGACTAGAGGGGAGCATTTAGGGGAGTCACATTAGCAATGTGTGATGGCAGTCCTTCATATCTGGTCTTACAATTATGGATTTGTTTGCGTTCCCTGTGAGTAAATAAACAGAAGATATTTGTTCTGTACATAGTGAATCATCACATCAATCAACGAAATGTTCGTATAAGTCTGTCGTAAGTGTCCTAAATTTTTACGAATAAATCACGACATTCCAGTATTTTGCCTCTTACTCAACCACTGTTTTTTTATATTCTAGAAACAAAAACCAGTACTTTTGTAGGCACATGCAGACAATTGGCGATAGTTTTCCATAGAAGGCTGTTTCATATTGCACTGTATACGAGTGGTTTCTGTTAATACCAAAGCCAAGGTAGCCCCTGAGGGCTCGCAATCCATATTACACCACAGAGGACGAGGATGTCTATGCCCAAGGTGTACCAAAAGCACCAAGGTAAACACCGGCTACTTACATACAAGACAATAGAAACAGACTTTCCGAGCACTACATCCTGCAGCGGGAGCTCGACCCACGCCCTGCAGGAAGTATCACTACACCAAAACCTGACTGGGTGGAGACAGCTATTTAGGGGCTAGAACCAGCTCCGAAGTTCAGTTCACGCCGGATGCCGACCTCTTGTATTGCCACCGTTGAAGATTACGTCTTCGTCTCTGAATTGGACTGTTACTAATGTGTGTGTGTGTGTGTGTGCGTGTGTGTATTACCTCGAACCTTTGTGGAAAATTGGACATGAACTTTTGTTTGCCTTAATTAGGAGACTTTACTGGCATCGTTATTGTTACCTTTCATTTGTTGTTCAGTCATCAACCTTGAGAACTTACATCAATAAAAGCTGTGTTTGTGAAAAATTGCGAATTTTCAGTCACAACAGTTTCCTTTGTTCATATTTCGGATTATTTACTGTGTAACTAACGTAAAAATTGAAGAAAAAAAAGATTCCGTGTAGTGACTCGACTTCACTATCCTTGGATTACCATTCTGTACACTTTTTGCTGCGCCAACTGCTGCCTGGAAACTATGTTAACATTAATTGCCATCTGGAGATCCCACTTTTATCACTTTCATTTCGGCTCAAATCCTTGCATATACCATAAATGTGGAAGAAACTGGTGATGACGAGTAGGCACAGTTCCATTGTTAGTTATAGCGGACAATGTTGCAGTTTTTTAACTTCTGTGCCGGCCAGAGTGGCCGAGCGGTTAAAGGCGCTACAGCCTGGAACCGCACGACCGCTACGATCGCAGGTTCGAATCCTGCCTCGGGCATGGATGTGTGTGATGTCCTTAGGTTAGTTAGGTTTAAGTATTTCTGAGTTCTAGGGGACTTATGACCACAGCAGTTGAGTCCCATAGTGCTCCGAGCCATTTGAACCATTTTTTTTAACTTCTGTCACAGCCTAATTATGACACAGACTTGATTTTATTTGATGGACCTTTATGCATAATAATATGGCACAATAACGTGCTCTCAGAAGACCTCATGAGTGCAACTGAAACTGCGACCTTCACTGTACAGTGTCATTTCACATACTGTATTATCCCAGTGGGAACATGAATATCGTACCGGTAAGTGCCGCATCGCTCGAGCTCCACTTTAAGATGTCGCACTGCACACTGTAACATTGCAGCAAGAACACAAATGTCACACTGATAAGTGCTGTGTCTCGCAACCTTCACTTTAAGGTGTCGCATTGCACACCATATCATCCGAGCAAGTACACGAATGTGACACTGATAAATACCGTGTTGAGCGACCTTCACTTTAAGGTGTCGTATTGCACAGTGTAGCATCTCAGTGGGAACACAAAGGTCGCACCTACAAGTGCAGCGTTGTGCGACCTTCACTTTAAGGTGTCGTATTGCACACTGTATTATCCCCGTGCGAACACGAACGTTGCACCGGTAAGTGCCGCGTTATGCGACCTTCACTTTAAGGTGTCGTATTGCACACTGTAGCATCTCAGTGGGAACACAAATGTCACACCTACAAGTGTCACGTTGCGTGACCTTCACTTTAAGGTGTCATATATCGTATCGTCTCATTGTGAACTGCGCCTCAGGCAGATATTTGCAGAACCATTTCTTCCGATGGCGGAACCATAGTTTGAAGCACTTATCTTGTTATGGTTTGATCAGACTGAATTTCTCTTGGAAGGCTCTTTTTAATGCAGCAGGGAGAATTATGTATCCTCTGTGTAATGTGGACATGACCAACAGAGGTGGACCCTCCAGTATAAAAAGGGGGCTACACTGTTGGGTCATTAGTAGAGTATCCGAGTAGAATTTGTCAGAGACTTCGAACGTGGACTAGTTACTGAATGTCACTTGAGTAAAAACTCCAACAGCGACATTTCAACCCTTCTAAAGCTGTCCACATCGACTGCTGGTGGAGGTTAGTTGTAAAAAGTCGCATGTATCACAATGACTGCTCGGAGGGAGCTAAACAGAGTGGGGTACAGTTGTTAAGAAGCACCTAAGAGGCCGCACATTTCCGTGGTCAGTGCTAAGCGATGCTTGAGGTAGTGTAAAGAGCGACGCCACTGGACGTTGGATGATGGGAAACGAGTGGTTTGGAGTGATTAAATACAACATACAGTATGGCAACCCGATGACAAGGTTTGGGTTGGCGAAAGCCTGAAGAACGTTACCTGCCATCATTTGTAGCGCCAATAGTGAACTATGGAGGAGGTGGCGTTATGGCAATTTATTTAAATAGCTTGAAGATTTTAATAGTTTAATAATAGCTTTTGGTTGGAGTCGTTCTCAATTAAATTCGTTCCGATCAAAACTATTGTTTGCCGTAGTCCATTGAGGCCGTGTTGTAATGTAAAAGAAATAGTTAAACTTGTTTGCACACTTTGGGTTTCTGAAAATTTAAATAAATTTGTTTAAAATATTATCGTTCATATCAAACCCAGACCTTACTACTTCACCACCTAGCTCCCTTCCATATAAAAAAACAAAAAAAAAAAAAGAAAGAAAAGGCCAGTGTCATATTTTTCAGCTGCAAACGTTAAAATTACTTGTGTACCCCTGAAAATTACCAACATTGTGCACTATAATTTAGTGAAAACAGCACATAAATAGGCTTACTGTTACTGGATATATGTGCAGCAGTCTATCTTGACGGCCTCCCCCTGTATTTAAATGAAGTTTATTGTCATTCATAACCAGTGCTGCATTATAGACAAGCTGAAGTTGGACTGCGTCGGGATTGCTTTACATTGCAATAACTTTTTTCTTACTGCTCTGTCGGTGGGACCCGAACATAATTTGGTAGTGGATTAAACCTTTTCATAGCCAGCATTAGGAAACTATTTTGTATTTTGCTCAGTGGACATCTACGCCTCTCTAGAGTGTTCCTATTCTGGGTGTTGTGATGGTGAATTTGATGTTTCTTGCTGTATTTGCTATGATTCTGCTTCACCATGAACGAACTGCAAGAACTCCACAAAATTTTGGCTACGTCAAGCCCCACACATTACCTAAATGATATTGGCACCGAATGTCATTTATTAAAATAGAACATTTCTTTCTTTATTTTCAACGAAGATAACTCATTTCCAAATTTACGCACAACTTCAACACACAACTGGGCCCTAATTAGGTAAGAGTCCAACAATGCGTGAATTTACATACATAACTGTGCAGTTGTAGGAGTTTGGCCACACTGTCTGTCGTCACAGTGAAATGGATGGCAACAGGTATATCTAGTACGTTATCCAGCGTATTGTTCCATATGGTATTACTTATAACTATATGCTGCGGAAGTACTGTATCTCTGGGCTTCCTTTTCAAATCAGCCATCCAGCTTTTGAAGGAGAACGGCAGAAAACATAAGGCTCGATGGCTGACTATCGATCTATACTTACTCCTGAATGCGAATCCAGCTGTCATCCCAGTCAGTACCATTAGCCGTAAATCTTCGATTCCCTGAATTTATTCGCACAGTGTTCATTCACAATGGTCTTTCTGGAAGTAAATAGCCAGAATATACTTGAATCTTGATGCTGTAACATTTCTGCTTACAGCAATAATTTCTCAAATAGTACAGTAATGTGCTACCCTAAAATTAAATATCAACAAATCGTCTTAGGCTCGGGGAAGTCATAACGGAAACTTGTGCTCTGGGATTAGTCCTTGGACCTCCGCTTTTCTCACTGTATGTCGAAGACATTTCCCCTGTGCCACAGAGGGACCCTATAAGCAACGAATGGGCAAGTTTTCCGCTGTTCAGTGAGTAAAAGTAACGAGTGAGGCAAGACTAATTTGGCACTTCATTACTACTAACTGCATTCGCGACACATTTATATATAACTGAACGTAACTGCTAATTCTATAGTTGTACGACACGTAGTTAAGGAGACATGAGGTCATAAACAATGAGATGCGTGGAAAACTGCCGCATCATTTATCACTTTTGAATTTTTTACTTCTTTCAAAAAGTATCAAATGGCACTATGCACTATGGGACTTAACAACTGAGGTCATCAGTCCTCTAGACTTAGAACTACTTAAACCTAACTAACCTAAGGACATCACAGACATCCAGGCCCGAGGCAGGATTCGAACCTGCGACCGCAGCAGCAGCGCGGTTCCGGACTGAAGCGCCTAGAACCGCTCGGCACAACGGCCGGCTTTTACTTCTTTGCTACTAACTTTATTTGCTACAAACTTCTGTGACAGTATCCATATCTGCCACTGAATGTACCTACCGGATTATAGCATTGTACGACACATAGTTCAGAAGATAAACATTAAGCACAAGGCCAGACGCTGAGTGGTATGGGAGTGGTCGCATAGGTATAAATAAATGCTTGGGCAATGCCGGGTTTCTCCGCTAGTAAATAAATAAATAATGACTACCTTCAGTCCTGTATACGAAATGCAGTGTCAAATTGTAACTTGCCTATCCACAAATTAGAAAGTAGGCTTCATTGGTAACACCAGTCCCCAAAGTCTTTAAAGCTTCTATTAGACCTTCACATGACGTGACAAGATTCATCGCTGCAGTTAGTCTTGACCGGCGTCTATACACGCCGACTGCATGGCAACAGCTGATTAATTTAGTTGAGTGTTTGTCGTGGGATTTGATTGAAACTGTGATCAATGTTGACAAATTTTATTAATTAGTTCATTAAACGGCGTACCTATTTCACAGTTCACTATAAAGTGTCCACATCATAATTAGAGACACTGCTGAGTAATTTGGTAAAACTGCCAATTACTTATTAGCTACGCGCACAGAAGAACACGGGTACAGATGATCAGCCTCGAATGAATTGTACGACGATCACCTTGAAACTAACCAGACCCGGGCCATGTATAATTCTGTATCCGTCCTACACAGCTGACCGACTATCTTCAACCAAGTGCGGTGTAGTGCTTGGTATCCCAGTTTAAAGTGTACTGCACGATCACAGCAGTACAGAAACATCACAGTGAATTCAGAAAAGTTCTAGCAAAAAAGAACAGCTTAAAAATTGTTTTAGTCTGAGTACCTATTAATTAAATACTCAAAGGTCACCTCATACAGTACTAAATTACTACCTCGCATCTGTGCGGTTTAGGTCTACAGTTCTTTTTTTTAATCTCTTTGCAACTGCACTGAGGGACATCTTACTTTTAAAACAGGAACTTTACATTATTTATTACTATTTACTATTATCTCTTTCCACACAAATTCAATGCTGCGGGCTTCACCACTTGCACAACTTGTAACTAGACTTCCTTCTCTAGCAGTACCTTTTCTTAACAGTAGTTGTCGATACCAGTATTATTTTTCAAATTGTGAACAGGTCAATATTATCTCAGTTGCATTTCTGGAAATTTTCATATAATTTTATACACAGTATGTTATGTTTCAAGCTAAAATTTATGAAAAGGAATCACTTTACTAAATATTTTAGTTTCTAAGTTGCAGTCGATAAGTACTAGTTCTGAATGTACAGTTAAAATTATTTTTTTAGAAACATTTTAAATTACGAACTATTGGCACACTTAAAATTCCTATAATTAACTATGTAATCCTGTACTGTTTACTAAGTTTATTTCTGGATTCATTTATGAATTAATAATCGGAATTAATAATGTAACAGAAACTAGTATAAATTCATCTGTTAAGAAAAATAGTAAGCCCTTTGAAATATTGTTATTTCTGCAGAGTGGGGAGTCGTAAGCATGCCTCTGATGTTATCGGACGTATTTTTGTATTTTTATGCGAACAATCTAATTTCGGTTTTGTTAACGTGAAAAATCAAAATACTGAACGACATATTAAAATGTGAGAAAATATATTTACCTAAAAAAATGATGCAACAACAATCTTAAGTTCACACCAACCGTAAGGACCTGATGTGACGTTTAAATCTTCAAGAATCAGACCCCTCGGCATGAAGAACTGGGGCCAGCTCAACATGACTAGCTAAGTAAACTTTCTAATTTACTGTAATCTTCGCTCTTCTCAAATCTCCATAAAAGACATTATGTGATGTGGACTATAAATGGCAGGAGGGGGGGGGGGGGGAGAGAGAGAGAGAGAGAGAGAGAGAGAGAGAGAGAGAGAGATTACGAGCTCAGTATGAGACGTACATCAAAACTCGTCCAACACAACACAATTCAGCCGCGACCGACTGTCTCAGGGTCAAGACATTTCCTTCTGTCATATCAATATGTCGTTACTAGAGAAGTCTTTTAACGTATTGTAACTAAACATGAATTTTCCACCATCTGACTTGCTCCCCGACACCATAGCTTAGAAATAATGTATGTGTTTATGTTAACAGATGTCTCATATGGTTGTCAGTTGAATTAAATAGGTTCAGTCATAGGCTTTGTCAGACCTCTCTTTATTAGGAGGATGTCGGAAAAACATAGTCAATCTGCAAAGGAGACTGCTTACATATCTTTTGTTCGTCCCATCTCAAAATATTGTTCAAGTTTGCGTGAGTCATACCAGATAGTACTATCAAGGGATATTGAACACATGCAAAGATGGGGCACGGGAATAGTCATAGTCGGTTTGACTCAGAAGGCAGAGCCCACTATGTTTCGCTATTACAGGATGCACAGAGGTATTTAAGCGTTCCATATTTAACCGTAGAGGGAACTAATGCTAACATGCGATACTATTTGAAGTAATCTCTGTCATGCATTTCACAGAGGTTTGCAGAATATGTATGCAGATGTAGACATATGGTTAACAAGAGGTTTGAACAGTGCAGTACGCCGTTTCAACAGTTTGTCAGCTTGTGAATATCAAAATTATGGCAATTAGACGAAATATTGAAAATGTATGATATTTTACGTAATGCATTTTCTTTGTTTAGTTTACAAATTATGTTACAAGAATTGATTGTTCCGATTGTTAGGCAATATTCACGTCTATCAGCTCCTAGCTTCTTTGGTACCAGGTTAATTATCATCTTGACGTCCGAAAGTGTTTTGCCTCCCACCAGTAAGCCGAAATGAAGGCGGAATAGGTGACGCTCCTTAGTAACTCTTTTCTGCTTAGGACTTTCAGTGCTCTGTCAAACTTTTCTCGCAGAATCGCACCTTCCATCTTATCTTCGTCCACATCGTCTTCATTTGCCATAATCAGGTCCTCACGTTTTTGATTTACAGCCTTCTATACATTCCTTCTACCTTTAAACATACCGTTTTCATTTTGCAGTTGGCTTATCATCTTAGCTTTAGGTTTCGTTCGCAGAAAGGTTTCTTTCAATATTTTATCCATCTTCAGCAACTGTAGTTGTATATATCGAAATAATCAGCAACCAGATGCATGAAAGACATTTTATTTTTTAACCGGTTTCACGCACTTGGTACACTTTCTCAGTAGGTTGTACCTATCGCATTACTTGTGAGTCTCAGCAATAAGACTCATACAGTACACTGCCGTGGTCATGTGGTTCATAATACCTGTACAAACACTATAACCATATGACCACACCAATATGCTGCCTGCATCTTATTGTTGACACTCGCAAATAATGCAATATGTATAACCTTCTGAACAAGGGCACTAAGTGCCTAAAACCGATTAATAAATCATATTTCTGTTATAAAATGGTTACTGATTAATTCGATATGAAGGTTCCTTTGATTTAACTAAACGTGGAATCAAAGAAAGATTTAGGTTTTGTGTCAAATCGACGACTGGTTAATTGGAGATGAACCACAAGGTCGGATCAGGAAAGTATCAGAAAGGAATTTGGCACAACCTTGTCAAATATAGCATTCCAGCATTAGCAATAACTGATTTATGGAAAACTTGGAAAACTTTAATATGAATGGGTCTATGGTGATTTGGGTCACCATCCTCCCGAAGACAAGTCCAGTGCTTTAACACTGAACCACCTCGCTGGTATACATGGCGCCGCTATAGTCGGGCATCCTGCGTTCATCTTCAGCCCATTCCTACTTTAGCCGCCTTTACTGCATTTATGTATCTCCTTTTCTCATCAATCAAATTTAAAATTTCAAGTGCTATAGAAAGATTGCTTCCAAGCATTATATATTTTATGTACCTATGCTCGTCGCCGAATATGGGGAGTCTAGGAATCCTATGTACTCGGTTCGCTAGACAAACAAATCATATTAATGAGTTTTATTACAAAATGAAAAGAGACAATACTTAACTTTCCGATTACACAGACATATCCAAGCAAAGGGCGACATACGAAATAATCAAGTTTCTTCAGTATGGACATTCCTAGGTCGCTGCTATACAAGTCACTAGTCTTGAAGCTGCTGTTGAACTCGGGCGTCGCCAGTCGGTCGCGGCGCATATGTCCTCTTCACATAGGGACCTCTGCTGTCGCGTTGTCGTCCTGGAGAGGGATCGGTCACCGTGCGACTGGCTGACGTCTTCTCACAGCCATCTCTTCTCTATCC
This sequence comes from Schistocerca cancellata, assembly GCF_023864275.1. Lineage (NCBI taxonomy): Eukaryota > Metazoa > Arthropoda > Insecta > Orthoptera > Acrididae > Schistocerca > Schistocerca cancellata. The sequence continues at coordinate 339,333,832 of NC_064628.1, forward strand.
TTCCCGACTGGCGTGCTGGCGCTTAACTTTACGCTGTAACATTCCTCCCCTACCCCCTACACCCCCCCCACCACCAAACCGACCGACCGTCGTCGTATACGGAGCACGACAACAGGAAGGGAGGCAGGAGCATGGACGCTGCAATGGGTCGGAATTTGTGCCTGCAGGGGACGTCAGACTTCTGGCCGTACCCCGCCATCCGGTTTTTACTCTGGTGGAAACGTCCCCCGGAAAACGTCCAGAAGGGTACGCGTCCACCTCCTGAGGCACATAACAAGTTGTAGAAGGCGTCGCTGCGGCGGCGTGAGCCGGTCCAGCTCCATCGGTAGGACGAGAGGAGGCGAAGGAAGCGAAGACTCCGTCTCCATGGTGTCATCCTGCGGTGTCGTGGTGACACTGGCGGCGGCTGCGGCCACGCTGTCTTCGGGATCCTTCAATCTGGGGGAAGGGACACAGAAGGATCACCGTGCACGTAACAGTGGCGAATTTGATTGTGATGTGAGCACTGCATTCTGTCTGAACCTGAAATGAGATACATGCATGCGCCAAGTCGACGAAGGATCTCGCCTCGCACCCAATGTCTGCTGCAGCTAAAAACCCTGAAAAACACAAGCGGCGCAGAGCGATACTTACGGCTTTGCTTCGGCGCCGGAATCTGAGGAAGGTGGAGCAGGTGGAGCAGTACAGGTTTTAAACCTTCGAAAAATTGTCTACAAGCAAGGTTCAACTGGTCGTTCAGTATATTACCGTCCTTGAGCTCTAGATGTTTAAAAATTTGTAACTCTTCCCACAGATCTAGTCTACGCCCTTTCACTTCTCTGTGTAGGATAACAGTGTCTTCTAACTGTTTAGGCGTATGGCCGGCTATCAAGAGGTGTTCAGCAAAAGTAAAGCTGTGTATATTCGCTCCTTTTTTACCTAATAGGTGATCTGTAGAGAAGGAGACGTTACAGTTATATTTTTTCCTTATGAACCGGAAGTCGATAAGAATGGAAACTGATTTGGCACACTCTCATTTATATAAATGTATATGCGTACCCAGCATTGCCCGGTTACGTATTTCTTCCAGACTTCTTTTCGTCCACCTCCTCGTTCCCCCTCTGTACATCCCATTCTGCCCTTCTTTCTGCACATCTACTCCTCAAAAATGGTTCAAATGGCTCTGAGCACTATGCGACTTAACTTCTGAGGTCATCAGTCGCCTAGAACTTAGAACTAATAAAACCTAACTAACCCAAGGACATCACACACATCCATGTCCGAGGCAGGATTCGAACCTGCGACCGTAGCGGCCGCTCGACTCCAGACTGTAGTGCCTAGAACCGCACGGCCACTCAGGCCGGCATCTACTCCTCCCCCAATGTCCACCTGCTCCTCACCCCTCTGTCTTCTCTCCCCCCTCTCTCTGTCCATTACATTCTTCCGTCTCCTCTTCCCCTCTGTAAGTTCATCTCCTTCCCCCTACTGAGACAATCTCCTCCCCCTCTCTCTGTCGTCAGCCCCACCACAATAGCAGCCTAGTGGTTCTTACACCCACAATATTTATTTCCAGATAGTAAGGAATATGACTACCGAGTTCAGCTGAGATCCACCCAGGGGTTTAGGAACAGCTTTATCCCCACGACCTTGCCAAAGTGCAAATATGTCATATACAGGGTGTTTCACTAAATGTGTTTGCCTCTGTAAGTTACGAAGTAATAGGCGACGGAAATATTCATTGCGGTAACCCACCCTAAGAAACGTTACACTGTCAGCGGAGCTATGAACATAGTTTATTGTGTGAAAGAGTTACAGCAAAAAGATACATTTTTTAAATGAAACAATAGTTGTTTCTACGATGCACTAGAATTAGTAACATCAGCTGCGTATACATCAATTTAAATTACATTCCTATCACTTCTAGTTTGGGAGCTCCAACCCTTCAAAGTTTCAGGGGCAGATAACACACACGTTGCGCATAACGCAATGCGCCTTCTAAATGTGGTACAGCCGAGTTGTAACGTCGCCGGTGTCACGGAGCGAGAAGCTTCCTTGAGGCGCCATTAGACTGCCGACTGTCGCCGCACACGACCGTATACCCGACAGTTCGAGCCACACAAACCAACGGGGCTCAATATACAACAGTTACTGACATCGGATGAAGATGGCATACACAAACAAGGAGTATGTTGACATGTTGCTGATGCTCGGCGACTGCCGTACGATACCACTGAAGCAGCCATGGCGTACGCCGTGAGATATCCTAGGCGAAAGAGTTCCGGCAGCCATTACTTTCTTACGTACCGAACAAGGACTTCACGAAACAGGCAGCTTGGTAAAGCGCTGCAGTAACAGACGAAGAACTGCAAGAAGTGAGGAGACGGAGGTGTTTGTTTTAGCTGCAGTACACCACGAACCTCATGTCAGCTTACGAGCCGTTGATGCAGTCACTGGTGTCAGTCGCACATCTGTGTGGCGTATAGTACACGGCCACAGGTTTCACCCGTACCGCCTGTCACTGACTCAGGAGCTGCATGGGAACGATTTCCGTGCGAGAGTTACATTTTGTAAATGGGCCATTGTAACCTCCCCCTCACTTATCGACCTTAATGACAGTGAAAATTAAACCGCGTGTACCTAATGGAAATTTGGGAAAAACAATCGTCACCGAAGTTAATCTGTCAGTAAAGACGGAGGAAAGGGTTACATCTAAATGAACGGAAAAATGCTAATGAAACTGGTGGAAATTAATTTTGAAAAGGGGTAAAGTTAATAAAGAAAGTAAATGTGCGGCCGTTACGTTGACAATTAACTAGTGGTAATTAGATATTTGAGATTTGGGGGAAATTACGGTCGCCAGTCCTAAGGACAATTGCTGTAGTAACTGAAAAAGAAAGGTTATTACAAATATAATTAGCACTAGAACCGTGGCAACTGAAGGTTGACACGTGTAGTGTGAAAACTGAAAGTCTGTCAGAAGTAATAAATTTCGCTACACTCTGACTTAATTTAGCAAAAGAATTAATAAAACCGGAAAATCGAAAGTTAATTTAGTGACTGAAGTTAATAGTGAGCTTTCTTTCTGAAGCACATCGAAATTCAGTAAAATATGGTTAGTCTTGGACTACCTCAACATTCATTTCAAAAGCTACTTGAATCTACGCAGTTTAGAAATAAGATATTTAACTTTGAACTTGAATTAAATGATTCTGAACAATTAACAATAGTAAAATTTAGTATGTACCAAGCTGAGCTGCAGTCACAGGTAAGCTAAAATACAGTAACAAAACTCGCACTCTTAATTTGTGCTTGTGTAATCTAAATATTGTAGCCAGCTATGAATACCTTAACTGAACTTTGAAATTAAAGCAGTGAAATCGAATGATACTGGCGTTTGAATTTCAACGACACTCGGGTTCATTCCGGAAAAGGAAGGTACCCTGCTTGGTAATGCAATTGGGACAATGAGCAACAAATGTTCATGCTAAGTTGCTGCAATTTTGTGATGCAACAATTTTAAAAGTTTGAAAAGCTGAGGTCTGCCATACAGTTCTAAAACTTTACGTGCTTCCAGTCTTCCTTGTTGGTTGATTGAAGGTTTGAAGCCATCGATCGAGGCGGTGGCGACAGTCACTCATTGTCGGCCGTCGCTGTTGCAGAAGCTGGATGTTGGCGCGCCTTCTGCTCGACACAGTCACCAGACGAAACGGGCTCTTGATGTGCGCCAGCTAATGCTTCCCGTCCGCGACACCATGTCAGAAACTATCATCGCAAGTCGAGCGCAATTACATGCTGCCAAACTCCGAAAGTGCGGCAACTCGTGGGAGCATCATACAACACACCTGCTCCACTGCACTACTCCAGCCAGACTCTCCCTCTGCCCACGCTCCACACAACAGAGTTAACACCACCAAAGATCCTAAGCACTTTGCTTCTCCACACGACCTATCGATGTATTCATTCGATAGCATAGTTTTCCCTAGGCCAGACCCAGCGTATAAATACAAATAATATTTACAAACCAAACCAATTATACATCGACATAAATACATAAATATATATACAAATAGTAAAACAATTTCAATAAAGAGACAGAAATGTCATATCTTCAGGTGACAAAATAAGGAAAAAATTTATAGTAAAATAGATGGAAACTGGAGGATATTCATTTCTGGCATTACACGTGCCCCACATTGTCTGAGGATGTTCGTGTAACCTAAACAGACTCAGAAAATGCCCCAAAGAAGAAACAGTGGAAATGCATATGCTCAAAACATCAACAAAATTTAGCATTCGTCTAATTAACCATAAATCAACTTTTTAGACCATAATAATTGAGTGGAGACCCTCCTAATCTTATTCCACTCTGTCATCTTGCACAAAATAAAACAGGTTGACAACATATTGAACTTCATAGAAAACATAGAAAATGGTTTAGCTATCCAAAAAATCAAAATTCCTAACAGTATCAAGAAATGGAGTACTATTTACAAAATTAATCAGCGTACATGGTCATAAACAACAGGTATATCAAAATACGCGAATTAATAATTAATTACATAGAATACACATTTTATATAACCTTTTCATAATTAATATTCTCGTCATGAGAGTCCACTTAACGCTAAACAAGAAAATAATATACAGCAGATCAACAAAAACATAAATATTGACAGCAGAATTCTTTCACATCATCTGTCCGGGAAGAAAAACAACTCCGCCTTCTGTACTCGCAAGTACAAAGAATGCCGACAGCGGCACAAGAGCCGACAGCGGCACAATAGCTGACAGCGGCTCCGCCTCGCCAGTATTGTTGCGCCCGCCTGTGTGGCACGCTTGATCTCACTCGCCTGTGTAAAGGCATTTCCAGAAAAGGCCGTTTCACTTAATTCTTTCGGAAAAACCCACTCCTGAGTAATCTCAAGGAGTCCATTAACACTATCACAGTGGATAACTCAACACTGTCCATCATTACACGCATGTACTAGCCTGAAACTTAAAACAGCGTCTAAGTACATCGGCAATGACTAGTAAAACACATATTCATGAAATCTTACAGCTAGTTACAAAATCATATTTACATTGCTTAATCTACTGTGACTCAGCTGAAAACTTAAACTAGCAGCTTGGATTTTTCAATTGATAAATAATCACTCTCTCTTAAATCATTTAGAAAAAATTAATTACTTATTAATTACAAGTTCTTTAATGTCCTCTTGGTCAGGCAAAAGCATGGCAATCTAGCAAATCGTTTAAATCTTACACTCTATATTTACATACTGTACAAATTACCCATTCTGTGGTATTAATCAATCCTAGGTTGGGACAATTTCAAATCTACAATGTTCCGTATACCTAATAGTTTTCCAGAGCTTGGATACTCTAAGCAATACGCATTTGTGTGAGGTATACCAATGACTTTATATGGTCCATTATAAACAAACTTAAATTTAGAGATTTCATTGTCTATCTCGCTCGATTTCTCATGAGCTTTTACAAGTACTAAGTCTCCGATTGCAAACTTAGCAAAACGCGTCTTAGCGTCATGATGACGTATGCGAGCATGGGCTTTTAGCTTCATTACTTCTCGCAAACGATCTTTTTTCACTAATTGAATTTGTTCTGTCACCTTCTTCTCGATGATCAGAGCAACAGCTTCTCCTACACTTTTCTCGATTCTGCTGATTTCGGAATAAAAACGAGTATTTATGCTCGCAATTTCCGCCTGAACGCCTATCATTTCCTGTTTAAGATTACCGATTTTGGTATTAATCACAACAATATCTTCTTTGATTTTATCAACTTTTGTGTTAACAACTCCAACATTGTAGTTAACAACATTAATAGCTTTGTTCTGATTGTCTAGCTTCCGTTCAATTTTTTCAGACTGAGCTTCTTGCTTCGCAGCCTGAGCTTCTTCCTTGGCGGCCTGATCTTCTTGCTTGGCAGACAGAGCTTTAATTTCTGCCGATTGACTCTTTATTTCGTTTATCAAAACATTCAATAAATCAGTTAATTTCCCGGAAACTACCAGTTTTACTTCTGTAGCGGCTTCCTCTTTAATTGTCCCCCCGTATTCGTCATCAAGGGATTCAGATTTGATTTTCACTTCCGATTCCGAAACATTGTCTAAGGTTTGGAATTCGATTTCTGCTCTTTGTTGCCTTTCGGCGGTCACGTCTTTCATGCTAGCCACCTGCCCCTGAACAATGGGTACCACGGTGCGCGTTTCCCACTGTTCGACCGATTGTTCCGTATCCAAGTCTACCAAATTTTGGTAATTGTTGCCTTCACTCATTTTAATAATTTTCAATATAAATGCCATATCTCAAATCTAATTAGGATTCCCCAAACTAATATTCTCACTGACGTATCGACCATTTCGTAACCAGTACTTTGTTACGAGATTTGCACAATGCAAAATTCGTGTCCAGAACAACCTCAAATCTGAAGATTGTCCTGTCACCAGATCGCCACGTGTAACCTCCACTTCACTTATCGACCTTAATGACAGTGAAAAATTAAACCGTGTGTACCTAATGGAAATTTGGAAAACACAAACGTCACCGAAGTCAATTTGTCAGTAAAGAGGGAGGAAAGGGTTACATCTAAATGAAAGGAAAAATGCTAATGAAACTGGTGGAAATTAATTTTGAAAAGTGGTAAAGTTAATAAAGAAAGTAAATGTGCGGCCGTTACGTTAACAATTAACTAGCGGTAATCAGATATTTGAGATTTGGGGGAAATTACAGTCGCCAGTCCTAAGGACAATTGCTATAGTAACTGAAAAAGAATGGTTATTACACATATAATTAGCACTAGAAGCGTGGCAACTGAAGGTTGACACGTGTAGTGTGAAAACTGAAAGTCTGTCAGAAGTAATAAATTTCGCTACACTCTGACTTAATTTAGCAAAAGAATTAATAAAACTGGAAAATCGAAAGTTAATTTAGTGACTGAAGTTAATAGTGAGCTTTCTTTCTGAAGCACATCGAAATTCAGTAAAATACGTTTAGTCTTGGACTACCTCAACATTCATTTCAAAAGCTACTTGAATCTACGCAGTTTAGAAATAAGATATTTAACTTTGAACTTGAATTAAATGATTCTGAACAATTAACAATAGTAAAATTTAGTATGTACCAAGCTGAGCTGCAGTCACAGGTAAGCTAAAATACAGTAACAAAACTCGCACTCTTAATTTGTGCTTGTGTAATCTAAATATTGTAGCCAGCTATGAATACCTTAACTGAACTTTGAAATTAAAGCAGTGAAATCGAATGATACTGGCGTTTGAATTTCAACGACACTCGGGTTCATTCCGGAAAAGGAAGGTACCCTGCTTGGTAATGCAATTGGGACAATGAGCAACAAATGTTCATGCTAAGTTGCTGCAATTTTGTGATGCAACAATTTTAAAAGTTTGAAAAGCTGAGGTCTGCCATACAGTTCTAAAACTTTACGTGCTTCCAGTCTTCCTTGTTGGTTGATTGAAGGTTTGAAGCCATCGATCGAGGCGGTGGCGACAGTCACTCATTGTCGGCCGTCGCTGTTGCAGAAGCTGGATGTTGGCGCGCCTTCTGCTCGACACAGTCACCAGACGAAACGGGCTCTTGATGTGCGCCAGCTAATGCTTCCCGTCCGCGACACCATGTCAGAAACTATCATCGCAAGTCGAGCGCAATTACATGCTGCCAAACTCCGAAAGTGCGGCAACTCGTGGGAGCATCATACAACACACCTGCTCCACTGCACTACTCCAGCCAGACTCTCCCTCTGCCCACGCTCCACGCAACAGAGTTAACACCACCAAAGATCCTAAGCACTTTGCTTCTCCACACGACCTATCGATGTATTCATTCGATAGCATAGTTTTCCCTAGGCCAGACCCAGCGTATAAATACAAATAATATTTACAAACCAAACCAATTATACATCGACATAAATACATAAATATATATACAAATAGTAAAACAATTTCAATAAAGAGACAGAAATGTCATATCTTCAGGTGACAAAATAAGGAAAAAATTTATAGTAAAATAGATGGAAACTGGAGGATATTCATTTCTGGCATTACACGTGCCCCACATTGTCTGAGGATGTTCGTGTAACCTAAACAGACTCAGAAAATGCCCCAAAGAAGAAACAGTGGAAATGCATATGCTCAAAACATCAACAAAATTTAGCATTCGTCTAATTAACCATAAATCAACTTTTTAGACCATAATAATTGAGTGGAGACCCTCCTAATCTTATTCCACTCTGTCATCTTGCACAAAATAAAACAGGTTGACAACATATTGAACTTCATAGAAAACATAGAAAATGGTTTAGCTATCCAAAAAATCAAAATTCCTAACAGTATCAAGAAATGGAGTACTATTTACAAAATTAATCAGCGTACATGGTCATAAACAACAGGTATATCAAAATACGCGAATTAATAATTAATTACATAGAATACACATTTTATATAACCTTTTCATAATTAATATTCTCGTCATGAGAGTCCACTTAACGCTAAACAAGAAAATAATATACAGCAGATCGACAAAAACATAAATATTGACAGCAGAATTCTTTCACATCATCTGTCCGGGAAGAAAAACAACTCCGCCTTCTGTACTCGCAAGTACAAAGAATGCCGACAGCGGCACAAGAGCCGACAGCGGCACAATAGCTGACAGCGGCTCCGCCTCGCCAGTATTGTTGCGCCCGCCTGTGTGGCACGCTTGATCTCACTCGCCTGTGTAAAGGCATTTCCAGAAAAGGCCGTTTCACTTAATTCTTTCGGAAAAACCCACTCCTGAGTAATCTCAAGGAGTCCATTAACACTATCACAGTGGATAACTCAACACTGTCCATCATTACACGCATGTACTAGCCTGAAACTTAAAACAGCATCTAAGTACATCGGCAATGACTAGTAAAACACATATTCATGAAATCTTACAGCTAGTTACAAAATCATATTTACATTGCTTAATCTACTGTGACTCAGCTGAAAACTTAAACTAGCAGCTTGGATTTTTCAATTGATAAATAATCACTCTCTCTTAAATCATTTAGAAAAAATTAATTACTTATTAATTACAAGTTCTTTAATGTCCTCTTGGTCAGGCAAAAGCATGGCAATCTAGCAAATCGTTTAAATCTTACACTCTATATTTACATACTGTACAAATTACCCATTCTGTGGTATTAATCAATCCTAGGTTGGGACAATTTCAAATCTACAATGTTCCGTATACCTAATAGTTTTCCAGAGCTTGGATACTCTAAGCAATACGCATTTGTGTGAGGTATACCAATGACTTTATATGGTCCATTATAAACAAACTTAAATTTAGAGATTTCATTGTCTATCTCGCTCGATTTCTCATGAGCTTTTACAAGTACTAAGTCTCCGATTGCAAACTTAGCAAAACGCGTCTTAGCGTCATGATGACGTATGCGAGCATGGGCTTTTAGCTTCATTACTTCTCGCAAACGATCTTTTTTCACTAATTGAATTTGTTCTGTCACCTTCTTCTCGATGATCAGAGCAACAGCTTCTCCTACACTTTTCTCGATTCTGCTGATTTCGGAATAAAAACGAGTATTTATGCTCGCAATTTCCGCCTGAACGCCTATCATTTCCTGTTTAAGATTACCGATTTTGGTATTAATCACAACAATATCTTCTTTGATTTTATCAACTTTTGTGTTAACAACTCCAACATTGTAGTTAACAACTTTAATAGCTTTGTTCTGATTGTCTAGCTTCCGTTCAATTTTTTCAGACTGAGCTTCTTGCTTCGCAGCCTGAGCTTCTTCCTTGGCGGCCTGATCTTCTTGCTTGGCAGACAGAGCCTTAATTTCTGCCGATTGACTCTTGATTTCGTTTATCAAAACATTCAATAAATCAGTTAATTTCCCGGAAACTACCAGTTTTACTTCTGTAGCGGCTTCCTCTTGAATTGTCCCCCCGTATTCGTCATCAAGGGATTCAGATTTGATTTTCACTTCCGATTCCGAAACATTGTCTAAGGTTTGGAATTCGATTTCTGCTCTTTGTTGCCTTTCGGCGGTCACGTCTTTCATGCTAGCCACCTGCCCCTGAACAATGGGTACCACGGTGCGCGTTTCCCACTGTTCGACCGATTGTTCCGTATCCAAGTCTACCAAATTTTGATAATTGTTGCCTTCACTCATTTTAATAATTTTCAATATAAATGCCATATCTCAAATCTAATTAGGATTCCCCAAACTAATATTCTCACTGACGTATCGACCATTTCGTAACCAGTACTTTGTTACGAGATTTGCACAATGCAAAATTCGTGTCCAGAACAACCTCAAATCTGAAGATTGTCCTGTCACCAGATCGCCACGTGTAACCTCCACTTCACTTATCGACCTTAATGACAGTGAAAAATTAAACCGTGTGTACCTAATGGAAATTTGGAAAACACAAACGTCACCGAAGTCAATTTGTCAGTAAAGAGGGAGGAAAGGGTTACATCTAAATGAAAGGAAAAATGCTAATGAAACTGGTGGAAATTAATTTTGAAAAGTGGTAAAGTTAATAAAGAAAGTAAATGTGCGGCCGTTACGTTAACAATTAACTAGCGGTAATCAGATATTTGAGATTTGGGGGAAATTACAGTCGCCAGTCCTAAGGACAATTGCTATAGTAACTGAAAAAGAATGGTTATTACACATATAATTAGCACTAGAAGCGTGGCAACTGAAGGTTGACACGTGTAGTGTGAAAACTGAAAGTCTGTCAGAAGTAATAAATTTCGCTACACTCTGACTTAATTTAGCAAAAGAATTAATAAAACTGGAAAATCGAAAGTTAATTTAGTGACTGAAGTTAATAGTGAGCTTTCTTTCTGAAGCACATCGAAATTCAGTAAAATACGTTTAGTCTTGGACTACCTCAACAATCATTTCAAAAGCTACTTGAATCTACGCAATTTAGAAATAAGAGATTTAACTTTGAACTTGAATTAAATGATTCTGAACAATTAACAATAGTAAAATTTAGTACGTACCAAGCTGAGCTGCAGTCACAGGTAAGCTAAAATACGGTAACAAAACTCACACTCTTAATTTGTGCTTGTGTAATCTAAATATTGTAGCCAGCTATGAATACCTTAACTGAACTTTGAAATTAAAGCAGTGAAATCGAATGATACTGGCGTTTGAATTTCAACGACACTCGGGTTCATTCCGGAAAAGGAAGGGACCCTGCTTGGTAATGCAATTGGGACAATGAGCAACAAATGTTCATGCTAAGTTGCTGCAATTTTGTGATGCAACAATTTTAAAAGTTTGAAAAGCTGAGGTCTGCCATACAGTTCTAAAACTTTACGTGCTTCCAGTCTTCCTTGTTGGTTGATTGAAGGTTTGAAGCCATCGATCGAGGCGGTGGCGACAGTCACTCATTGTCGGCCGTCACTGTTGCAGAAGCTGGATGTTGGCGCGCCTTCTGCTCGACACGGTCACCAGACGAAACGGGCTCTTGATGTGCGCCAGCTAATGCTTCCCGTCCGCGACACCATGTCAGAAACTATCATCGCAAGTCGAACGCAATTACATGCTGCCAAACCCCGAAAGCGCGGCAACTCGCGGGAGCGTCACACAACACACCTGCTCCACTGCACTACTCCAGCCAGACTCTCCCTCTGCCAACGCTCCACGCGACAGAGTTAACAAAACGAAAGATCCTAAACACTTTGGTTCTCCACACGATCTATCGATGTATTTGTTCGATAGCATAGTTTTCCCTAGGCCAGACCCAGCGTATAAATACAAATAATATTTACAAACCAAACCAATTATAAATCGACATAAAAGCATAAATATATATACAAATAGTAAAACAATTACAATAAAGAGACAGAAATGTCATATCTTCAGGTGACAAAATAGGGAAAAAATTTATAGTACAATAGATGGAAACAGGGGGATATGCATTTCCGGCGTTACACCATGCGTAATTTCACGTTTGAGTCTCTACAAGGTGTTATGTTCTCTGATGAGTTCACGTTCACAAACTATGGTGCAGTGAATCGCCATAACGTGCACTACTGGGCCGCAGACAACGCTCAGTGGGTACGATCTGTCGACCGTCAATGTAGGTGATCTATTAATGTATGGTGTGGAATCCTTTGGGCTGAAATCATCGGTCCACACTACTTCCCAGGTACACTACTTACACATGTGAATTATATCGAGCGTTTATAGTCGGCGGTTTGGGTGGTCTCCTTGAGCATGTGTGTCTACACACGAGAGTCCATATGTGGATGCAGCACGATGGTCACCCAGCCCATTCTGAGCGTGCTGTTGTGGAAGAACTAAACAACAGATATGCAGGAAGGTGGTTAGGGCGCTATGGTCCTAATTGCAGGGCCCGCAAGGTCGCCCGATTTAACACCATTAGATTTCTTTTTGTGGGGATATCTAAAGGATCATGTTTATGTCACTGAGCTCACATCCCCAGATGATCTAAAACGGTGCATCGAGGGCGCATGTTGGTCCGTGACACCGGCGATGTTACATCTCGTCCGCAGACCCTTTGGAGGGCGCATTGCAGTGTGCATTCAGGATCATGGATACACATTTAAACATCTCATTTAAATCAACTGCCAACCGCCAGAATATCCATCACCACCACACAGCCATTTATTATGTACAGCATGTGGTATCTGCCCCTGAAACTTTGAAGGGTTGTAGCTCCCAAACTAAAAGTGATAGGAATGTGATTTTAATTGATGTATACACAGCTGGTGATACTGATTCCAGTGCATCATAGAAACAACTATTGTTCCATTTAAAAATTGTATCTTTTTGCTGTAACTCTTTGGATAGTAACACAATAAACTATGTTCATAGCTCCGCAGACAGTGTAACGTTTCTTATGGTGACCAATTATGGTGACCTACCACAATAAATATTTCCGACGCCTATTACTTCGTAACTTACAGAGTCAAACACATGCATCTCAGTGTTTATGACGTCATAACCCCTCAACTATGAAACATGCAGTAATATAATTTTGTAGACACATTCAGTTAATATGTGGCTACTGTCTGCGAAAAGTATTCAGAATAGAATTAGTAGCAGAGAAGTAATAAATTTAAACGCCATGCATGATGTGACTGTTCTGCGTACATCTCTAAGTTTTTGTGAATTCATGTCTCTTGACCTGCGTGTCGTATAGTGATATAATTTTGCCGGTACATTCAGTGGTACTTGTAAATACTGTACGAAAAATTTGTTGTTAATAAATTTAGCAGTAAAGAAGTAATGAAATAGATCGTCATGTCTGATGCGGCAGTTCTCCAACACGAACAACAAAAATGTAGTAAGCGATAAACTTTTTTCGTCTTATTATTTTATGCGGATTGTCAGCAAGTAAAAGTTTAGTAAAGGTTTCAAATTAAGTGTAAAACTATTTCAAGTCACTAACTACTCTCATTCTTAAGTAGTGGATTGACAAAATGTGGGAATCGTACACATGTGTTGCACCCCAACCCCGCTGCTTAGATAGGTACATGGTTCTTACCTCTATTGCGATTCTTTCAAGAGAGTAATTGATATGTCCATTTGTTCAAAATCAGTCCATTGGTTTAAGAGCAGATGTGGAACAAACATGCATACATATATACAATGAAGATCCAAAGAAACTGGTACAGCTCCTTAATATCGTGTAGTGACACCGCGAGCACCCAAAAGTGCCGCACCACGACATGGCATGGACTCGACTAATGTCTGAAGTTGTGCTGGAGTGAACTGACACCATGTATCCTGCAGAGCTGTCCATAAACCCACAATAGTACGAGGGACTGGATATCTCTTATGAATAGCTCGTTGCAAGGCATCCCAGACGTGCTCAATAATGTTCATGTCTCGGGAACTGGTTGGCCAGCGGAAGTGTTTAAACTAAGAAAAGTGTTCCTGGAGCCGCTCTGTAGCAATTCCGGACATGTGAGGTGTCGCTTTGTCCTGCTGGAATTGCCCAAATCCGTCGGAATGTCCAATGGACATGAACGGATACAGGTGATCGGACAGGATGCTTAAGTACGTGTCACCTGTCACAGTAGTGTCTAGAAGTATCAGGGCTACCGTATCACTCCAACTGCACACGCCCCACAGCATTTCAGAGCCTGCACCAGTTTGAACAGCCTTCTGCCGACAAGCAGGTTTCATGAATTCATGATGTTGTCACCATACCCGTACATGTCCATCCACTTGCATGAAGATAACTCAAATAGACGCTCACACTGGAGATGAACGGAAGCCTTCCTTTGTAACATTTTGTAATAGTACCAGAGGTAGAGGTGACTGCTTCGTACTATGTTGCAAAAAATGTGCGACCTTGGCTCATGATCATTTGAGTGGAATAAATAGACAAGTAATTTATTGTGGCAACAATGAGAATTGCATGAAAAAACAATTCGTGAAACAACTATCTCATGCATTGGTTCTACCTCTCTTATTTGAAGAAGTTTGAATACGTCAGGATTTCGGAGAAAAAGCTATTTGGATCAAGAGGAAAATGTGTAATACCTGCACAGTAGAGAAACTACTGACAAAATATGTTGCAAAATGTGTCAAAAGTCAACTGATGGAAGCACATTAAAACGTTTTTCTCTAAAGCGATAAAATTCCTCATATGGTAGCACAGCGCAAAAGTGACTATGAGACAAACGAATGAGTAATATAATCATTCTTTCTGTTATCTAATGTCATATTTGCGATTATGTAGAGATATTTGTCATTTATAATGAGTTTAAGTAGTGAAATTTAGGAAAGAAGTAAGTGAACAAGAGACATCGTCATCATGTATCCAACACTGAAGTTAAGAAAACTGAATGATTAATATTTCAATTGCTGGTGTGCCATTATATCATCCTTGTCTTTCTTTAAGGACATTTCCCGTTTGCAATGTGTTTTTGTTAGTGAAATTTAATAAATAATCACATGAGTAAGCGACGTCATCAATCTGATTCATAGCACCTGCTCTCGTTGCTAGAAACACGGAGCCTGACAGAAGGTTAAAGAATGTAAATTTCGCTCAGGCAGCTGTATTGTCGATCTTCTGAGCAGATCGTGTTTAACTCATTTGATTATATATCCTGAATCTTCAGTTATCTATATTAAAAACTAGTCTCATTTATCTTGCTATCGCAAGCTGCCCAGACGTGGAAATCATATTCATTTTGTTCCTGTAGTCTTCCAATTAAATGCGAGGCTCACGAAGTTTAGAGTAATTATGTGTCCGCTCGATTACGACAGGGAGGTAGCAAGCTTGCATGTCTGAATGCCAGACTGAATTGAAAAGTGTCCTGAAATTCAACGAAGTTAATTTGGAATTTTTTGATAACACAGCGAGTTCAACTCCTGCAACTTCACATGTTACTGCTTACACCAGAAAACATATGCTGATCGTTCATAAGTATGTATAAGAGAAAAAGATCCTGGAAAGAACTCGGCTGCAGTGGTGGCATGAACGAGCGTGGTTATAAACGAAACTTGCTAGGTTAGTAATTAATATTTATATGTAATGATAATATCAGTGATGACGGATAGGAACGAGTAACGAATGAGTAGGGTTCACTCGTTACTTTTACAGCCCCGTTAGCAATTGACAAATCGTTCACATGCCAAGCAGTTCGCTAAATACCTAGGAGCCACTTTTTATTTTTTATTTTATTTTTTTTTCTGTGCGCTTGCCTGAAAATTTGTTACAAAGACGAAGTGGCCAAATGACCGTTTTCGACATTCACAAATACTGATCACTAACATTACGATTGTTACACTTCGTGCGTAGAACTGTAACAATGTGGCATATTACTGTTAACAGAAAAAATGGAGGAACATGCTAGTCGACAAAAGAAGTTATCATTTCGTACCTTCAGGATACAGAATAATCAAACAAGTGTAATTGACTCAGAAATGGGTCGCAGAACTATTCTAAATGCCATGAAATTCCGACAAACACGACTAAATGAAAAACGGAAGTATAAGATACAGTTACTAAACCAAATTTTCCAGTTAATCGGAAGTCGCGAGCAGTGGAAAGAAAAATGACATATTTGGACAGCTGTGGTTAGAATTGATTACGCAGTTAGATCCTTTCGCTTAATATGCATGTCTCACTACGTTGGATTTATCTCCCACAGACATCACAGTCTGCTCTGCAGTTGTGTCAGTCTTGCAGCAAAACCATTAGAGGGAAGTTCCCTGCTGCATAGTAAGATTCAGTAAATTATGTTCTGGGCGTTCTAGAACACAAAACCTTAATAGGAGCAGGGCGGGGGGGGGGGGGGGGGTTGGGGGGGGGGGGATCTTAATTGAGAACAGAATAATGGAATCAACAGGCTGCAAACAGATGTTACCGGCTTCAGACAATGTGGGCGGGAGGAATGTGATATAAATCTCTTGATGCAATTTAGGGTTACTAAATTAGAATTTGAAGAAACGCTTTGAAAGTATAAAAATACTGTCATTATTTTAAAATTGTTTCTTTTTGCGAGAATGCCTTTAGTTTTGGTGGTGATGTTCACTTGTAATATACCTCTGGCAACTACATGAACTAAGTAAACGGGATGGGCAGCAAACTCTGCCCGACTACGTGAAGAGTTTTCTGACTAATATCTCATACGTTTCGCGTAGCAACCTTACATGCAATCACTTCGCAAAAAGGAGAAAAAGGACGACTGAAGTGGTAAGAAATATTCAATCCTTTGAATGTATGTTAGAGACATCGCAGTTGCTCAGAAAGTAACTTCGGACTCACACTTCATGACAGTAACATGCCATGCGATATATATGAAAAAATTGATAGTTGGTCGATAGTTTGTAGGTGATACAAAAAACGATAGTGTTCAAAAATCCAAAACACTTCAGATCACAAATGGGTATTTAAAAGCGATGAAACGTAAAAAGAACCTTAACTGTTAAAAAGACAATCAGGTCTCGAGTGCAGATTTTAGATGCCCTCACTTAATAGTACAAACGTTGGCCAGTACAGTACATTACATGATAAATAAGTAATCTACGAAATTACTCGTCGTGAATGGAGACGTTCGAATCACTCTACCTCTCACAGATCTACATCGTTTCAATGACGCAACAAAGATGGAAGGATATACAATCAGCAGAAATTCCATCAAAGATGCATATCTAGTAAGTGTAGCATTTACGTGCAGACAATATCAGGAGAAATTGATCAGTGGTACTTATGCGAAAATGAGACCATTCAACTACAGTGACACACTGGCACCCCCTTTATTTCATACTCAGATGAAACACACAAAAAAATTAGTTTACAGGATTAATTTCTAAGAAATTTTCCCCGAATTTCTCACATAAGCAGTAAGAAGCCCAAAACTTTATATTATACTAACTATGCATCCTACGTCATTTGAAATATTTGTATGTAGGCTGTTTAGGTTTTCTTATTGGTAATGCCACGTAACGCTCTGTATGAAAATCACTGGCTGTGCTGTGTGCAGTCTGTGGCTAGTTTGCATTGTTGTGTGCCATTGTAGTGTTGGACAACTGGATGTGAACAGCGCGTAGCGTTGCGCAGTTGGAGGTGAGCCGCCAGCAGTGGTGGATGTGGGGAAATGAGATGACGGATTTTTGAGAGCGGATGATCTGGACGTGTGTCCATCAGAAACAGTACATTTCTAAGAATGGGTGTCATGAACTGCTATATTTATTACGACTTTTGAACACTATTAAGGTAAATACATTGTTTGTTCTCTATCAAAAATCTTTCATTTGCTAATTATGCCTATCAGTAGTTAATGCCTTCAGTAGTTTGAATCTTTTATTTAGCTGGAAGTAGTGGCGCTCGCTGTATTGCAGTAGTTCGAGTAACGAAGATTTTTGTGAGGTAAGTGATTTGTGAAACGTATAGGTTAATGTTAGTCAGGGCCATTCTTTTGTAGGGATTTTTGAAAGTCAAGTATAATTTTTCTAAGGGGACGTTTCATAGGTCGACCCTTAGCCGAGGAAACCTCACTGGAATCTTCTGATTTTTTCTTATAGTTTGTGTAATTGTAGTGTAATTATTGATTATTGCTAGCGCGTAATTGTAGAGAGAATTTCCTTTGTAGTTGTAGTTTTTCATACTTGTACAGTAAAACAGTTGTGGCATGCATGTAGATTTGCACCAAGTATTTCGCAGCTGCGCTTGCAATTAACGAGATATTATTTTCAATGCTTTGTTAATGTGTTTTCTTATTTTGCTCTTCCAATTGTGCTTTTCTGTGTTGTCGTGTGAAATATTGTGACAATAATGGCGTGTGAAAAACGTAATACTAGGCTCCAAAGTAAACTGAGAAATGACAGTGAAGACGAAAGCAGTGTGTTAGCGCCGCCGAGTAATGAATTAACTAATGTTCAAAGTAGTAATTTGGTAATTGTGCATAGGCAAATAGAGCGGGCTGCAAATAATGGTGTATGCAGTGAAACAATTAGTGAACAGGGAAGCTTTATCGATCGATCGGTCGACAAAAGCTCGCCTCAGGAATCCGAAATGGCAGGATACAATCTTGCAAATACTGTAGATTCAGGTTTTGCGTACTCACCGTTTTCTCAAATAAGTCAAGACACATTTGCTGCTTGTCAAAATGTGAATGTTGCCGGTGCAAATTCACTGTCGAAAAGCATAGAGGAACAGATTCCAGACACTAATACATTATTATTGCAATTAATGCAACAAATGAAACAAAATCTGAGACAAACACAGCAACAGTTAGATACAATGGAACAAAATCAGAGATAAACACAGCAAAAGCTTCAAAAGTTAGACACAATGGAACAAAATCTCGGAAGTTAGACATAATGGAACAAAATCTTCAAAAGTTAGACACCACACTTGAACAAACACGTGAAGATTTAACTACTGAGTTACGTAACATTGAATCGAAATGTCATAAAGTCTGTAATGACGTAAAAACACAAATTTGTGAGCATTTTCAACCTATTTTTTCGCGGCATGAAAATGCATTACAGAATCACGAAGCAGCCACAAAGGAACTGCAAACCATTGTTCATGAAAATCATGAGAACTTGTGGGCTAAAATTGACTCAGTTGCATCTACCGATTTGGCTACGCAACTTGCAAAAACTCAGGAAAACTTAAAGGACACAGTAGATACTCTTAAAATTGGTTCAGAAAGACACATGGAGGAAATTAGTTCATTATCAGAGAAAGTAGTCGAACTTTCGGATCAGGTAAATAATTTATCTACGAAGGTAGATAATAATCTGAATGACGCAAGACCGGTAGTCTTTAATGACACAGAAGAGTACGAACAAATTAGGAAATTCAAACAAAATCAGAATCAAATTAATACGCAACACCAAAGAGAAATCCAGGAAGTACAAGATGAGTTGCCACAAGTAAATCAAGAATTACATATTTCAGAGGATACTCGCGCTCCAACATGGGAAGAGAGACTTAGAAATACACAAAAGCCACAAAATAATAACACAGGGCATTTCGGAAATTATGAAAGAAATTGGCAAGGTGCACCGAATTTTGAGATGGAACCGCCGACACGACGTAACAACGACCGATATGCGACACGCCGACTCGATGATTTCGACTATAAGCTGTTCATTACTACACGTAAATTCAAAACATTTAAGAATTCTGGCAACGACATACATCCACAAGCGTGGCTTCATCAATTCTCTCATTGTTTTCCTCCCAACTGGTCATTAGAACATGGATTAGAATTTATGTGTGGCTACTTAGAGAATGAACCAGCTGTGAGAATGCGATCGGTCATTCACGATTGCCACAGAGAAGAAGAATTTTATCATACCTTCCTCTCAACATATTGATCTCAAGCCACACTAGACCGAGTAAAACATAGCATCATAATGATGAAACATTTCGAGCAATCTGAATTTTCCAGTCTTGTGAAATATTTTGAAGACATGTTGCACAAGAATCAGTACCTGTCAAACCCTTACAGCCCCTGAGAACTCATCTGCATTTGCTTAATCAAATTGCCTGAACATTTACGACATACTATTTTGGCAGGTCGTTGCAAATACGACATTGAAGCTTTTCAGGGACTCTTACAAGAATTGGAAATTGACACTGACAATCGCGGAACGCGAAAACAGGAGCACAACAATTACAGGTCACATCCGTCACAATTCCGCGATGACAGAAATAATAAATGGACACGAGAAGGCTATTCTTACAACTTAAATCGTAACCAAAACAGACACCACCCGAATGACAACCGTTGGCAGAGAAGTAATAATTACAGGGAAAGATCACCTCTCCGCGGTAATGACTATCACAGAGACAATCAGAGAAACAGACAATATGGGAACCAAAATAATTATTATCAAGGGAGACAGAATAACTTCAGACGCAATGGTCCAGTGCGCAGTTACGATTCAGGGAGAAATTCTCCACCACGTGACTGACAAGAATGAAACTATGGAATCTACCGACATGACGACAGACGATATGATCGTAACGACAGACCTGAATTGCATCAGAACTGGCGGGATTCAAACAGGGCAGGGCCCTCTCGACAATGTGAATTTGTAGAAGTTAGGTCTCCAAATCCCAATAACGACGCACGCCAACAAAGACACAATAGGCAATGACTCATACCGCTGGCAGCTACAAAACGTACTTATGAAACTGACAACGCAGCTGCCATAGCTAGTAATTACGTAAAAATGGAAGACATTAGGGACATCTTACTCCAGGAACACAACGTAAAACATAACAACATTGCATATCCTGTGATTCACATTACAGTAAATGACGTAAAATTTACGGCAGTACTTGACTCTGGCAGTCCCATTTCAGTAATTAATGAAACAGCTTTTAGCAAATGCAACAAATCGACCGATTGCCCCACACTTCCTTTACGTAAGATTAAATTACAAGGTGCAATTTTTGGCAAAAGTGTAGATGTACGCGAACAAACCAACTTAGAATTCTTTTGTCAAAGCCACAGCTTCTCTATGAACTTTCTTATTGTTCCATTATTGTCGACGGAAATTATATTTGGAGTATACTTTTTCAATGAATACAAAGCAATCTTAAACTTCCACGATGCTGAAATGAGTTTAGAGGAAGAAGGTGAGTCAATAGCTTTGAAATTTGAAGATTGGCACTCAAACCATGACGAGGAAATTAATCGGCTCTACCTTCTGTTAGACAACAGTTCGGAATTTTCTACAGAACTAGACACTAACAATCACTCTGCAAGTACTGACAGGGATGATATCGATGGCATATTTGATACTAATGAGTTAATTCAGAATCAAATTCAAACAATTGAGAATTGTAATGACACTGATAGGCAGGACCTTCTTGAGATTTTACAAGCACATTCCACAGTTTTTACTCACAAAACAGGGGCAATTAAGGGATTTCAATACCAATTTCGTCTTCGTGAGCATAGTAAATTTTGAGTTAGACTATACGTAATTCTGGCACATTATAGGGACCGTGTTAGAACAGAAATACAATCTATGCTTGACGAGGGCATTATTGAGCCTGCAGTTAGCTCATACAACAATCCTTTACATGTTGTTGAGAAGAAAAACGGATCGATCAGGCTTGTCTTAGATAAGAGACAAAGCAATACTATCATTATTCCTGAAACAGTCAGGCCGCACACGTTGGAAGAACTTCTTCAAAATTTTGATGGTGTAAAAGTGTTGTCTTCATTGATCTCTGATCCAGCTTCTATCAGATCGAACTTCATCCAGAATGTAGAAAATACACAGCTTTTCTTTGTTTCGGCGTTTGTTATCAGTTTCGGAAACTTCCTTTTGGTTTGAACATTTCTTCGGCTGCATTCATCCGCGAGCTAAATTCCATATTACCTGATTTCTTAAAACGTCACATCACCTTATCTGTGGATGATATTCTAATAGCAGAAGCCTCATGGGAACAACATAATCGCATCCTCAACAGTTTGTTGCGTATTTTTGCAGAATCTGGAATTACAGGTAACTTGTAAAACTCTGAACTCGGTAGGTCAAAGGTGAGGTTTTGGGACATATTATTTCTTCTGAAGGCCTTCAGTCGGATCCTGAAAAGTTAGAAGCAATCAGAGCCATTCCAGTTCCATCCACAAAAAGACAAGTCCGCAGTTTTCTAGGTCTCGTAAATTTTTACCGTCGTTTTCTGAATATGCAAATTCTAATTACACCAAAACTTTGTTCTCTCACTGGAAAAAATACTGTTTGGAACTGGGACGAACAAGCACAGTTTGAATTCTATTCTTTGAAAGGATCGCTACTTAACACGCCAATACTAGCTCATCCAGATCTGTCACAAGATTTCTGCCTTAGTACGGATTCTTCTAAAGCCGGTCTTGGTGCCTATTTATTTCAAGAAGCCATAGAAAATGACACTACTGTTCATAAAACCATTGCTTTTGCTAGCCGAGTGCTAACAAAATCTGAAACAAATTATTCCGTTACTGAATTAGAGGCTTTAACTATCGTTTGGGCATTTAACAAATTCCGTTTCTTTCTTTCTGGTAAGCACGTAAAATTATACAGTGATCATCGTGCATTACAATTTCTTATGTCTTCAAAATTAAATCATGACAGGTTAAAACGTTGGGCATTGTTTCTGCAAGAATTCCACTTCACAATAGTCTACATTCCCGGCAAGGAGAACATTGTTGCGGACGCACTGTCACGCGCACCGGCTGGGCTTGAGAAAAGTAACACAGAAGGCAACCTCGAGAAAAATTTCAGTATTCTTTCCATTCAGAAAGTCGCCTTTGAAAACTTCATCACCACATCTTTAAAGGACATTGCTCATGAACAAGATAAAGATCCGATTTGGAAAGACAGCAAAAGTAAATGGCATGAAAAGCCGCACACTCAGATTCGGCATTATTATCTGGTTAGAAACAACGTACTCTTCAAACGCTGCGCTGTTGATGACAAGCTATGGGTACTTTGCATTCCAGTCGATTTTGTTAATAAGCTCATTTGGTACATTCATCTCAGCTACGCACATTTTGGTCCACGAAAATGTTATCACATTCTTCGAACGACTTGTTATTTTAACAATATGGAAAAGCGAATTCGAAGAGTCTTGTCTATTTGTAAACTTTGTCAAAAGGCAAAACCGTCTACTATCTCACATCGTGCTCCGTTGTTTCCTATCATTCCTTCTAAATTAAAAGAATTTGCTGCTGTTGATCTCTTGGGACCCCTTGTCAGAACATCGAATGGATTTTCGTACGTTCTAGTCGCCGTTGAACTTACTTCAAAATTTGTTTCTTTCACTCCGTTACGTAAAGCCACTGGACGGTCTGTATTCAACACCTTTGTTAAAAATTTCTTACGTGAAGTTGGACACGTTAGTAAAGTCATTTCAGATAACGGACCGCAATTCAGACCTGGTGTTTGGTCACGCATGCTTCAGAACCATAAAATCAAACCTGTTTTTATTTCATTGTACTCACCACATTGTAACCCGTCTGAACGGATTATGAAAGAAATCAATAAGGTTTGCAGACCTTATTGTCACAGAAAGCATCAGCATTGGGACAGATATTTACACTTATTTCAAAACGTGCTGAATGAAATGCCTCATGACTACACTGCTTTACCACCTATTCTTGTACTGAATAATGAAGAACCACCGAACAGAATCAGAAAGCTTGTACCTTTTCCGAATACACGTAAACTTCGACACAAAGACATAATTGATTTGGCTATTAAAAATATAAATTCTGCAGCAGACAAAAGGAGAAAACTACACGGTAAAGCAAATGCAAAGAAATTATATATTGGTCAGAAAGTTCTCATTAAAGCTCATTCATTGACACATAAGAAGAAACACCTTAGTCACAAATTCTTTCTGATTTACAATGGACCTTACAGAATCCGACTTATACCACATGATAACTGCGTTGAAATTGAAACTCTGCGTACTAGGAAGAGTAAAGGTTTACACCACATTTCACATGTAAAACAGTTTATTGAAAGATAATCTGCTTTTTAACTTTGTCTTTGCCATAAAACTTTTCACTTCACGTTTCTACCACACTTAGAAACTGTTAACATGCAACTATGTTTTAAAATAAACTATCCAGTCTACAACCTAGGGAACATATTTAGACAGTAATTACCACTGCATTGTGATAGTGAACATAGGACACAGTGTTACTGTGTGTATACATTCTTGCTTGTTAGTTGCACGATTACGTAACGACTATAAGGCTTACATACTTAGAACATATACTGCTAATGAGATTTTAATGCAACATTTTGGTTTACTTGAAAAGATATTCCTTATTTGAAGTAGTTTTTGTGAGCTCAAAGATGACTTAGTATTTGGTTTCTTTGACAGCTACACGATTATATAACGACACTACTAATGTGTGACACAATTTACATTGTTGCTTTTGTGCTGTATCTGCTTTATATCTGCTCAGTTCTTCTGAATTCTTCTGGAAAGTAAAACATGTTTTAGTAGTAACATTTGTGGTATAGCTACAATGAGACAGCTTTTTTTGTAGCACAACAATACGTTACAGTGTAGTACTTTCTTGATCACGGTAATGTACGTAATAACTACGATATCTATATGCATAGCATTTCACTTTTGTTTATGTTGAGGTAAGTACATTGACTTCTGCAGAACTTAGATTTCGGAGGACGATAACTACTACACTTCCACAGAATCATCTTACTGCAAGACGCACATTTAGCGGTAAAGGGCACGTATTTGAGTGATTAATTTTGTACTTAAAACATTTATTTTTAAAGGTTTTTGAATTAAAATGATACAAAGGTTTTCCCTGATATATATCATTCCATTGCTGTAATCTGAAACACCTGAGGGTATAATTACATTAATCCTCAGGGGGTACACGCCTACATTGTGTACTATGTGTCTGGCAAGCACAAGGAGCCCTAGCTAATATGGTATTTGCTTATACAACTTTACACATCGGTACCATATTTCTCTAACACAGAATTACACAACTATCTGATTATTTATCAGAGAAACAAACATTTTTTTTACTATGTCAGTGACAGATATTTACGCAATTACACAGTTGGATAACTTCACACTTATGAAATTGCATGTCGTCTGTACTTTGTGAACTGTTCATATTTTTTTGGAACCGTTGTGATACTATGAGAGCTCTGAATGATGTATTTGGTATGGGATCATGATTTTAAAGTACACTTGAGGTACATGACACTACTGAAATGAGCAGAGAATTTTTTTTTATTTTTGAAATTATTGGAGGAAGCTACGACGATTTTGAGAGTTGACTGAGATGTTATGATATTATTACGATGATGATGTGTATTATCCTGTTGAGGTATGTTTATTATCAATAAGATGATGCTACTGTATATGAGGAATTTGATTATGCTACGTATTTATTATGATGAAATATTGAAGAAGTGTGGACGAATATATATATGTATAATAAGGTAAGCAATAATGAGTAGTGGTTAGGGACTCTGACTTGTGAAAAAGGATGTTGGAAACCAAGAATCGTATTTTAAGAGTTATAAAATGTGTGTAAATTTGTGAACGTATCACAATGCCGACGAATATTTTTTGGACACTGTTATATTTATAGGATTTTGTTCCTACAGATTTGCAACGCAAATTGTAGACCTGTGAAATTTTTCTATGAGACTGTCACTGTAGTGCAAACTGGTGTCGTACATATTTCGGTAAGAAAATTAAGTGACCACCTTCACGTAATACGTCGTGGGCACCCAGCTGCACGACAGTCACCTGGAAAAATGCCATTAGTGTGTGCTTTTCAGAGGCACAGGTGGAAAAAAAAGAGGCCATTATCCTCGCTATTGACATTTCTTTGTAGAAAGCATCGCAAATACGACACGTTCAAACTTGAAAACATGATTGCACTGTGGAGCTCCTAATTTATGATATTTACTAAAATGCCTAATGAAATGATGAGAAACATTTTTTCATCTATTGTCTTTCTACACTCCTGGAAATTGAAATAAGAACACCGTGAATTCATTGTCCCAGGAAGGGGAAACTTTATTGACACATTCCTGGGGTCAGATACATCACATGATCACACTGACAGAACCACAGGCACATAGACACAGGCAACAGAGCATGCACAATGTCGGCACTAGTACAGTGTATATCCACCTTTCGCAGCAATGCAGGCTGCTATTCTCCCATGGAGACGATCGTAGAGATGCTGGATGTAGCCCTGTGGAATGGCTTGGCATGCCATTTCCACCTGGCGCCTCAGTTGGACCAGCATTCGTGCTGGACGTGCAGACCGCGTGAGACGACGCTCCATCCAGTCCCAAACATGCTCAATGGGGGACAGATCCGGAGATCTTGCTGGCCAGGGTAGTTGACTTACACCTTCTAGAGCACGTTGGGTGGCACGGGATACATGCGGACGTGCATTGTCCTGTTGGAACAGCAAGTTCCCTTGCCGGTCTAGGAATGGTAGAACAATGGGTTCGATGACGGTTTGGATGTACCGTGCACTATTCAGTGTCCCCTCGATGATCACCAGTGGTGTACGGCCAGTGTAGGAGATCGCGCCCACGCCATGATGCCGGGTGTTGGCCCTGCGTGCCTCGGTCGTATGCAGTCCTGATTGTGGCGCTCACCTGCACGGCGCCAAACACGCATACGACCATCATTGGCACCAAGGCAGAAGCGACTCTCATCGCTGAAGACGACACGTCTTCATTCGTCCCTCCATTCACGCCTGTCACGACACCACTGGAGGCGGGCTGCACGATGTTGGGGCGTGAGCGGAAGACGGCCTAACGGTGTGCGGGACCGTAGCCCAGCTTCATGGAGACGGTTGCGAATGGTCCTCGCCGATACCCCAGGAGCAACAGTGTCCCTAATTTGCTGGGAAGTGGCGGCGCGGTCCCCTACGGCACTGCGTAGGATCCTACGGTCTTGGCGTGCATCCGTGCGTCGCTGCGGTCCAGTCCCAGGTCGACGGGCACGTGCACCTTCCGCCGACCACTGGCGACAACATCGATGTACTGTGGAGACCTCACGCCCCACGTGTTGAGCAATTCGGCGGTATGTCCACCAGGCCTCCCGCATGCCCACTATACGCCCTCGCTCAAACTCCGTCAACTGCACATACGGTTCACGTCCATGCTGTCGCGGCATGCTACCAGTGTTAAAGACTGCGATGGAGCTCCGTATGCCACGGCAAACTGGCTGACACTGACAGCGGCGGTGCACAAATGCTGCGCAGCTAGCGCCATTCGACGGCCAACACCGCGGTTCCTGGTGTGTCCGCTGTGCCGTGTGTGTGATCATTGCTTGTACAGCCCTCTCGCAGTGTCCGGAGCAAGTATGGTGGGTCTGACACACCGGTGTCAATGTGTTCTTTTTTCCGTTTCCAGGAGTGTAGTTAAGAAATTTTTACTGCCTTTGGAGACGCCATTTGCGTAGTGAATTACGTTTCACTCATTGCTTTGTATATACTTGCTCATTTCGTTTAATATCTAGTTTCTAGCTGCACTGCAGCATTGGTTAAAATAAAATTTAATAGATGTACTAATATCACTATTTTCTGTCTACAGACCCAGTAGAGAATAATTTTATGATGTACTTACGTAGAAAAGAGAGCAGAAATAGACATTTCCCTTCACGGGAATTGCAAAAATAACTTTTTAACAGTTTGGTAACTTGTCTGCGAGAGTAAGTCAAGGTGATGCATCACTGTAGTGTTAAGATGTGTCATAGGTATTAGACATGGCCATCTTTACTGTAATATTTTTTCTGATTGAGCTTTGTCATGATTAGATATAAGTTATTGCATTTGCTGCTGCTGTTTGCCAGGCATAGTGCTATTAAATTTCACTTTGTATTACTCTTTTAAGCCAGTTTTAATACTGATTTATTTTTCTTGTTTACTGCACAGTGCCTTATATTAGTTGTAATATTGCAATTGCTTTGTTAATTTAGATTTACTGATGCTTGCTTTGCCAGTTTGCATTTTTTTGTCATTGCTGTTTGTGTTAATTTCTTGTGTGTTGCTGCATTGCCTCGTCCCTTGACATATATATCTGAGCTCAGTAGATTTAAGTTAGCTTAAGAGGGGGTAGACTATATAAGAAACTAACTATGATGAATTGGAAGAAATGCATTGAGAAGCTATAAGAAAATGGTTTGGCCAAAAAAGTAGTGTACAGTGGAGAAAAACTATTTTTGAAAGAGGACGTGAACAGAATACTGAAAGTGTGCTTGGATAAGATTTTTTTGGTGGAAACAAATGTTGAAATAAGAGGAAAGATATATGGAATGAAGATTTGGGGAGGACTGCAGTACCAAATGTCACACTGAAAACAAACCCTGACCTGTCCTTTTGTGTCATTCCGCTATGTGTTTGTGTACCCTTGTTTATTTGTGTTCTTCCTGTCTTTATATGTTTACCTGATAAGACTTATGTTGTAGAATTTTTCTAATACTCAGTTTTCACAATATATATAAATGACCTAGTAGATAGTGTCCGAAGTTCCATGCTGCTTTTCGTGGATGATGCTGTAGTATACAGAGAAGTTGCAGCATTAGAAAATTGTAGCGAAATACAGGAAGGTCTGCAGCGGATAGGCACTTGGTGCAGGGAGTGGCAACTGACCCTTAACATAGACAAATGTAATGCATTGCGAATACATAGAAAGAAGGATCCTTTATTGTATGATTATATGACAGCGGAACAAACACTGGTAGCAGTTACTTCCGTAAAATATCTGGGAGTATGCGTGCGGAACGATTTGAAGTGGAATGATCATATAAAATTAATTGTTGGTAAGGCGGGTGCCAGGTTGAGATTCATTGGGAGAGTCCTTAGAAAATGAAGTCCATCAACAAAGGAGGTGGCTTACAAAACACTCGTTCGACCTATACTTGAGTATTGCTCATCAGTATGGGATCCGTACCAGATCGGGTTGACGGAGGAGATAGAGAAGATCCATAGAAGAGCGGCGCGTTTCGTCACAGGGTTATTTGGTAAGCGTGATAGCGTTACGGAGATGTTTAGCAAACTCAAGTGGCAGACTCTGCAAGAGAGGTGCTCTGCATCGCGGTGTAGCTTGCTCGCCGGGATTCGAGAGGGTGCGTTTCTGGATGAGGTATCGAATATATTGCTTCCCCCTACTTATACCTCCCGAGGAGATCACGAATGTAAAATTAGAGAGATTCGAGCGCGTACGGAGGCTTTCAGACAGTCGTTCTTCCCACAAACCATACGCGACTGGAACAGAAAAGGGAGGTAATGACCGTGGCACGTAAAGTGCCCTCCGCCACACACCGTTGGGTGGCTTGCGGATTAGAAATGTAGATGTAGATGTAGATGTACATTTACTATGATGAGGAATACTGTTATCCTCAAACATAATTTCCATTAATAATATGTCATTTTCTTTGTAAAGATGTTTACACATTATTAATTCTGTTCTGTTTCAATTCTCATGTGTGAAATTAATGTTTCAAAAACTATTCTCATTATTTTATTTACTTACGTCATAATTCCTGTAACACTGACGTATATGTCTATTTCTATTCTTTTGTAAAGCCCCTATTACTACGAATGTACTATTATGTTCTTTAATGATGTATTTTGTACCTTTGTAATTGTATTCTTATGTTGTAAATTTATAATTGTATAGACACCAGTTCTTCAAATTCAGTTACATTTCACTGCACACGTTTCTGTTGGTCATTGTAATGCACAATATGTGAGAAGTTGGGACTGTTAGTGTTTGCACGTGTGTTAATAATTCAGCAAGGGACTGGATAACAGCATTGCTGGTTCTAAGGACAATTCCAAAAACTTTGTGAGTGCACAAGTGGTGGTTTATGGACTTGCTATATTCTCTACAAGATTCTTCAATGGTGATTGTGCACCTGCACAGTCGCAACTGCTGGCCGTCTCTACAAGGACTACAGTGGGTCTACACCTTTGATGACTCACCAATACCATTATTTCTACAAGGACTGCAGTGGGTCTGCACCTCTGGTGGCCCACCAATACCATACTCTCTACCAGGACTACAGCGGGTCTACTCTGTGATGACCTACCTACCAATATTCTTCAAAACTTCGACTGACTCTGCGGTGGGTTTGCTCTGCTGTGGCACATTACCTGTCTGCATGTCAAGAGTCAGCACTGTCTTTCCGTTGGATGGACAACACTACTTCTTCAAGACTGCATGGAAATCCACTACTTCCGTGTGCATTTTCTTTTACTGCTCAGACTTTCAGAAAAAAAACACTGCACTTTTACTGTGATGAACGATCAGGACTGTATTTATGGACTGTGAGAAAATTTTAGCTTTTGACCAACATCGTATCAATAAGGGTGTGCATTTGGTTTCTTTGTTATTGTAATTGTGAAAAAATTTTAACAAATATGTATTGGCCAGTGCCCAAAACAATTTGTAAAATTTTTTGTGGGGAGCATGGGGGCTATATAAGTAGGCTGTTTAGGATTTCTTATTGGTAATGCCACGTAGCGTTCTGTATGAAAATCACTGGCTGTGCTGTGTTCAGTCTGTGGCTAGTTTGCATTGTTGTCTGCCATTGTAGTGTTGGGGAGCTGGATGTGAACAGCGTGTAGCGTTGCGCAGTTGGAGGTGGGCCGCCAGCAGTGGTGGATGTGGGGAAGTGAGATGGCGGATTTTTGAGAGCGGATGATCTGGACGTGTGTCCATCAGAAACAGCACATTTGTAAGAATGGATGTCCTGAACTGCTATATTTATTATGACATTTGTACACTAATAAGGTAAATACATTGTTTGTTCTCTATCAAAATCTTTCATTTGCTAACTATGCCTATCAGTAGTTAGTGCCTTCAGTAGTTTGAATCTTTTATTTAGCTGGCAGTAGTGGCGCTCGCTGTATTGCAGTAGTTCGAGTAACGAAGATTTTTGTGAGGTAAGTGATTTTTGAAACGTATAGGTTAATGTTAGTCGGGGCCATTCTTTTGTAGGGATTTTTGAAAGTCAGATTGCGTTGCGCTAAAAATATTGTGTGTCAGTTTAAACACATTCATGTATAATTTTCCTAAGGGGACGTTTCATATTTATCATCAATAAAGCTAAATAGAGTAACCCACACGTCAGTCGTTATAGCGCTCTCCGTTAAAATACTATAACTGTAACTATTTAGCACATATCTGTAATTTTTTTGCTGAAAATTCATTCAGTTTTTGTGCTACGACAACAGCCCAGTGTGCATCGGCAGTGTACGTTTATTCGTTACCCCACCTATTACGAAAGGAAACGCTGCTATCGGAGTCTTTTATCTCGGAATCGTGTACTGAGAATGAAACTTGCTTCATTTAGGCAGTAATGAGTTAGTTGCGTCAGCAAGTTATTAGAAGACAACCTTCACTGTAGATAACTCGGAGAGAACTAAACATCCCAGTAAATAAGGCGCGCAACGGCTGTCAGACTTGAATTTGGCGCTATCTGCTACCATCAGACAGCATTGGCACACAAAAAACGACTTTGGTTCGCTAGTGTTTCTCTGCAATGACGAACCACATCGCTACTCACTTCTAATTTAGAAATAATTATTGCTGTTTTTATGGTGCTCAATCCGACATCTGATCTGATGCAGCTCTACACGCTAGGCTATCCCGTGGAAGCCTCCTCATCTCCGAAATGACAGCTCCCCGATGCCCCAGAATGTATCGTATCGACCGATCCCTACTTTTGGGCACGTTGTACTGTCCACATCATTACTGCGCTGTTCACAATTAAGTTCCTGGCAGTGTGTTCAAGGAACCAACTTCAAGCTATTTTTCTACCGTTCCACTCTCGAACAGTACGCGGGAAGAACAAAAAATTTATTTTATTATGATGATCATTTCTCCATATGTAGATGGACGCAAACAGAATACATTACTGGCCATTAAAATTGCTACACCACGAAGATGACGTGCTACAGACGCGAAATAGATCCGACAGGAAGAAGATGCTGTGATATGCAAATGATTAGCTTTTCAGAGCATTCACACAAGGTTGGCGCCGGTGGCGACACCTAAACGTCCTGACATGAGGAAAGTTTCCAACCGATTTCTCATACAAAAACAGCAGCTGACCGGCGTTGCCTGGTGAAACGTTGTTATCATGCCCCGTGTAAGGAGGGGCAATGCGTACCATCACATTTCCGACGTTGATAAAGGTCGGATTGTAGCATATCGCGATTGCGGTTTATTGTATCGCGACATTACTACTAGCGTTCGTCAAGATCCAATGACTGTTAGCAGAATACGGAATCGGTGGGTTCAAGAGGGTAATACGGAACACCGTGCTGGATCCCAACGGCCGCGTAACACTAGCAGTCGAGATGACAGGCATGTTATCCGCATGGCTGTAAAAGGATCGTGCAGCCACGTCTCGATCCCTGAGTCAACACATGGGGACGTTTGCAAGACAACAACCATCTCCACGAACAGTTAGACGGTGTTTGCAGCAGCATGGACTATCAGCTCGGAGACCATGGCTGCGGTTACCCTTGCTGCTGCATCACAGAGAGGAGCGCCAGCGATGGTGTACTCAACGACGAACCTGGGTGCAAGAATCGCAAAACGTCATTTTTTCGGGTGAATCCAGGTTCTTTTTACAGGATCGTGATCGTCGCATCCGTGTATGGCGACATCGTGGTGAACACACATTGGAAGCGTGTATTCGTCATCGCCAAACTGGCGTATCACCTGGCGTGATGGTATGGGCTGCCATTGTTTACACGTATCGGTGACTTCCTGTTCGCATTGATGGCACTTTGAACAGTGGACGTTACATTTCCGATGTGTTACGTCCCGTGGCTCTACCATTCATTCGACGCCTGCGAAACCGTACACTTCAGCAGGATAATGCACGACCGCATGTTGCAGGTCCTGTACGGGCCTTTCTGGATACAGAAAATGTTCGACTGCTGCCCTGGTCAGCACATTCTCCAGATCCCTCACCAAGTGAAAACGTCTGGTCACTGGTGGCCGAGCAACTGGCTCGTCACAATACGCCAGTCACTACTCTTGATGAACTGTGGTATCGTGTTGAAGCTGCATGGGCAGCTGCACCTGTACACGCCATCCAAGCTCTGTTTGACTCAGTGCCCAGGCGTATTAAGGCTGTTATGATGGCCAGAGGTGGTTGTTCTGGGTACTGATTTCTCAGGATCTATGCACCCAAATTGCGTGAAAATGTGATCACATGTCAGTTCTAATATAATATATTTGTTCAATGAATACCCCTTTATCATCTGCATTTCTTGTTGGTGTAGCAATTTTAATGGCCAGTAGTGTATTTTCTCAGTCTGAGAAGGGAACTGGTGACTAAAATTTCATGAGAAGTGCACTGCACTGGAAAACGCCCTCGTTTTAAAGATTGTCACCCCAATTTTAGTTTCATATCCGTGTCACTCACTTCTTATTTCGCGACAGTACACTACAGTTTTTCGATGTCCTCCTTCAATCCCAGCTGATGTGGATCCGACACTGTACAGCGGACAAGCGTAGTGTAAGCAGTCTCATTAGTAGCCCCGTTGCATCTTCTAAGTCATCTGCCAATAAATCTTAGTTTTTGGTTGGCTTCCCCCACAACATTATCTATCTGATCGATCCAATTCAGGTTATTTGTAGTTGTGAACCCAAGTATTTACTTGATTTGACAGCTTTCAGAATTATGTGATTTATCGTGTAACGGAAATTCAGCGGATTCCTTTTAGTACTCATGTGGATGACGTCACAATTCGTTATTTAGAATAAATTGCTACTTTTAAAACGACACAGATATCTTGTCCATACCATTTTGCAATTTTTTTGACCATCTGATGAGTTTAATTGACGATAAATGACAGCATCACCTCCAAAAATTTAAGAGGGATACTCAGATTGTCTGCTTAATTTTTTATGTGGATCAGAAACAGCAGAGTGTCTGTAGCATTTCTTTTGGGGAACGCCCGATAGTACCTCTGTTTTACTCGATGACTTTACATCAGTTACTACGAACTGTGACCTTTCTGACAGGAAATCACAAATCCAGTCACATGACTGGTACGATACCACACAGGCAAGTCATTTTTTAGAAATCGCTTGTGAAGAACGTTGTCAAAAGGTTCCTGCAAATCTAAAGATATGGAACCTATTTGACATTCACTGTCCCTTACTTCGTAAGAATAAAAAGCTAGTTGTGTTTCATGAAAACGACATTTTCTGAATCCATGTTGTGTGTCAATAGACCACTGGTTTCGATGTAATTCACAATGTTCTAACATGGTATATGTTCCAAGGTCCTACTGCAAATCGATGTTAGTGGTACGGGTCTGTAATTCAGAGGATTATTCCTATATCCTTTCTTGGGTATTGGTGTGACTTGTGCTACTTTCCAGTCCTTAGGTATGGCTACGACGAGCGAACGGTTGCAACGTCCCCTTAGAAAAATTATACATGACTGTGTTTAAACTGACACACAATATTTATAGCGCAACGCAATCTGACTATCAAAAATCCCTACAAAAGAATGGCCCTGACTAACATTAAACTATACCTTTCACAAATCACTTACCTCACATAAATCTTCATTACTCGAACTAATGCAATACAGCGAGCGCCACTACTGCCACCTAAATAAAAGATTCAAACTACGGAAGGCACTAACTACTGATAGGCATAGTTAGCAATCGAAAGATGTTAATAGAGAACAAACACTGTATTTACCTTAATAGTCATCAAAAGTCATAATATATACAGCAGTTCATGACATACATTTTTACAAATTTCAAAACCCTGAAACTTTTATGATCACTATATAAGAAAATTGATTACTGAAATTATCATGCGTTCAAGATTTCCAGTATATGAGTTACTACTCTTTTTATCATATTTGCTTCTTATTTAAATACCTTTATATCTGTCTCGAAATAATTAAACTTCATTATTATATTAATATTAAAGTTATCTTTCAACTTCGTTAGACCTTCGTTATTCATTTACTAGTTCATTAACAAAACAGTTCTTTAAACACCATTCTAACATAGTTAGGTCTGCAAGTAATTATTCTTAACACAAAATTTAATTTTTCATTTCGGGACACTCGGATTGCACAACATTTGGAAAGGACCCTGCCTAGGTTAGTTGTGAGGAAAGTTCTGGTAAAATTTAGGTTATTATTGAACAGTTCACTCTATGGCCCATACGCATACAGTAC
The DNA here is from genome assembly GCF_023864275.1 of Schistocerca cancellata. Taxonomy (NCBI): domain Eukaryota; kingdom Metazoa; phylum Arthropoda; class Insecta; order Orthoptera; family Acrididae; genus Schistocerca; species Schistocerca cancellata. The sequence goes on from NC_064628.1 coordinate 339,369,047, forward strand.
TAAAAGTTTCATCCTGCTTGTATCGATGCGGCGGTTGGCGGGCGGCAAGATGGCGAGGCACAGAGCACACATACAATCACAGCTATGGCTCTTGACGCATCGGCACTTTAATTCTTCTTAGCGTTGCAGTTCTTTTCCCTTTAGTGCCTATGGAATATTGCCATGCTGTGTGGGCGTTGGAACAGCATACCCGAGGCTCAGTGAAACTACGTCTTCCAGGAGAGCCTCCTCGCTCCAGAAGGTGTTGCTCAGACCAATACCAAATTCCGACTATCACTGCTGAGCCCGTTGTGCCGTGCAGTGCCCGCGTGCATTTCCCCGCGCTCGCCTGCCATCCACCTTTTACCGCTCCCCGAGGTTTGGCATTCTACATATCCTAACACACTGCCTACGTATGGACCAGACGCACAGTTGCAATTTTAAACATCTTACAACAGTCTCAACATTTGTTACATCTCATTTCTATTACAATATTGCTTGACATTTGACATAAACATTAATATTCACATTGCAACTTGTTTACAGTTTTCTTAACACAATGACATGAAACAAAAAAGAAATGAAATCATAACATCAGTTACACAAGTTTATCGGAAAATCAGAAGAAAAAATATTATTTATATGTACAATAGTACAACATCGTTGTTGTTACAACCTCACTTGTGTAAAATCTAGACCGAAGGCCCTGAATTTATTAAGTAATTTAAGCTGCTTCGCTACAGCGAGGATAACCAATTTACTCATGTTGACAGTTGTTCTCGATTCGAATTCTGGAGTATTTACTTTATCTTCTTTCGTGAAGGAAATCTGGAAAATAGTGTTTTGGAGCTCTGCCTTAGTGGCGCTGTCTTCAGTAACATCACCATTGTGTAAGTGGGCTGTTTAGGTTTTTATGTTAGTAACGCCACGTAGCGCTCTGTATGAAAATCACTGACTGTGCTGTGTGCAGTCTGTGACTGATTTGCATTGTTGGAATATTTGCTATTGTAGTGTTGGGCAGCTGGATGTGAACAAAATGGTTCAAATGGCTCTGAGTACTATGGGACTTAATGTCTGAGGTCATCAGTCCCCTATAACTTAGAACTACTTAAACCTAACTAACCTAAGGACAGCACACACATCCATGCCCGAGGCAGGATTCGAAACTGCGACCGTAGCGGCCGCGCGGTTCCAGACAGTAGCGCCTACAAACCGCTCGCCCATCCCGGCCGGCGGATGTGAACAGCGCGTAGCGTTGCACAGTTGGATGTGAGCCGCCAGCAGTGGTGGATGTGGGGAGAGAGATGGCAGAATTTTGAGAGCGGACGATCTGGACGTGTGTCCATCAAAAAGAGTAAATTTGTAATAGTGGATATCATGAAATTATATATATATATATATATATATATATATATATATATATATATAGATGACTTTTGAATATTATTAAGGTAAATACGTTGTTTGTTCTCTACCAAAATCTTTCATTTGCTAACTATGCCTATCAGTATTTAGTGCCTTCAGTAGTTAGAATCTTATAGTTAGCTGGCAGTATTGGCGCTCGCCGTATTGCAGTAGTTCGAGTAACGAAGATTTTTGTGGGGTAGGTGATTCATAAAAGTTATAGATTATTGTTAGTCAGGGCCATTCTTTTGTACGGATTATTGAAAGTCAGATTGCGTTGCGCTAAAAATATTGTGTGTCAGTTTAGTGTTGATCAGAATAAGTAAAGAGAAAAATGTGTGAGTACGTTCAATTTTGCTCAGCTGTTTTAAAATCAAATAACGTAAGAGGTTTACCAGCACAGTAATTCATTAATTTTTCTAAGAGGGTGTTTCAGTTGTTACCGCGCAGTGAAGGTATGAATAGCGTCTTTCCGCTGGTGTACTTCACATATGACCAGAATCTCTTCGGGCTTTATTCCGGAGTCAGAGATTGGTTGTGTCTAAATTTCGATCTTATCTAAGACTTCGCAAATCTGAGGGGTTTTGCGTTCTGTTAAATATGGCATAATTTTATCGATGCTTCTACAACGATATTCTGACATGTCCCGTGTATCATGGGGGATCACACCATCCCTTATATCTCTCAATAGCCGTCGAAAGTATTCCTTCGAATATAAACCACACATGGTCCGGGCTTACATAGTCAGAGTGGAGGGAGTGGAGACACTCTCGTAGGAAGATGTCAAGCGAATTTTTATCTGCTTTTTGTTTAAATTTATGCTCTCACGAATTCGATTCTGTAGCTCCTCATTAGTTAATCGAACTATCCAGCTAATCTTCAGCATTCTTCTATGCCACCACAATTCAAAAACATCTGCTCTCTGCTTGTCTGAAGTGCATTCTGGCCACGTCTCACTTTCCGTCAGACAAATCCTCTCAGACAAGATTTTCGAACAATTACATTTATATTCAACGTTAATAAATTTCTTTTACCGGGTGTGCTTTGCTTGCCATAGCCAGTCTGCTTCTCTACTGAACAGTGAATTTGCTTCCAAATAATAAAACTTCTCTACTACTTTTTACGTGTTACCTCTTAATCTAATGCCCTGTCTATTCCGAATCTAATTCGACTACATTCCATTACCTTTCTTTTGTTGTTGTTGTTGTTGACGCTTGTCTAGTGATCTCTTTATTCCTTGAAACTGCTCTAACAAGTCCTTTAGTGTCTCTGACAAAATTACAGTGTCATTGACAACTAAAATTTTTTATTTCTTTCCTTGAACTTTAATTCTGTATCCTAACTTTTCGCTGATTTCCTTTAGGCTAAGCTCAAATTGAGACGCGTATAGCACGTGTGACGTGACACGACAGTATAGCGCGACGCACACGTTCCACAAGTGACGCGCTGGTCCACCGCGTATTGAGACGCGTATCCATAATTTGCAAGCGTCCGTTGGCGAGGCTCTGCGCTGACAGAATCTTTCTCAATCGATTTTACAGGAACTATTCAGTAAAAATATTTGATTTTTGCCTTGATTGTAGCGTTACACGTCAACTTCGTGGCGAAGTGCCCATTATCTCGCTAATGGTCATACTTATTGTGATGTACACATTTTAGTAAGACACTACGCAACATTCGAAAAGTTTGCAATGAAAAATGGAGAACGCTATGATTTTGCGTTTGGTGCGTATTACACCATATGTTGCTGCGTATGAAATTTAGCTAACATATCGAATCTTTCTGTAGACTTGGAAGGAGATCTCTATCTGTCTCAGATATCGGGGAAATGGATGCTATGCAGCGCGTTCACTCCCCATCTCACGGCCGCAGAAATGAAATACTCAAAACATCCCCCGTATCTCCTAAACCGCTCGAGACATCGAAGTATTTTGCAAATTCGTAAACAGACGGAACTTCTTCGGTTCTCTCAGCGCAGAGCCGCACGGTGTGGCGGAGCGGTTCTAGGCTCTAGTCTGGAACCACGCGGTCGCTACGGTCGCAGGTTCGAATCCTGCCTCGGGCATGGGTGTGTGTGATGTCTTTAGGTCAGTTAGGTTTAAGTAGTTTCAAGTTCTAGGGGAGTGATGACCTCAGATGTTGAGTCCCATAGTGCTCAGAGCCATTTGAGCGTTTTTTTTTTTTTTCCCCACGCTGTAGTGTCGTGTCACATCACACGTGCTATACCCATCTCAATTTATGCATAGTCTTACAGCTTGCTCAGTGCACGGATTGAACAACACAGTGGCAGGTAAAACCATTTCACTCTCTTCACAACTATTGCTTCTTTTCATGCTCCTTAGTGGTCCCGTTTCTCTACCTGCTGCCCTTTCGCACCCTGTATTTTGTCCCTTCTACCTTTAGAACTCCAAAGAATGTGTGTTAATCAAAATTGTCAAAATAATTATTACGACCATATTTTCTCTGCAAATACAGTGAAAATTCAAAGAGAGGTAGTTTGCTAGTAAAATAGTAGAAAAAAATCACATTTGAAGTGTAAGACGTCATGGGCTCCTGACATTCATTGCTTACATATTCTGCCCTCACAATCATATTCCGCACATCAAGACGCTTCATTCGAACCCAAACTCGATAAGATAAAGTCAATGTTGTATGAATTCATGTAAACGATATGCAACTAACAAGTAAGTGCACTGTGGTTGAAATACTCGAAGTTGGCGTAAACACATACATTCCAGACACGACGGTCACAGAAGCTTTTAGTTCCAAAAAGAAACCGCACAATGGGACGTCAGTCCTTCAGAGGACGACCCAGCCTATGACAGCCAGTGACCGCCCGTGTAGTGGACAGTGTTGGCCCGAGTGAAAGGGGGGAACAACCCTGTGCTTGGCTTAAAAGCAAATTCCGCTACATTGTGTGGGAGCGACCAGCCTATGCATTCTTTACACATAGCACGCAGTTTCAGAGAGTTTCACAGGGAGACAGCAAGCGCCAAACGCCAGTGCTACAGGTTTCCGGATTGGTTGTTTTAAACAAAACGTCATTCTCCCGTTTTAGAAGAGCAATGCTGATTGGCAGACGATATTTCTGACGCCTTGAGCTGAAGGAATAATGGAAGAGACTGAAATACCCCTTCACGTCTGGCGTGGAGAGGCGCCATTCCGTTGTCGCTCTTGGAGCGAGGAACAAGTCTCTCCTCAGTACTTCACTGGGAGAGCACCTCTGTCGAGAGCGAATCGAAGTGCTACTCTATATTGAGTCATTGCCATTAAGCGTTGTTCACTGTGTTGGTCGACACACTTATTGTACGGTGTGAACGGACAGAGTTATAGTTAAAAGCCTGCGAGCGAATTTTGAGTGGCATCGCGGTGGACTGCTTATCTGACTGGTGTACCACGCCAATAGTTAGACTAGCAGCGAATAGGAGTCCTTGACTTCATCAAGGCATAGGGAGAGTTTGATTGGCGAAGGTCAATCCAGGTAGGACGAGAGTTATCTTACTTGTCAGCAGCGAGCGTCACAGACAGCAGTCATCGCAGATTACAGTATTGTGCACTACAGCTATTGTGAGCCCCAGATTAATCCGTTGCGCAGAATAACAGAATAACAGATCAACCCCACACCTCAGAGAAGAAATAGAAAACTTTATAAGTATGAAATGTGTTGACTTCAAGTTGGCCAATCAGCTCCCTAGTCCTAAATCGGTAGAAGCGGACAGAAGTCATAACGATTTGACCTGTAGTTATTCGTTTTTGGTGCCAGCAAACGATAGCTACCTGACCGTATTGTGTAAGATAGACACTGTTAGGTGCCATGTTACTATCTTGTACGTCCCTCTATTTTGTTCTGTTTCTTTCCTTGGCATAAGTTATGTCATTACAGATAGGATCTTCATTGAACATGTCATTATACACTCCTGGAAATGGAAAAAAGAACACATTGACACCGGTGTGTCAGACCCACCATACTTGCTCCGGACACTGCGAGAGGGCTGTACAAGCAATGATCGCACGCACGGCACAGCGGACACACCAGGAACCGCGGTGTTGGCCGTCGAATGGCGCTAGCTGCGCAGCATTTGCGCACCGCCGCCGTCAGTGTCAGCCAGTTTGCCGTGGCATACGGAGCTCCATCGCAGTCTTTAACACTGGTAGCATGCCGCGACAGCGTGGACATGAACCGTATGTGCAGTTGACGGACTTTGAGCGAGGGCGTATAGTGGGCATGCGGGAGGCCGGGTGGACGTACCGCCGAATTGCTCAACACGTGGGGCGTGAGGTCTCCACAGTACATCGATGTTGTCGCCAGTGGTCGGCGGAAGGTGCACGTGCCCGTCGACCTGGGACCGGACCGCAGCGACGCACGGATGCACGCCAAGACCGTAGGATCCTACGCAGTGCCGTAGGGGACCGCACCGCCACTTCCCAGCAAATTAGGGACACTGTTGCTCCTGGGGTATCGGCGAGGACCATTCGCAACCGTCTCCATGAAGCTGGGCTACAGTCCCGCACACCGTTAGGCCGTCTTCCGCTCACGCCCCAACATCGTGCAGCCCGCCTCCAGTGGTGTCGCGACAGGCGTGAATGGAGGGACGAATGGAGACATGTCGTCTTCAGCGATGAGAGTCGCTTCTGCCTTGGTGCCAATGATGGTCGTATGCGTGTTTGGCGCCGTGCAGGTGAGCGCCACAATCAGGACTGCATACGACCGAGGCACACAGGGCCAACACCCGGCATCATGGTGTGGGGAGCGATCTCCTACACTGGCCGTACACCATTGGTGATCGTCGAGGGGACACTGAATAGTGCACGGTACATCCAAACCGTCATCGAACCCATCGTTCTACCATTCCTAGACCGGCAAGGGAACTTGCGGTTCCAACAGGACAATGCACGTCCGCATGTATCCCGTGCCACCCAACGTGCTCTAGAAGGTGTAAGTCAACTACCCTGGCCAGCAAGATCTCCGGATCTGTCCCCCATTGAGCATGTTTGGGACTGGATGAAGCGTCGTCTCACGCGGTCTGCACGTCCAGCACGAACGCTGGTCCAACTGAGGCGCCAGGTGGAAATGGCATGGCAAGCCGTTCCACAGGACTACATCCAGCATCTCTACGATCGTCTCCATGGAAGGATAGCAGCGTGCATTGCTGCGAAAGGTGGATATGCACTGTACTAGTGCCGACATTGTGCATGCTCTGTTGCCTGTGTCTATGTGCCTGTGGTTCTGTCAGTGTGATCATGTGATGTATCTGACCCCAGGAATGTGTCAATAAAGTTTCCCCTTCCTGGGACAATGAATTCACGGTGTTCTTATTTCAATTTCCAGGAGTGTATAAGACGATTTCCGTTTCCATTACTAACGACATTTAAGTTTTTTTTTTACTACTGTGCGTGATTTCTGATTTCACGGAAATGGCGTGGATCGGACGTCTGGTGAGCATGTGGCGCTGTTTCGTGCCGCCTCCATGTTATCAGAGAGACGGTGTGGCGCAGATGCGTCGCTTCATGGTCCGCGCCACGCCCATTTCTGGCCACGAGTGGCTCATCGAAGGGACGCATGGCGGAGCCGTATAAGTGGCGTGCTGCTGTCTTCAAAAATTTAAATTCATCCGATGTCCTCATAAAACAATTTTTAGAGATGACTCAAAGTTACAAGTCACTGTAGATAGTTTCTCAGTAAAACCTTTAATCTTCGCGAAAAAAACTTAAAAACCACTGTTATTTGGTTAACGCGTGTTCTCTCTTCTGCAGTTTTTTTAATTCGATTTTGAGGCAACTACCCGGGAAAATAAATTTATTTTTCTACACCTTCTTGCCTGTCATCATATCTGGCTAGTAAATTATTTTCGTTATTGGTCACAGTTATTGCGGTACTTCGCAAATAAATAAATCACTGGGCATATTTTGAAAAGTTCGCATTGAACAAGTAGTCGCTGGCCAGTAACCGTTTGATTGGTTTTATGAATACGTCACTGCATATGAAATATAACTAACACATCGAGGTTGTATGTTACCTTGGAAGGACAGCGATACTTCTTTCCAGTCCCGAGTAAGTAAGTTATATGTGTTGACATTTAGCTGTGACGAGCTATGACGCGCAACACTCACGTTATGACCTCACGCTATGCGGTTTATGGCTCATGTTTTTCTTTCGTTTGTGGTTTATGAAGTGAATTACAATCACATTTTAAGTTCATATTGCATTAAGAGTTATTTTCATTTGAAAACTAGAGGCAGACAATCGCAGATCCAGCGGCAGAGTTACCTATATACTGTACAATTTTTCTTGTTTACGCTAATTGTTTCATTCGCCAAACATTCGATAGCTATAAATAGCAGTTGTTTAAAAAAATGCCTTTTTTGTATGCTGCACATCGAAATTTTTATTTTTATTTATGCACCCCAACGCATTTCGCCTTTTTTACAAGGCATCTTCAGTGGGTGTCCTGAAATATTACATGATTTGTCCATTTTTACACATAGGTTATGGTTTCACATCTACAATCGATTTAAAAACAGTTCCTTAACGGTTTTTTTATGAAATGGAAAGGTACTTACAGGTAACTTCTAATTCATTGCATCTAAGCAAACTGCTTTTTCTCATCCGGCAACCAGGTGGACATCTTACAGTTCACTACCAGTTCACTGTATACGTTACGCATCACTGTAACTGCCATCTTTTTAATACAGAGTTTCATTTGTTTTTCTAAGTGTTACCAACATTTTCACATTTTCAGTTTTCTGCATTCAACTGTTTTGTGAATGTGTGTGTGTGTGTGTGTGTGTGTGTGTGTGTGTGTGTGTGTGTGTGTGTGTGCGTGCGTGTGTGTATGTGTTATTAGAGCGGGAGAGAAATTTCTTAATAAAATAAAAATTATTTATTTCACTTTTATTACTATTTTTTATTAGTTTATTTATACTTAAAAATAATAATAATTATTGTTATTATTATATTTTCCTGTACATACTGATGGGAGGTATCAGATGTGTAATCATTTGTGGGGATTTCTGTAAAGAGTGAGTTGTTAGTCATATTTGCTTGCTCATTTATTAGTTGTTTCTTTTCAGCCTTTGTTTTGTATATATGATAATTTTCCTGTAATGTTAGGAGATGTCTTTCATTATTTATTCTAATTATTTTCATATCATTTTCTCTTGTAGTAGGTTTGCGGTAATTTTCTCTCAAATGTTCTCCAAAAGTTGAGTTGCTTGTTCCATATTTCCATGCTCTGATATGTTCTTTGTACCGGTTGTCAAATGTTCTGCTGGTTTGTCCTATATACCTTCCATCACAAGTGTTGCAATGAAGTTGGTATATTCTTGCTTTTTGGTAGATATCTGTGTTTCTTGTTATTTTTTTAAAGTGCCTTTGTATTGAATTGTCTGTTTGGAATGCTATGTTTATCCCTTGTCCTTTGAAAAAGTTTGTTATTTTATGTGTGAGTTTGTGTTTGTATGTCATTGTGTACCATCTTGAATCTTCTTTCTTGTTTTCCTGTATTCTTTATGTCGTTATTGTTCTGTCACTGTTTGTGCCTGTTTGTGTAGTGTTTTGTTGCACTGTTGTTTGTGGATGTTTATGTACTGTGTTCACTGACTGTATTTGTTTTTTAATTTTTTTTTAATTTGATGACTAGGTTCCTATTGTACCCATTGTTTGTTGCTATTTGTGTGATGATGTCTACTTCTTTCTGTTAATTTTCTGTGCTGAGTCGTACTGTGTTGAGTCTACGAAGCATGTATCTAAGTGCTGATTCTTTCTGTGAGTGTGGGTGATTAGAAGTCTAATGTAGGATTGTGTCAGTTGTTGTAGGTTTACGGTAGATTTCAAAGCTATGCTGATTGTTTTCTTTTTTAATGGTTATATCTAAAAATTTTATATGTTTGTTCTGTTCTTTTTCCATTGTGAATCTTATCTTTCTGTGCATTGTGTTTATATCTGTATGCCACTGGTCAATTTTTGCCTGAGGTTCATCTATTAAACAAAGGATGTCATCCATGTATCTGACGCAATAAAGTATGTTGTAATTCTTTTTGATAACATTTTTGAAAATTTCCTACATGGTTTATGAAAATGTTTTCTAGGGCACCTGATACTGGCGGTCCCATTGGTAACCCATCTTCCTGTAAATAGTATTCATTATTGAAATTAAAGTAGTTCTGTTCAGTTATCAGTTCCAGCAACTTGTGTATTTCTTTGGTGTGTTCATCTGGTAGCTGGGTGTTGTCCTTCAGGTTCTGTTCTATGATATTTGTTGTTTCTGCTATTGGAATGTTAAAGTACATGTTTTCTATGTCAAAAGAGAGTAGAGTAGCTGTGTCAGGGATTTTTGTATCTTTTATAAGTTGTATTAACTGTGAGGTGTTCCTTATAGTTCTGTCATCAATTTTATATATATCTGATAGTAATTTCAACATGTGTCCTGTAAGTTTGTAAGTGGGAGCTTTTTTGAAGTTTACAAAGGGTCTTACGGAGATATTTGGTTTATGGATTTTTGACAGAACTTTAAGGAACATCTCACAGTTAATACAAGTTATAAAATATATAAAAATCCCAGACACAGCTACTCTACTCTCATTTGACATAGAAAACATGTGAGAATTGGGCCTAAGTTGCCAACACTGAGGGGGACAGGAGCAGGCTTTAGAACACTAACATCATTTAAACTGTTACTTTACACCGTTACTTGCCTTTGCTGCTAAAGAAATACTGAAACGTCATCAGTCAGTCTCACTAAGTAGGTAATGTAGAGCAGAGATAAAGGGCAGCACAAGAAGAGATTTAATAAAGGATGAAAACGAGTTGAATGTACACGCTCTTAAGTATGAAATAACTGATTATAGATATATATGAATCAGAGATGAAAGACTGTTCAAGATTTCCTGAACTATAAGCTGAAAGGAAGGAAAGATGTAGGTCGAGCGAGGAAACTCTGGACATACACTTTTGAAAATGGAACAAGCAGATGCCGAATCCTCGTCTATAAGACGGCGACGACGAAGATGACGATGACAAATATAGAGTTTATATTTATCAATCTTAATGACGTAATTTATCTCAAATGTCTTAACAAACGCTAAAAATTTGAAAACAGAGGGTGATCGTAGTCTCTTATGTTGAAATCATGTACTAGGAAGGAAAGGGACATAATTTAGGCAGCCTTGAGGCCGCGCGGGATTAGCCGAGCGATCTAGGCGCTGCAGTCATGGACTGTGCGACCGGACCCGGCGGAGGTTCGAGTCCTCCCCCGGGCATGGGTGTGTGTGTTAGGATAATTTTTTTGAGCATCCTTGAGTTTGTTAATGTCTGAAAGGTGTCATAATATAAATTGCACCAGTCTATACTTTTTTTTGAACAAACATTCAAGTAATATATGCATATAGGAGCCAGAGTTCGTCGCTTCCTCACTACTGCATAGCTTCGTGATTCCTAGTGACCGCATATGGCAGTGATGAGTCCTGACAGCGTGTTTCCTGTCGTCATTGTTACTGAAAACTCAGATTTCTTAGCGTAAACACTTACATCAACAGCGTGTGGTACCCATCTCACGCGTTTCTTATAGGGTGCCTAGGAAGCTGTTTTCTCGGGTAGCTAGACAACATCCAAGTAAATCAGATTAATGGAGTTCATTACAGTAACTAAATTGACAAAACTTTGATTTACAAGCACGTGTCAAAAGCAATTGCTGACATGCAGATAATCAGTGTCCTTCAATAAATACAATGTCCATGGAAGTAAATATACAAGTGCATAATTCACAGCTCTACTAGTGCGTCTCTTCTAGTGCCTCTCTTCTTGTGCCCCCGCGGCTAGGCGGTCAAGCTTCCGGTCGTACGCCGCCATCCGGCCTTCGCTCTGGCGGAAACGTCCCCGGAAAACGACCAGGATGGTACGCGTCCACCACCTGATGCAAACGACCACATGAAAAAGGCGTCAGTGGTTGTGGTTTGGGCAGGTCCAACTCCATCGGTAGGACGAGAGAAGACGGAGGAGGCGAAGGCCCCGTCTCCATGGGGTCGTCCCGCGGTGTCGTGGTGACACCCTCTGGCGGCTCTGTAGCCACACTGTCTTCTGGATCTGTGAATCTGGGGTAAGAGACATTGAAAGATCATCGTGCACAAGACAGTGGTGAAGCTGATTGTAATGTCGTGGCTGCTTCCTGTCTGGGCCTGAAATAAGATACATGCAAGCGCTAAGTCGAAGAACGATCTCGCCTCGCACCCACGGCCTGCTGCCGCTAAAAACCCTGTAAAAGACAATATCATGCGGCGCGAAGCGATACTTGCGGCTTTCCTCCGGCGCCGGATGCTGAGGAGGGTGTATCAGGTGGAGCAGTGACCGATGGCGGCAGCCGTGATGAAATTCCGCCGGTGATGGTCCATCTCGTGGGTGCGAAAGATATGAGGCGAGAAACAACTGCAATGCTTGATCCCTGGGTATGCGGAGCGAATTTTTGCCATCTGCTGCTTGAACGTTCTGACAAAACGTTCCGCTTCGCCATTTGACTGTGGATGGAACGGTGCACTAGTTAGATGCTGTATGCCACTGCGTTCACAGAATGTTTCAGATTCATTTGACGTGAACTGAGGGCTATTGTCTGATACTATGACTTCATATAAATCTCCGAAGCAAAAAATAGAGAACACCTGAATTGTGCTACGTGACGTTGTCGAGTTCATTGGCACAGCAAAAGGAAACTTGCTATTCGGGTCAACGACAATCACCCACCGAGTGTTCCAAAAAGGTCCTGCGAAGTCTATGTGCATACCTTGCTTAGACCAAGCAGAGAACTTCTGTGACGGAGCGGACTGATTTCCCACACATGCGTGACACTGTGACGTCATCTGTTTTACTTCGGCGTCTATACCAAGTGCAGCATCGACACGCAAACTGTTTCGTACAAACAATCCCCCAGTGTCCTTGGTATAGTAACTGCAACATTTCTTTTTGCAAACCTTTAGGGATCAACATACGTGACTGTCCACTATCATTTTGAACAAGAATCACACCTTTCTGTACGGCAAGGCTGTGGCAAAGTATTGATGCACTACAGAGTTTTTTACGCTGTTCAAGGAGTGAGGCCAAAACGTGTTAATGTATTTTAGGAAAATGTTCAAATCTGAATCAGCTTCTGTGGCCTGTGCATTTTTCCTATAGTTCAACGAAAAAGATTGAAGTAGTTCAGAATCCTGAGCATCCATGTAACAATAAGATGCAGCAGAGGCGTCAAAGTCGCCATCAGGGCCAATCGGAAGACGTGAAAGTGCGTCCGCATTACCATGTTGAGCGGTAGGACGTTGCACAATCTCGTACTGGTATTGAGACAACCACAAAGACCATCTTTTCAATTTTTGGGCAGCTCGTACAGAAACGTCGGGTGAAACAAGGACTGCAAAGGCTTGTGATCCGTGAATAAGTAGAATTTTCTACCATACAGAGAGTGGTGGAATTTAATGACACCATACGCAATAGCCAGTGCCTCTTTCTCAATTTCGGAATAGCTACATTGAGCTTTGGACAAGATTTTTGATGCCAAAGCAATAGGCCTGTCTTTATCATCAATTCTGTGCGAAAGCACTGCACCGATTCCGTAAGAGTAAGCGTCAACTTGCAGTACAATTGGTTTGTCAGGATCAAAGTAAACCAAGCATCGATTACTGAGCAATGCATCTTTAACTTTTAGAAAAGCTACTTGGTATTCATGTGTCCAAACAAAGTGGACATTCTTGCGACGCAAGCGATGCAGTGGAGCTGCAACTTGCACAGCATTCGGTATGAACTGAATATAATAGTTCATTTTTCCTACGACTGACTGCAATTCTGTAATATTGCGAGGAACTGGCAAGTCTCGTATGGGTAACAAACGCGACTGAGAAGGATGTGCACCTTACTGTTTACAACATGATGAAGATACTTCAACGCAGGTTTAAAGAAAATCACACTTGTTCAATCTAAACTTTGGTCCTGCATCAAATAACAAACGAAACAAAGCACGTAAATTTGCAATGTGTTCTTCAGGTGTACGATCTGCTACGACAATATCGTCCAAATAATTTGAACAGTTTGGCACTTGTGAAATCCGCTGTTCCAAAAACCGCTTAATAAGTGAATGCTGGCAATGGAAGTGATAAGAGTTTCTTGGAGAATGGCGGAAGTAATATCACTCTGTAAAAAAGAAACAAGAAACGCTTGCCAAAGCTACAGAGGAATATGTGTGTTTACCACTGGCCATAAATTGCACACACAAAGAATTAATAACAGACCGAAATGACTAGCTGACCCCTCTTACTGGAGGAACAAAATGATCTTAGAAAAGGGCGATCATGCTGTGACAATACTACAATAGTGCGGCAGATAACTGTAAAGAGACGAGAATATAATATGGAGACTCATATTGCATTTGTAGATTACGAAAAAGCCTTCGACAGTGTGAATACGTAGGTATACGAGATGTGATCAAAATGTACGGAAATGAATTGTTTTAACAGCAGCAGCTGCAGCTACAACCATTTCACGTACTCGTAATTTATCCAGCAGCCTGATCCGTTCAGACAAACGGCGTCAATTCGGAACACGTTCTGACTTACGCTTATGTCCATCTTTTCGTAGATTGTTATTTTATTGGGCTACCAGTTTCGGCGATATATTACGCCAACTTCAGGCCCTTTGATCGACCAGTAGTTGAATGCTGGCCCCTATTTCGACTGGACCAGAGGTGGAAATCTTCCCACGCGTGGTTCAGGAGATCAGAAGATGGCGTAATATATCGCCGAAACTGGTAGCCCAATCAAATAACAATTTGGAAACTTAGGATGCTGAAAGGCGTTTGATTTGAGATTCTGTACGTTTTGACTTGTCAGTCAGCGACCGAGGACGCTACAGTGTGGCTGTGTCTACCGTCTCTGTTGCATATCATTGATTTCGAGCAACGAGTGGACATGAAATTCTGTTTCAAATGGCAAATAAATTCCAAATAAACTCATGATTCATAGCAGTTGGTGTATGGCGATAATATTGTAATTCAGAAGACTATTTGCAAGTAATATAGGCGAATTAAAAGTGAAAACGAGCCGGTAGAAGACCAGCAACGTTATGGAAGTCCATTAACTACAAAGACAAAGAAAACGTACAAAAAATGACAAAAATAGGTCGTTCAAACAGGCAAATAACTATCTGAGAGCTTGGCATCTCGTACGGGTCAGTGCAAAGCATGTTAACCGATGATCTGCAAATGAGACGAGTGAGTGCAAAATTTGTCCACAGAGTTTTTAATGATGGACGGAAGGGAACTAGTGTGTCAATTTGCAGGGGACTGAAAGATCGTCTTCATTCAGACCCTGACTTCACCACAAAAATTGTAACTGGATATAAAACTTGGGTCTATGGATATGACCCTCAGACGAAAATTCAGCTTTCTCAATGAAAAACCTCTAAATCTCCTCGCCCTATGAAGGCACGTCACTCAAACACGAATGTAAAAGTCATGCTCATAGCTTTTTTTCGATATTGAGGGCATAGTGCGACCAGAATTCGTTGCGGGGTGAACAACTGTAAACGGCGAATTTTACAAGGGCGTACTGCAACCTTCGCGAAACGATGTACGAAGAAAGAGACCAGAAAAATTGGCCGATGGCTTCCATGTTCATCACGACAAGATGGCGTGCCACATCTCTATTTTATTTGCGTGTTTTTGGCCGGAAGAAACATTCCTTTGTGTACACATCCGCCTTCATCGCCATATTAAGGCAAAATTCTTATGACCACCCTAAAACTAAACCCATGCTTGAAGGAAAACGTTTTGATACCATTCCTGGCAATGAGAGGGCCACGATAGGGCAGCTGAACGCCCTTCCAAAAGAAAGCTTCCAGAAATGCTTCCAGTCATGGAGTCAACGTTGGGATATGTTCACTGCTAGCCGAGGACAGTACCCTGAAGGAGATTAAATCAAATTCCATGGAAGCTTATTACTTTGTTTCTAGTAAAATTTATTATTCACCCTATTTTCGGTCACATCTTGTATGCTGTGGAATAAATGAAAAGACGAGGTAATCCTGAATATTTAACACAACTAATAAAAAGTTTGTGTCTAAATAAAGAAATTTTAATGCGTATGGGCAAAGAGGGAACAGTACCATGAGCAATTAACACAGGAGTTCAAGACTGCAGTGTCTCATCCACCTCATTTAACATACGAGTATATATTGATGACATTATTAGACAATGGAAAGAAGAAGTTAACCCAGAATAAACTTAATTCCAGGGAAACACACATTAAAATAGCAAACTTTTCCTTATGAACAAATAATTTTACAAAAGTCGGCGGATGATGCACAATTGCATGGTCTCAATATATAAACTCTGTAACTCTAACTGAAAACGCCTTTTAATGGTAAATACCCAGTAAGTTCTAAAACAATGCTAAATGGAAAATCAGTTAAACAGGTGCCTAACTTTCAGCTGTTACAATGTGATATCTGAGTTATGAATTTAATAATGACATCTCCAGTAAGTTAAATAAGTTCTAATCATACGTGGCACTATTCATGTAAAGACAAAATTCTACAAAAGAAGGGCCACACCATTAGTTACACATGGAAATGACTTCCGCACAGTATCTAAGATAGAGCGACGAAGGATGCAGTAGTTAGCTGAAATGAAATTTTTAAGGAAAGAAAATGGATGTGCTCTGTGAGATCAAATAATGAATTCTGAACTGAGGAAAGAATTAAATATATTCTGCATGAATCAACGGTATAGAAAACGTGATAACAAACTGGAGCCGTGCAGGGTAGCCTGCTCGGTCTAGGGCGCCTTGTGAGGGTCCGCGCGGCTACCCCTTCTCGAAGGTTTGAGTCCTCCCTCGGGCATGGGTGTGTGTGTGTTGTCCTTAGTGTAAGTTAGTTTAAGTTAGATTAAGTAGCGCGTAAGCTTAGGGACCGATGACCTCAGCAGTTTGACCCCATAACACCTTACCACAAATTTCCATTTTTCTAAACAAAATGGAAGAAGCATACTGAATGAATGGGGCAGAACAGAATAGTCAAAAATATAATAGACTATGGACCTATATGAAGGAAAGATACAGGAAGACCAAGCAGAAGGAATCTTTTGTGAAGATGGAACAGACAGTAAGTTTAACCGTGAAGTGAAGAAGAAGACGAAGAAGAAGCACTTGCTTCCTTTGTACATTAAGCACTTATCCCATCGTTTGATAATACCTTGAGAGCCTATAGCCAAGACTTCTTATTGCAGCTGTCCTGTTCTACGAGCGGCCCCTCTGGCTACGACATCGTCATCTTTAAGGCGCTCCCCACCCAAATGGTTTTCAGTGCTCACAAAAAACGAAAAACAACTGTGCAATGGACGTTCTAAGCAAAGAAATATTTTGCGATATCCCCTGCGTTTGTCATATTCTGTGAGTTCAGGCACTGTCGTCCTAAATAATCACGACCACTGTCAGGAGTCCGGGTCGCCAGTGTTGCTCGAAGTTCGTGCGGAGCAGTACAGTAGGATGCCGCACTATAAATCCCCCCATGACGCTGTAGTGTTAAGAACATGACACCCTGCACGTCTCAAAATACCCTCACCGTAACCTCGCGTACCGTTAGAACCAGTTTGACGATTTAGAATAACAGAGATGAATCGTGGACTCGTTCGCTGTAATAATCCACGATAGAAATCGTCTTCTTATTCACTGAAAGGCATGGATATTCCCCTCCTATCTCATTTGCTCTCTGCAATAAACCGGCGGGAGAATAAACTTGTATAAATACTCTGTAAAACAAAACAAAAAAACCCCACCAAGCAGGAATTATCCAAATGGTACCGAAATCATTATTTGTGGTGTATATGTAACAACAAATGAGTAAAATAACAGAAAAACTGGATGATTTATTCAAGAGCAACAGCTTCCCAAACAGAGCATGTCAACAATGCGTTGGTCAACTTCTGGCCCTTAGGTAAGCAGTTATTCGGCTTGGCATTGATTGTAGACGTGTTGGATGTCCTAATAAAGGTCACTGTGCCAGATTCTATCCTATTCGTGCTTTACATGGTCAAAATGCCGGGCTGGTTGGAAGCCCTGCCCATAATGCTTCAAATGCTTTCAACTGGGGATAAATATAGCGATTCTGATGGCAACAGTATGGTTTGTCAGACACGAAGATAGTAGAAACTCTCGCAGTGAGAAGGCAGGCATTATCTTGCTCAAATGTAAGCCCAGTATCACTTTACAATGATTTCACTATGGAAGACACCGTGGTTATAGTGGGTGGTGCAGGTAATAGTATTGACAGAGATCCTGGGTATAGTATAGAGTGTCACCTGGCAAAGATTGCATCAGCATCGAAGCATACTAGTGTTGAGTTTGTATCTGTTCTTGGACGCCATGACCGACTTCATTGAAACTCTTCTGTCAAAAGAGTTAATTTGGAGTTGGAACGGCTGCTTCTGTCGGGTGCAGGGTCAAACGTTGTTGTGGTTCCTGTTGATTCTCTCAATAGGTGGGATTATACTAGGCATCGCCTTCACCTCAACAGGAAGGGGAAGGGTAAACTGGTTGGGAAAACAGCAGGAAAGTTAAAGAGGGGAGGCACTGTCATGGGTGTAAAATACCAGTGGTTATAGGGTTCATAATAGACCCTTTTTTAGTAAATGAATAGCACCAGTTTGCTTTTTTTCTACAATATTACTTTTATTGTAAACCGGTTTTCGGCTTACAAGGCCATCTTCAGACATTTACCCTTTTTTAGGGTAGCGAGGACAGAAGGAAACCTATTTTTAAAAGAGGTTAGGACTGAGACAAACCTTCAGTTTGAGAAAGAAACCAAAAAACATAGTTCTAGCTTATTACATCAGCATAAACAGCTATTGGTTAAGAATTTACAACAGTCAGCAGATATTTTAACTCTACCCAAAGGAAGAAATAGGTAAAAAGGTAAAAATACTAAAAGGTATCAGATAGATTATATAATGGTAATACAGAGATTTAGGAACCAGGTTTTAAATTGTAAGAAATTTCCAGGGGCAGATGTGGACTCTGACCACAATCTATTGGTTATGAACTGTAGATTAAAACTGAAGAAACTGCAAAAAGGTGGGAATTTAAGGAGTTGGGACCTGGATAAACTGAAAGAACCAGAGGTTGTACAGAGTTTCAGGGAGAGCATAAGGGAACAATTGACAGGAATGGGGGAAAGAAATACAGTAGAAGAAGAATGGGTAGCTCTGAGGGATGAAGTAGTGAAGGCAGCAGAGGATCAAGTAGGTAAAAAGACGAGGGCTAGTAGAACTCCTTGGGTAACAGAAGAAATATTGACCTTAATTGACGAAAGGAGAAAATATAAAAATGCAGTAAATGAAGCAGGCAAAAAGGAATACAGACGTTTCAAAAATGAGATCGACAGCAAGTGCAAAATGGCTAAGCAGGGATGACTAGAGGACAAATGTAAGGATGTAGAGGCTTATCTCACTAGGGGTAAGATAGATATTGCCTACAGGAAAATTAAAGAGACCTTTGGAGAAAAGAGAACCACTTGTATGAATATCAAGAGCTCAGATGGAAACCCAGTTCTAAGCAAAGAAGGGAATGCAGAAAGGTTGAAGGAGTATATAGAGCGTCTATTAAGGGGCGATGTTCTTGAGGACAATATTATGGAAATGGAAGAGGATGTAGATGAAGATGAAATGAGAGATAGGATATTGCGTGAAGAGTTTGACAGAGCACTGAAAGACCTGAGTCGAAACAAGGCCCCGGGAGTAGACAACATTCCATTACAACTACTGACAGCCTTGGGAGAGCCAGTCCTGACAAAACTCTACCATCTGGTGAGCAAGATGTATGAGACAGGCCAAATAATATCAGACTTCAAGAAGAATATAATAATTCCAATCCCAAAGATAGAAGGTGTTGACAGATGTGAAAATTACCCAACTATCAGTTTAATAAGTCACAGCTGCAAAATACTAACGCGAATTGTTTACAGACGAAGGGAAAAACTGATAGAAGCCGACCTCGGCGAAGATCAGTTTGGATTCCGTAGAAATGTTGGAACACGTGAGGCAATACTGACCATACGATTTATCTTAGAAGAAAGATTAAGAAAAGGAAAACCTACGTTTCTAGCATCTGTAGACTTAGAGAAAGCTTTTGACAATGTTGACTGGAATACTCTCTTTCAAATTCTGAAGGTGGTAGTGGTAAAATACAGGGAGCGAAAGGCTATTTACAATTTGTACCGAAACCAGATGGCAGTTATAAGAGTCGAGGGGTATGAAAGGAAAGCAGTGGTTGGGAAGGGAGTGAGACAGTGTTGTAGCCTATCCCCAATGTTATTCAATCTGTATATTGAGCAAACAATAAAGGAAACAAAAGAAAAGTTCGGAGTAGGTATTAAAATCCATGGAGAAGAAATAAAAACTTTGAAGTTCGCCGATGACATTGTGGTTCTGTCAGAGACAGCAAAGGACTTGGAAGAGCAGTTGAACGGAATGGACAGTGTCTTGAAAGGAGGATATAAGATGAACATCAACAAAAGCAAAACAAGGATAATGGAATGTAGTCGAATTAAGTCGGGTGATGCTGAGGGAATTAGATTAGGAAATGAGACACTTACAGTAGTAAAGGAGTTTTGCTATTTGGGGAGCAAAATAACTGATGATGATCGAAGTAGAGAAGATATAAAATGTAGTCTGGCAATGGCAAGGAAAGCGTTTCTGAAGAAGAAAAATTTGTTAACATCGAGTATAGATTTAAATGTCAGGAAGTCGTTTCTAAAACCATTTGTTTGGTGTGTAGCCATATATGGAAGTGAAACGTGGACAATAAATAGTTTGGACAAGAAGAGAATAGAAACTTTCGAAATGTGGTGCTACAGAAGAACGCTGAAGATTAGATGGGTAGATCACATAACTAATGAGGAGGTACTGAATAGAATTGGGGAGAAGAGGAGCTTGTGGCACAACTTCACTAGAAGAAAGGATCGGTTGGTAGGACATGTCCTGAGACATCGAGGGATCACCAATTTAGTATTGGAGAGCAGCGTGGAGGGTAAAAATCGTAGAGGGAGACCAAGAGATGAATACACTAAGCAGATTCAGAAGGATGTAAGCTGCAGTAGGTACTGGGAGATGAAGAAGCTTGTACAGGATAGAGTAGTATGGAGAGCTGCATCAAACCAATCGCAGGACTGATGACCACAACACCAATAACCCAATTTTAACTCAGTCAATGTGAAATGTCAGCTATCTTTATTGAATCAAAATATTCGAGGACTGAGAAATAAAATTAATGAATTAATTATCTGCATAGATGAATTAGAGTCTTCAAACCCAGCTGACATAATATACCTCTCTGAACGTCATGTGACCACTGGTATAAAACTTTTAAGTGTTACAGGGTTTAGGTTAACATCTCACTTTTGTAGATCAGAAATGGAGAAAGGAGGTGTTGCCACATTCGTCAGGAACTGTCATAAATTTAAGAACATAGACATTCATAAATTTTGCCTAGAACAGCATGTGCAACAGAAGTAGAATTTCACAAAAAATCCTTCATAATATTAAGTGTATATCGAGCACCGGCAGGTAACTTTAATCTCTTCGTAAACTATCTTGAAGCCTTACTGACCCATTTAACAACCAAAAACAAAGAAATAGTGGTTGCTGGTGATTTCAATGTAGATTTCCTTAAAGAATGTCCCAATAAGAACGTCTTTGAGTTAGTAACACTATCATTCAACTTAATTCCCACTGTAAAGTTCCCCAATAGGGTAGCCAATTGCTCACAAACAGCCATTGATAATATCTTTATAGAAAAGTCCAATGAACAAAATTATATTACAAAGCCAATAGTCAATGGCCTCTCAGACCATGACATGCAGTTCCTTCTGTTAAATGTTAATACTGAACAGGATATAAAATCTGATAAATTTGAGCTCAAGAGGGTAATCATAAGCCAAAAATTGATTATTTTAGGACACTCCTCAGATACATTCACTGGACTGATGTTTACAGTCCTCATGGCATGAATGAAAAAATAACACTTTTGCTAATAAAGTACTTACCTTATTCGAATACCGTTTTCTCCTTAAACTTACCAAGGTTAGAGCAAACTCTACAAAGAAGCCATGGATTACTCAAGGAATAGGGGTATCTTGTAAAACAAAAAGAAAACTGTATCTGTCAATCCAAAACAGTTCCGATGTTGATGCTATAGTACATTACAAGAAATACTGCAAAATATTAAAGACTGTAATATGGACATCAAAGCAAATATATTACAAGAAAAAGATAGCCATATCAGATAACAAAATAAAGACTATATGGGATATAGTGAAGGAGGAGATTGGTAGAACCAGACATGAAGAGGGGCAAATAGCATTAAGAGTAAATGATACATTGGTGATAGATGTGTATAGTGTTGCAGAACTTTTTAACAAACATTTTATAACTGTTACTGACAATATGGTGTTTTCAGGTTCTGTAGATGCTGCTAAGTAATACCTCAGACCAGACATTTCAAGTAACTTCCATAATATGAATTTGACCCTCACTACCCCAGCAGAAATAATATCCATCATAAAACCATTAAAATCAGAAACATCTAGTGGGTATGATAAAATATCAACAAAGTTAATTAAAGAATGTGATTCTGAGTTAAGTAACGTATTAAGCTATCTGTGTAACCAGTCATTTATCAGTGAAATATTTCCTGAATGAAATATGCTGAAATTAAGCCACTTTAAGAAAGGAGATAAAGAAATAGCATCAAGTTTCCGTCCAATTTCACCTTTGCCAGCATTCTCAAAAATTTTAGAAAAAGTAATGTACAATAGGCTTTATAACCATCTTATCTCAAATAACATACTGTCAAAGTCACAGTTCGGATTTCTAAAGGGTTCTGATATTGAGAAGGCTACCTAAACTTACAGTGAAAATGTGCTTAATTCATTAGACAAAAAATTGCAGGCAACTGGTATAGTTTGTGATCTGTCAAAGGCTTTTGACTGTGTAAATCACAATATCCTTTTAAGTAAATTAGAATATTATAGTGTAACAGGAAATGCAGCAAAATGGTTCAAATCTTATGTCTCTGGTAGGAGACAAAGGGTGTTATTAGGAAAGAGACATGTTTCAAGCTATCAGGCATCATCCAACTGAGATGTGGGGTCCCACAAGGTTCCATTTTAGGGCCCTTACTTTTTCTTGTGTATATCAATGACCTTTCATCAGTAACATTACCAGAAGCCAAGTTCATTTTGTTTGCCGATGACATAAACATTGCAATAAATAGCAAATCAAGTGTAGTCTTAGAAAGGTCAGCTAATAAAATATTTGTGGACATTAATCACTAATTCCTAGCCAATTCTTTGTCTCTAAACTTTGATAAAACACACTATGTGCAGTTCAGAACTTGTAAGGGGTGTCCCACGAGTATATGCCTAACAACATACGATGACAAGCAGATAGAAGAAGTGGACAGTGTTAAATTCTTTGGATTACAGCTTGATAATAAATTCAACTGGGAGGAGCACACAACAGAACTGCTGAAGTGTCTTAACAAATCTCTATTTGCAATGCGAATTGTGTCAGACATAGGGGATATAAAAATGAAAACATTGGCATACTATGATTATGTTATGTTATGTTATGTTAACCGGGGACCTAGAAACGACGGAGAGGCTCCGTCCCCGCCATAGCCGCAGTGGTCCGCAACCCCACAATGACTACCACAGTCCACTACACCCCTCCGACGCACCACACCGAAGCCAGGGTTATTGTGCGGTTCAGCCCCCGGTGGAACCCCCAGGGAACGTCTCACACCGGACGAGTGTAATCCCTATGTTTGCGTGGTAGAGTAATGGTGGTGTACGCATACGTGGAGAACTTGTTTGTGCAGCAATCGCTGACATAGTGTAACTGAGGCGTAATAAGGGGAACCAGCCTGCATTTGCCGAGGAAGATGGAAAACCACCTAAAACCATCCACAGACTGGCCAGCTCACCAGAACTCGACAAAAATCCGCCGGGTGGATTCGTGCCGGGGACCGGCGCTCCTTCTCATCCAGAAAGCCATGCGCTAGACTGCACAGCCAACCGGGCGGGGCATACTATGCTTACTTTCATTCCATAATGTCATATGGGATTATTTTTTGGGGCACTTCATCTCACCAAGCTAAAGTTTTCCAGGCACAAAAACGCGCAGTAAGTTATATGTGGTGTGAACTCAAGAACATCTTGCAGAAGCCTGTTTAGGGAACTGGGGATACTAACTACTGCTTTCCAATATATTTATTCCTTAATGAAATTTGTCATTAAAAATATATCACTTTTTCAAACAAACAGCTAAATTCATGGAATCAATACTAGAAACAAGAATAATTTTCACAAGGATTTAAAATCACTTAGTCTTGTACAAAAAGGTGTGCATTATTCCGAACACACATTTTCAATAACTTGCCAGCAGCCATAAAAAGCCTGACAACCAATGAAATTCAGTTGAAGAGAAGCCTAAAGGATTTATTGGTGGCCAACTCCTTCTACTCCATTGATGAATTTATCAGTAGAACCGACTGATTTATATATATAACTTCTGCAGAATTTCAGTGCAGTAATGTATTCATTGTAAATAAGTGTGTGTGTGTGTGTGTGTGTGTGTGTGTGTGTGTTTGTGTGTAAGTACAGTCTAACTTCTTCAGCAGTTCAGTGCAGTAATGTGTTCATTGTAAATAAGTATTCAGTAGTTGTATTACACGTTTATTACCTTATAAATAAATAAAAAACTTTTTATTTTAAATTCAATGCATTAGTATTTTTAAAATGATTCTTTCATATGGCGTTCATTAAAAAATGACGACCATGCCACTTGGGGCCTGTGTAATGGTACATTAGCTTATTTGTTTGAGTTGTAAATATTTGTCATGTATTGTTGTACATCCTGGAGGACCTCCTCTCTATGGATCAATTGGAATGAAAGTAAATCTAGTCTAATCTAATCTAATCTGTGGCTTTCCATGCCCATCTGGCTAGCTGTGCAGTCTAACATGCTGCTTCCCGAGCGGGAAGGCGTGCCGGTCCCTGGCACAAATTCGCCTGGCAGATTAGTGTCGGGGTCCGATGTGCCGACCAGCTTGTAGATGGTTTTTAAGACCATTTTCCATCTGCCTCGGCGAATGCGGGCTCGTTCCCCTTATTCTGCCTCAGTTCACTGCGTCAGCGATTGTTGCTCAAACACTGTCTCCATGTACGGTACACTATAATTACTCTGCCCCACAAACAATTGGGATTACACTCGTCTGGTGTGAAACCCTGGGTTCGGTGTGGGGCGGCTGTGAGGTGGGTCGGACTGCTGTGGCCTATTGTGGGACTGTGAACCACTGAGGGCTACGGCAGGGCGAAGCGTCTCTGTCGTTTCTAGGTCCCCAGTTCAGTATACAATACAATACATAATGGCTTGCCGTGAAGGGCATCAAAACGGGATAGAATATCGTCGTCGTACCCCTGTGCTGGTCATCAGGGCACTGTTCGCAGCAGGACTCATGGTTGAAGACAATTCTACTTCCAGTGACAGCCATAAACGTCTACTGTGTTTTACAGTTGACCCAATAGCTAAGATTACTATGTTTTTGATTGTGACAGCTTTGTGTTTCCTTAGATGATGTGTGTGTGTGTGTGTGTGTGTGTGTGTGTGTGTGTGGCACATGTGGCCTCTTGTTTTGTTGCATTTGACTACTCATGGCCCATGCTCCTGACCACTTACTTTCGAGCGCATCTGGAACGATGGTAGGACTGTTGGTCTGTCACCAAGTATCGTGTTATCTGTAGTTCCTCGTACTAGGTGGTGTCACTATATTTTCCACATTCACGGTTGTGTTGTTGCTTCTGGTGATTATACATGTGTTATTCGTCCCTGTAAAGGTATTCAAATGTGTTGTCGTTCTGTATTTACGTATATGTGTTTCCTATGCCTTGCCGTTTCCTGTGTAGATACGTATTTATTCTTAGAGTTCTTTAATGGTTTTGTTTTTAGCATTTTTGTGGTGCCTGACTAGATAGATTATTGTTGCTGGCCAACGTATCCACTGTGTTTACGATTAGTTCCAGATGGCTACTAAGATTAGTTGTGGTGTGGTTTCTGGGGTGGTACTTGCAAACACTCCAGTGTGTGGTACTGGAACGGTTGTGTGGACCGGTTGGTCTGGATACTAACGATCACTTCAGGTTATTAAGGGGTATGAGCATATCCTTTCATTACTTTGTGTTGGTTTTTGCAGTGTTCGGTTGTGACTTCGTTGTGGTTGATGTAATCCAAATCGATTAATGACTTCAACTGCCACTTTTAATTTTGTTTTGAATTTATGTTTATGTCTAGTTGACTAGTAACTAGGACTAGGTTCAGTGTTAATTTCTCTGCACGAAGCCCATTTTCGCGCACAGTTTCGTTACACTGGTGTACCGCTACCACAGGCGTGTAGAAGTATAAGATACGAATTATGCGTTCCGTCTGGGACGTATGTGAATGCGCTCGACGTTTGTTACGTTTCCGTAGGTTATTACCTGGGTTCATATTATTATGGAATCTTTGCAGTTCTTTGTCTTGCTCTTGTGTGTAATTATGTACATGTTCTTTGTTTCATTCTGCTGTGTTTCCATATGGGCGTTTCTTAGTTTATGGCCCAGTATATGTAGCTGCACTAACGTGGCTACTGGTTTTACAGGCTGACTTTTACTAGTTTACTCATTGTAGCCTATTTTTTCGTGTAAATAGCGGATTTGCTACACGAGATGTTCCTCGGAAATAGTTTGTCGACATACAGGGTGTTACAAAAAGGTACGGCCCCACTTTCAGGAAACATTCCTCACACACAAAGAAAGAAAATATGTTATGTGGAGATGTGTCCGGAAACGCTTACTTTCCATGTTAGAGCTCATTTTGTTACTTCTCTTCAAATCACATTAATCATGGAATGGAAACACGCAGCAACAGAACGTACCAGCGTGACTTCAAACACTTTGTTACAGGAAATTTTCAAAATGTTCTCCGTTAGCGAGGATACATGCATCCACCCTCCGTCGCGTGGAATCCCTGATGCGCTGATGCAGCCCTGGAGAATGGCGTATTGTATCACAGCCGTCCGCAATACGAGCGTCACCGAGCGAGGTGGCGCAGTGGTTAGCACACTGGACTCGCATTCGGGAGGACGACGGTTCATTCCCGTCTCCGGCCATCCTGATTTAGGTTTTCCGTGATTTCCCTAAATCGCTTCAGGCAATTGCCGGGATGGTTCCTTTGAAAGGGCACGGCCAATTTCCTTCCCCATCCTTCCCTCACCCGAGCTTGCGCTCCGTCTCTAATGACCTCGTTGTCGACGGGACGTTAAACACTAATATCCTCCTCCTCCACAACACGAGCACGAGGAGCCTCTACATTTGGTACCGGGGTTGCGTAGACAAGAGCTTTCAAATGCGCCCATAAATGAAAGGCAAGAGGGTTGAGATCAGGAGAGCGTGGAGGCCATGGAATTGGTCCGCCTCTACCAATCCATCGGTCACTGAATCTGTTGTTGAGAAGCGTACGAACACTTCGACTGAAATGTGCAGGAGCTCCATCGTGCATGAACCACATGTTGTGTCGTACTTGTAAAGACACATGTTCTAGCAGCACAGGTAGAGTACTCCGTATGAAATCATGATAACGTGCTCCATTGAGGGTAGGTGGAAGAACATGGGGCCCAATCAAGACATCACCAACAATGCCTGCCCAAACGTTCACAGAAAATCTGTGTTGATGACATGATTGCACAATTGCGTGCGGATTCTCGTCAGCCCATACATGTTGATTGTGAAAATTGACAATTTGATCACGTTGTAATGAAGCCTCATCCGTAAAGAGAACATTTGCACTGAAATGAGGATTGACGCATTGTTGGATGAACCATTCGCAGAAGTGTACCCGTGGAGGCCAATCAGCTGCTGATAGTGCCTGCACACGCTGTACATGGTACGGAAACAACTGGTTCTCCCGTAGCACTCTCCATGCAGTGACGCGGAATGTTCCGTGCTCCCTAAGACGCCGATCAATTGCTTCGAACGTCTTCCTGTCGGGACACCTTCGTTCTGGAAATCTGTCTCGATACAAACGTACCGCGCCACGGCTATTGCCACGTGCTAATCCATACATGAAATTTGCATCTGCCAACTCCGCATTTGTAAACATTGCACTGACTGCAAAACCACGTTCGTGATGAACACTAACCTGTTGATGCTACGTACTGATGTGCTTGATGCTAGTACTGTAGAGCAATGAGTCGCATGTCAACACAAGCACCGAAGTGAACATTACCTTCCTTCAATTGGGCCAACTGGCGGTGAATCGAGGAAGTACAGTACATACTGACGAAACTAAAATCAGCTCCAACATGGAAATTAAGCGTTTCCGGACACATGTGCACATAACATCTTTTCTTTATTTGTGTGTGAGGAATGTTTCCTGAAAGTTTGGCCGTTCCTTTTTGTAACGCCCTGTATATCATGTATGGTACTTTTAAATCTGTGAGTACACACTGACGGTGGCTGTTAGAGACATATGTGACTGTTATCACTTGCTGATGTAACTGTTTATACGTATGTGTTCCCCTCAAGTCCATTTCGCTATTGGTGTGAAAAGAAAGAAACAATGGCAGTATAGTTAGATTCTAATTATGTTTCGTGTGGATAACAATATCATATTTTTATTATATAATTTTATGATGTGATTTATCTCTTTTTGGTCATATATTATGATTTATGTTGTCAGTGCTCTCATTATCTTCTGTCGTGTTATGTATGTTCACATATGCAGGGCCCTGAAGATGACACCATGTGGTGTTGAAGCCGGTAGCATCTTTTAAAAATCATAAAACGCTGCTGGTTTTGCCATTATTCAAGTCCCACTTGATGGATTACCAGAGACGACGTGGTTGGAGATGTCCCGGATAACAGTGGGAGACCAACCTGACTGTCGCCCGTCATACGGTCCGTCAACCAAGAGTGACGATCTTTGTTCCATTTCTTTCAGTAGCAGGATCCCTCTGGTTGTCATCCGCGCGATCCTTACAGTATAGCACTACGTCGACGATGTTGTATGTATTGTTTTGTTGTCCTTCGTGGCAAGTCGTTTTGGGTTTACAGCAGGATAACGCCCACCCACACACGGTGAGTGTGTCTATTGCTTCTCTTGGTGCTTGCCAAACCCCAACTTGACCAACAAGGTCGCCGGATCTCCCTCCAAATGAGAAAGTTTGTAGCATCATAGCAAGGCCCCTCAAAAAACTTGGTATTTTGAAGATCTAACGCGCCAACTGGACAAACATGGCACAAAATCCCCCAGGAAAACATCCAACAACTCTGTCAGCCATTATGGTTGCATAATGGCCAGAGGGGGACCAATGTGTTAATGACTTGCTAAATTTGTGAAGCTCTTTCTCTTGAATAAATCATCCAATTTTTCAGAAATAGTAATCATTTGTTTGTCTGTACATGTAGATCACATCTACCGATTTCCGTCCCATTCAGGAAATTACTTCGTGATGAGCGTTGTTTCTCTTTTCTATTTCTTAGAATGTATTACAAAGACTCTATCGCCCATGAATTATGTGGCGTGATATTCGGTGAGAACAAAATAAGGCACGCGCTACGTCGAATCTCCACATCGATCTTCACGGATCTTTGCTTCTACGTGATTGCAATATGGCATCTTCGGAAAACTCCATGGGGTGACCAGAATGAATGTTGTTTATTACTCTTTGTTCTATTCCTATACTGAATTTAAAACAGCTTTCTGTTAAATACAGTTCTCAGTATAAAGAGGCTGCATTTCATAATGAATGTCCTCTGTGAATAGTGTCTTGGATCACAACAGTTGCACAATTGCGCCATTTCCTAGTCAGACAGCCTTCTGTAACACGTCTGTCATTTTGCGCTGGCAACAGCTAACTAACCAATGACTGCGGAACACTGTAATGTTGTGTATCTGCTAGCTCACCAGAAATATGATGCCACCTTCCATTAAACTCATTGACGAGAAATTTAAAACGTTAAGCAGTACTCTTACTCTTTACTGAATCACTTGGCAATTTTTCATAATTTGATGTGAACGTGAAACCAATGGTGATGGCGAACCGGTTCCATTTCGCTCCGAACGCAGACATAGTGACTGATTTATTTCGCCACAGAGGTGACGAGAAATAGATCAATGGTTACAGATTCTTTCAACTTTTCCCATTTATAACGGAACTCTTGCTTATCCAGTGCAAGCATAAAATTTTTCCACTGTGATTGCATTATTAAAAAAAAGTTACAATAAATAGGCATATGTTAGTACACTAATTTTAGTTACTACAACTAAATCTGATACGATTCTAAGACATATAACGTAGAGCAAAGGACAATCTTGAGACTGATGTACTGCAGATCATGTGCTGTTAATGGCACTAGTGATGCAGGCGTTACTTCCAGTATAAATCATTTACTGAGCTCCTGTGCTGCTCTTGCTCTTACGAAGTGAAGAAATAATTTTCTTAGTCGAGAAGTCACACACGTTAATGGCTTTGTTCATTAGCGCACATCGGACAACGGGAATCCTGTAGCAAGTACATCAGTAATGCAGCCCAGGAAAACACAGCGTCTATTCTAGAGCCGAAACAGCTACTATAGCCTCAACGTAAATAAAAATGAGCGTTTGGCGTGAGTGGCCGGGAGGCCCCTTGCAGGATAGGTCCGGCCGCCTTGGTGCATTACATTCGACGCCACATTGGGCGACCTGCGCGCCGGATGGGGATGAAATGATGATGAAGGCAGCACAACACCCAGTCCCTGAGCGGAGAAAATCCCCGACCCAGCCAGGAATCGAACCGAGGCCCGTAAGACGGCAGTCCGTCACGCTGACCACTCAGCTATAGGGGCGGACAACCTCAAGGTGCCAACATTATCTCGTAGCAATGATTGACTGTCGTACCGTCTCAAGGGCGAGGGGGGGGGGGCGTATGAGATGGTTGGTTGGTTGGTTTGGGGAAGGAGACCAGACAGCGTGGTCATCGGTCTCATCGGATTAGGGAAGGATGGGGAAGGAAGTCGGCCGTGCCCTTTCAGAGGAACCATCCCGGCATTTGCCTGAAGTGATTTAGGGAAATCACGGAAAACCTAAATCAGGATGGCCGGACGCGGGATTGAACCGTCGTCCTTCCGAATGCGAGTCCAGTGTCTAACCACTGCGCCACCTCGCTCGGTGGGGGGCGTATGAGAAAGTACACAGATACATATAAGCTAATGTAACTTTTATTGTTTGAGAGATAACTGAACCAAATTTTTCACATGTTTTCATTATGCTGTTGGCTATAATCTAGATTTCTCAGCTTTTTGTTGAATTATTTTAAAAGTACGTTGACGTATACTTTTAAAACACATGCTGTCACATAAGACACATTTTCTCAAAGGTTCCTTTGCTTTACTTTAGGTAGGTTAGTCTTAGTAATTAGATAAAGAACTCCCTGTACCAGATTTTAATATCAGTCTTAGAACTCTAGCAACAATTTTTTAAGTTTATGTGTACGATACATTGGAATTTTGTTTCACAGAAGACTGAATAAATTTGACAGTAATGAACTTTTGAAAATTTTGTACCACAGCAACTTGTGTTATTGTATGTACTAAGTCATTAGCAAACTCCACATTATTATCTGTAATGACTCAACAGGAAATGTTCCCTAAACACTGAAAAATGAAACTTGCGGAATATGCAGTAAAAATGACTTTATTAGG